>NC_139586.1:7328231-7410731 GCF_946808225.1 Silurus aristotelis
AATAAGCGCCTCTGTTAAACACTAAGTACTAAAGTAATACATTTAATGAATTGAATTAAATATGGTTTTATTGTCATGGAATTTGTCTTGGTGACAGATACTTCGGAGTATTATAATACATTAAAAATTAAATTTTTTTTGTTTTTAATCTCTGGATCCATTTCAGCAAAGAGACAGGACACAGGTCTGGTGGCACGACTCTTATCTACTGAATGATGTGTCCTTTGCTATTAGAAAATGTTCATAATTTTTTACTCTGACCAACCAATCAGAGGACGGAAAAATGCTGACGCTATTCTGGGCCAGCTAGCTGGCTCTGTGAGGTGAATATGAAATCTGATTCGTTAAAGAAACAGACCCATTGAAAATATTCTATATCGTAAAAGGGACAGACTTTGAAGGCCCTGGGCAGATTAGATTGACATGGCAGCACATAGAGGCTAAAATCTGATTGGAAAAAAAATCTAACATTCACATACACAAATGCTACGAAATGAAGAAAATAAACTGTTGGGAATTAGAGGTGTAACGGTACACGTATTGGTACCAACATTTTTCGGTACAGGGCTTTTGGTTCAGTACATATGGAACATAGTTAAAATCTTAGTTGGTACAAAAAGTTTGTTTAGTGTCCACCTCGCACTATTTGATAACATACACAAAAATGCCAGGGGTATAAAAATTTAACTATAGTTAGCGCAGTGACACTGTGGCTGCTTAATCTGTACCCGAAATACAATTTGTTTTGCACATGCATGAAAGCGCTAAAGAATCCATAGAGCTAGTGTTAGCCACTAACCACTTCCTTGTTATTTCCAGCCTCAAGAATTTCACTAAAAAGAGGAAAATATTGACAATACCACATATTAAGGGAGTGAATGAATGAAGGATAGAACGAATGAAGACATTTGTTAAAGTATGCTGTAATAAGTTGTAGTAGATTTATTTAGATTTAAGTAGATCATATATTTAAAAAATTAAATGACATAAAACAAGCACACACACTTACATACACATTTGTATTACTTATGGGATCTAACAAATGTAAATGTGGCAATTTAATGAATTACTTAATTTAATCAATCTAATAACGTATATTGCATTCATTTAATTTATTCTATTACATTTGTATGAAATATTATAAAATATTTTATATATAATTTAACTAAGCATGCATTTTCGCTCAAATTGTTAAAAAAACTAAAACTGTTGATGTTTACAAATGTTAATAATAAACTGCATTACAAATCGACAAGCAATTTTATGCTTTGCATTTCTTCCCCCTAACCGTACCAAAATTAAACTGAACCGTGACTTAAAAAACAAACCGTGAATTTTGTGTACAGTTACACCCTTGATATATATATATATATATATATATATATATATATATATATATATATATATATATATATATATATATATATATATATATATATATATATATAAAATTCAGTATTCTAAAAATAGGAACGATCTAATAGGGTTTACTTTCATTCACTGTTAGCCATGTGAGCACATTTTTTAAAGATCTCAAAACAGTATAATTTCTAATGAATCCTGTACCACAAAATATTCAGTAGTTGCTTGAGTTTGCTAGACATTTACATGGTGTAATGAGTAGACCTTTGAGGTATCCAGCTTTACTTATGCAAATAAAAGAAAAATCATCTCGAAATTTAGCTTTACTAAATGTAAATATTCCCTTGTTGTAACTTCCTGCTTTAGAATCCGAAGTCCAAACTACATTTTATTTTTGTTTGTTTGTTTCAATGTCAAGTTCTTCACTCAGCGTAGGAGTAAAAGTCAGAATGCTGCTGCCATAACGCTCCTTCAGGACGAAGTGCGATTATGCAATAATATTGTTCTAAGCAGCCAAAGCTTTCTCTTGCTTTTTGGAAAGTAGTAGCTGTAAGTCATCCACTGAGATTTAAAAAAATTTGGTCTGGTGTAATGATAATTTTTATTTAATAATTCAAATCAACATCATGTTTTTTTATGCATTATAACTAAATGATTCCTACATCAGACATGTAACAGCTCACTGGACAGTTTGATGTGACATTATTTAGTTAAAAAAAAGTTTTTACTTTTGTTGAAAGAGGAATGACTGTACCCAAGAGGAGAGGGTATCTATACAAAATTCCTTTTTTTTTCAAAATTCCTGCTTCTGTGTTTCCAGATGAGTAAGAGAAGCTGAGATGAGAAGCTGCCGAGCAAATCATTAATCATCTACCCAGTTATCTTTATCACAGGGCAATTGATTTGTTCTGCATTCATCAGTTCGCTGAGAACCGCCGAGGTAAAAAACAAAACAAGTGCTGCTAAAATAGAGAAATGCGTAACACGGGCAGCAAATTGTGTTGTGTTTGTGATTCTAAACATTGTTCCGAGGCGATGAGAAGGTGTGCGTGAGGGGGTGCAAATGTTCTTCAGGATGAGCACTTGTATAAGAGCAGTGGGCGTTTAGGTTTAATCCTTTTTCGAAATCAAGGGTGCACCCCCAAACGCTAGTGTTTAAGATAGCATGCCTTCCTGGCATCTCTGTGTTGATATCAGATTATAGGAAGAGGGTGTGAAACCATGAGGAAGGAAAAAGAAAGGAATGTAGGAGGGAGCAGTGAGAAGCCACATAAGCACTACTTAATCCTACACACAAAGAGTCTTGCTTAACATATCTGAAGCTCGAGTATCTAAAAGTGGGACGTAGTAGTGAATAGAAACAGAAAAATAAAAAAACGGTGAAGCAAATATCATGTGTGGCGTTGCTCTCACTATACCGCTCAGCATAAACGATTGAACAAAAACAAAGCCAACACATAGGTTTGAGGGATTAGTTCCTTCTCCCATACACCAGGGACTTAGGGGTATATTCCAGTTACCTTTTGCTGTTTACTCAAGCCTATTTATAACCTGTTTATAACAAGCTAATATGCTTGAACACTAGCCATTAGCAAAATAGATTGGCAAAAGTGTTTTATGTGTTTTAAGTGTAAATGTAGTGCACCTGTATATATACTGTATATATATATATATATATATATATATATATATATATATATATATATATATATATATATATATATATATATATATATATATTTTTTTTTTTTTTACTATCATAGTTTCCTTGCTGTTTTTTTACTAAAATTCTCAAGTTCAGAAAATTATAGTGTATATATGTCAAGAACAAATAGAATGAACAGATGAACTAATGCAATTTTGAAATGGGATCAAAACAGGGTCCACGTCGCATCAAAGGTCGAAAGCCAGAAACATTTAATAGTCTTCATTATGTTTAAAGTATATTGCATGCATGCAGTTGAATCACTGAATAATTGAGTATGAATAATTTGACACTATTGCAAAAAATAACAAAGCAGAGAAAAAAATGCTGCAGCACTTAGGTTTTTTTTATTTTTTATTTTTTGAAAAACGGTTCAAAAATAGAGCAGCTCGGGGCGTTGATGCCGTCGACGCAGCCGGATTTCACCTCTGATCATGTGTCAGTGTTAGTTAGCTGGACACCTGCCACTGCACACCTCAATTTCATTTCTATTCAATTACCTTCTACTGCCATGAGATGAGCAGCAACACACACACACAGAATAGGATGTGGGATTATGCAACCACTGTCTTTTGCAGTTTTTTCAGAAGCAGAGTAAAGGACTTGTGGGTTTATTTGTCACTATTTTGTTTGGCACTATTTTATGTAAAGAGATTTAAGTGAAACTTGATTTGTATTATAATAAAATTTCTGTGGAAACTGTAATGTGTAATATATTTTGTGGACCACTAGGTACAGTTTGAGGCCCTCTGCCAGGTATTATCAATTATATTTGACATATTTGCATATATATATATATATATATATATATATATATATATATATATATATATATATATATATATATATATATATATATATATATATATATATACACAAGACTAAATGCTGAAATAGATACCCATTATCATTAAAATAAATATAAAAATGGTTTGCTTTTATAAAAACCTGATTTTGCTCCCAATTCCTGGATAAATGTTTATAATTATTAGGGGAGCTAAGATTTTTGAAGGCTAAGCATGCTCGTTAGCATCATCCACACAGTGTTAACCTGGTATTCTCATGTGTGCTTTCTGAAGCATTCAGCTTAGAGTGTTCGAGACAGATTTACGAGGGACGTTTGCAGGGCGCAGCAAACTAAACCTGCTGCCGTCACGCTTGGCTTGCGTTTATTTCCATATCATGAGGATGAAGACACCAAGCATTCCCCTTCCTGGGCATTGCTATGTGTGTGTATGTGTGTGAGACACAGATAATATGTATGAAAGAGATGGGGGGCATTTCTGACAGTGACTTAAGCTGTCCGTCTCAGCTTTGCTGCTTCTGCTCATGATATGACACACAATTCAGTTTGTAGGAGAGAGACACTGGATAGATAGGGAAAAAGAGAGTGAGAGAAAGAGAGAGAGAGAGAGAGAGAGAGAGAGAGAGAGAGAGAGAGAGAGAGAGAGAGAGAGAGAGAGAGAGAGAGAGACTTTCTAAATAACTAACAACCCTGACAGTTTTCTAGGTTTATCGAATCACACTTACCCACAGAACTCTATTTCTTCCATAGTTTTTTGCAGCACAAAAGAATATTACTGATGATGAGGTCTATAGGCACAAACCGTGTTACCTCATTAGCATCCCAAAGCAAGAGAAAAGTGAGTCAGGAATTCAACAACTACAGGAAGTAGTTGTTGTAACAGAGTCCACTAAGTGCAAATTGTACACTATGAATACGCTTTGTTGCTGCACATTGCCAAACGCTTGCAGACACCTAGTCACAAGTATAGTGTATGCTTTTTGAGCATCACATTCCACATTTAGTCCCAATTTGCTCTTATAATTCCTTCCACTTTTTTTTAATGTTCTTGTGTAGATTTGTGTTCTTTCAGACACAAGGGTGTGAAAAAAGTCAGGTACTGATGTAGCTCAGCATTCCAATTTAACCTAAAGGTGTTCAATAGGGTTGGGGTCCACTTAAACCCATGCAAAGCATATTTTTATGAATGTCATGCTGGAACAGGTTTGGGTCTCCTAGTTCAAGTGAAGAAAAATGTCATGCTACTGCATTCAAAGACACCAAATATAATTGTGTGACTGTCTCACAGTCCTTAATCATGGTTAAAATGTCCCACTCGCTGCCTGTATATCACCACATGAACATCTCTGCCTAACTCATACTATTCCTAGATGTTTCTAAAGTGCCTTTGCGTAGAACACTTTCACAATACACATAAACTAGCATCATAAATAAGCCATGTTAACTTAACCCTGCTGCTAAAAGTATTTGATCAGAAGATAACACTTTTGGGTGCTCCACTGTTTTCTCCATACCTTACTGACAATAAATATATGAGGTGGTGTCAAAAGGTTTTGAGATTAGTTTTGTAGCACGCCAACAAATGGTAGCACAAGGCTGCACGCACAGTCACAGGGAGCACTGACCTTAACAAGTCAATGTCCCAAAAGACATCATACTGTGTACATCAGGGGCTGTGCCACTGGTGCAATTCCTGCATTACCACGTCTGCAAATTTATCATGGACAGCAAGTTAGAACAAAAAAGCAGACATGAAATTCAGCATGAAACTGTGCAAATCTGCCACAGAGACATTTGACATTTGACATGATTATGCTAATAGCTGACATGGAGCAAGATTGCTGAGATAGGGAAACAGTATAGAGAGTAAAATTTTTTATATGCGTTAACAATGATATTGGGTTTGCAACCATCTCAGCATCATTCAAACTCACGGACACACACACACGCATATTGTAAATATGTCTTAAAGCCAATCTATCTAGGTTTAAATGAGTTATTCTCCTTATGTGCAAATGGATACACTTTCAGCACCAAGAGTAGTTTTTTTTTCATGAACATTTTTTTTGTAAATGTTTTAATAAATCTGTCCAGAATGATAAATGAGGACCCTTGTTTGCCGGCATCTGAATACCAGAACACCCTCCATCCACAACACTTTCATTCTAGTTGGCTGATGTAATCTTTACTTACACCTGGGGGCTAATACCCCTCTAGCACTGCATTATCTCTATCTAATCAGGCCTCACTCTCAACAGGACTCCCTACACGTAGAAATCCTGCATCTCAGCCCAATCACATTCAATAATTATTTTAAAATTGTAATATCTCTCAAGCTGTGTCTAGGTATCGGTTTCAGCAAACTGCAATTGCCACTGAACAAGTAAACAAACAAGTGCACAAAACTGAAAAGCTGAATGGTTACATATGCCTCGAGTTACTGATATAACTTAAAGACGGAACCTCTAAGCTAATACTGTCGACTAGTATTTGTATGGTATCGGAAATGTATTTAAATTCAGTACCAAATGTCGCTGTGCGCTGTAAAAAGAACATCATAATTAGGTCTACAGAGCTCTGGTATGGAGAGCTATGGTTTACTGTAAGTTGCAAACAAGATGTGACTAAAGATGTGATTAAATCAGATGCAAACAGCTGTGGCGGGAAAACACAATGGTTTATAACAACACACACATTTAGTGAACTCTTTTTCATCATAATTACACTCGGCACTCAGTAAAAAGAAAGAGAACAGTGGAGTGAGCTGCATCAGATTTGAGATGTTGAGATATGCGATTCATTTTAAACTGGGACGCACACCATGGGGCAAGAAAAAGGGGGCAGTGGGATGAGGACTTGAATGATGAATAATATTATTTAATTTTAACACTGAGTAGCCGAGGTTTAAATAAGAGCTAGGGTCCCAGTGGAGGAGAGACTCACTTACTCCTGATTTCTTTGAATTTTAAGTTTCCTCTTATTTACCCTTACTTACAATTTTTTTGTACTACTGGGATATTTTAGGTACATATTTCATCTATTTTAACTTTATGGGAATTTTTTTTTTCAGCTACAGTATATACAGTATATATCATGTGAAACTAAAAAAGTACAACCTCTTTGAATTGTATGGTTTTACTTTTCAGGACATAAGATAGTGATAGACAGGTATCTGCAAGAGTGAAAGGGAAAGTTTATAGGACTGTGGTGAGACCTGTGATGTTGTATGGTTTAGAGACAGTGGCATTGACTAAAAGACAGGAGGTGGAGCTGGAGGTAGCAGAGCTGAAGATGTTGAGGTTTTCGTTGGGAGTGACGAGGATGGACAAGATTACAAATGAGTTTATTAGAGGGAAATCACATGTAAGACGTTTCGGAGACAAGGTGATGGAGCCAAGATTGAGATGGTTTGGACATGTGCAGAGGAGGGACATGGGTTATATCGGTAGGAGAATGCTGAGGATGGAGCCACCAGGAAGGAGGAAAAGAGGAAGGCCAAGGAGGCGGTTTATGGATGTGGTGGGGGAAGACATGCAGGCAGTTGGGTTGAAAGAGGCAGATGTAGAGGACAGGGGGTATGGAGACGGATGATCCGCTGTGGCGACCCCTAATGGGAGAAGCCGAAAGAAGAAGAAAAAGACTTATCAGGACATAATATTAACCCTCTAGACCCTCTACTCAACCTCAGAAGAGCAACAGCACATGACATATTACAGCATGCCATTATTTATATTTATAAAAAAGCCAAAATTTATGATTCAATAGCTTTTAAAATCACCTTTAGCAGGAATAACTTGAAGTGTTTTGTATGACTATATCAGTCTCTCCCAATTTGGAAAATTTTTGTCTCGCTCTTCTTTACTGTGTGGCTTCAATTCTTTTCAATTCTGAGGTTTGTAGGCATTTGTTTATGCACAGCTCTCTTAAGGGACTTCCACAGCATTTCAGGCAGATTGAGATCTGGCATTAGCTAGACCATTGTAATGCCTTGCTTCTGTTCTTTTTCAGCCATTCTGTTGTAGATTTGCTCGTTTACTTGGGATCATTTTTCTGTTGAATGACCCAATTCCGGCAAGTTCTTGGTTGATTCAATGACTGGAAGACATGTGCCTTCAGAACAAGCTCAAATCATCACCTCTCCATCACCATGCTTGGCAGTAGGTATGAGGTGTTTGTGTTGATATATAGTGTTTGGGTTGGCCAAACCTCTACACCTTGCTTCTTGTCTGTCCAAAGTCTTGGTTTGTTCAGAAGCAACTTTGCAAACCTAAGCCATGCTTCCATTATTTGTTTTTTTTAGAAATAAGAGGCTTTTCCCCTGGCAAAATGTTTATTTTTTGCTAGCTGTTATTAAATGCAAGGGAAACAACAACATTTGCAAAAACCAAAACTTACAAAAAGTTTATTTAATTCCATATAGCTGTAGAATTAAATAAACTTTTTGTAAGTTTTGGTTTTTGCAAATGTTGTTGTTTCCCTTGCATTTAATAACAGCTAGCAAAAAATTAAAATCTGTGTAACTATATTTTCTGTCCACCTTCAGTCAAAAGCAACACAAGATTTTTAAGGCAAAAAGGTGTAGTGCTTTGCAATGGTCAAGTTAGCTCCTGAAATAAGTCCAATTTGCTGAAGGAAAAACAGAAGGTAAGAGAATCAAAGGATTAGCAGGAAGACAAACTGAAGAACAGACTGTGCTGCACTGTGAATTCTAACATCTTTCTATCAGAGCAAGCATTAACTTCTATAGCAATTTGAGCTACAGGAGATCGTCTGTTGGATAGGACCACACAGGCCAGCCTTCACTCCACACATGTGTCAAAGAGCCTTGGCCACCCATGACCCTGTCACCAGTTCACCACTTTTCCTTCCTTCGACCAATTTTGATAGATACTGACCACTGCAGACTGGGAACACCACAAAACAGTTAATAGAGCTAATTTGGTCTTAGTTAACCTCTTAAGGTGACCCTCCAGCACCTGAGCCCTGCTGGTGAGGTGCACAAACTCAGCCTTCATGCCTGGCTGGGGGTATTGACCAGCTTTCCCGACCTGCCAAGATCACCGCTCTACCTATCTGCCTTGCCAAACACCCCCCCAAACCTGTCTGCATGGCCAGGCTTGCTCCTCAGCCTGTCAGCCCCGCCAAGGGTGCCATTCTGCTCCAGAGTCTTGCCGAGGGCACTGCTCCGCTCCAGAGTCTCGTCGAGGGTGCCGCCCCGCTCCAGAGTCCCACCACAAGCTTTGCTGACAGCGTTGTTTTGCTCCCAGGTTTGCCCCCTGAGTTCCTGATTCCTGTTCCTGATCCCTGTTCTGCCTGCTGCGGTTTGGCTTTTGGACTTATTGTGTTTTGCTCTGCCTTAATTGCTCGATTTGCCATCCCTGGTTTTGGACGGTATTTCGATTTCTGATTTTGGTTCTCCCTGCATTGCTTTTCTGCTGGCTCTTGGATTTTGAACAGTTTTTTTGGACTTGGTTTTGGCTCTCGGATTTCGGACTGTTTTTCAACTGTGTTTTTTCCCACCTGCATGTTCTCTAAATAAAGACTGTATTATTGAAAACTCCTTTTGTCACACTTCTGACATAATCGTGTTATTCACTTCACCTGTTCGTGGCCATAATGTTATGCTTGATCAGTGTATAAAAATAACAGCAAATAAAGTATGATAGTCAGGTGCGATAGTCATAACCCTAACTCTAATTCTAATAAATTTCCAACCTGGCTGTTATATCTATAGATATCAATGCGACTCCAAAACAAAAAGACTATTCCATCTAAAATTCCACCATCTCTCTATAACTGATCTCTTCTATTAACACAATACCAATATTTCCTGTCTTGGGGAGTTTGGTTCTCACGAGTTCAACACTGGTTGTTACTGACAATGACGTATAACACTCCAGCCATTAAAATAAAAAATAGAAACCTGTAAAACTGTGTTATTGCAAAAATGGCTTAACATGTTCAGGCTGTGCAAAACACGTCTTCCAGATCAGCAGGAACATCCATTCCTAAACCGGCACAGGTGTAAACTCTAAAGTGAATCCAAAATAAGTCTGAAATAAATGCAGGTGTAAAAAAAAATGCATTTTGACTAAGCCTGTGAATTAAAAAAAAAAAAAAAAAAATAGCATTTCAGAGCAGAGATATGTGTGAATCATTAGGCTGTTATTTACAGGTTGCCACCAGTTGCAGTCTTTTCAAATTTCTCTGGAGGTTGAGCACAGACACGTGCCATCAGGATGATTCTAGACAGATGAACATTAGATATAAGCTCACAAGCTTAGCTGGTCCTTTCTCCTCCTCACACACCTGTCTTATGGAAATGAATGTTTCTCCTGGGCTAATTAGCATCTTGTATCTGAGTGTGTTCATGCCATTGAATGCAAAACAACCACATCCATGCCTTTGCCTCTAGCTGCAATTATTGCAGTTCCTTTCTATCGGATCTCTTCACAACATTTGAGGATTTCTGAAACTGAGCTGACAAGTTGCACCCAAACCCCTTGTATTTCTCTTTCCATTTTAACCTATTTGCATTCTAAAATACTGCTCTTCTACTATGCTCACTGTCCTTCCATTTAACCTGAGTAAAGAAATCAGAAATTCAGTAGCTGAGAAAGTGAATGCTCCAAGGTCTTCAGCAAGTCCAATTTTTTTTTGTTGCCCAGCAACTCTACACTGCACCATCTCACTCAAGCGCAGATATTACAATATATAAAGCTGACTTTTTCACTGAATTCTGTACCAACAGTATCCTGAAAACCTTGTATCATAGCAGTGAGGACATTCTGCAAGCTGTATATTTTCTTATCATGTCAATAAGCAAATTTTCTGCATTATAATGTGCCATTAAATAATATAGCAAAATACAGGTGTAAGAAATGCTGTAAATCGAAGATGCTTTCATTTTGTTTTATTTGTTCCTGTAGTCTGAAATGTGGCATGTTTTATACTATGCTCCTGTCTTTACAATTTTTTTTTTTTACATAAATTTTTGTGTGGCATGCAATAATGCAGAAGTCAAAAAAGACAGTTGAGGTGCTAAGACCTTCGCACAACCCTTGCATTGTCTGGCATCCCTTTAGGTTTTCTGTTATGGCTCATGAACCCATCATGAGCACTTGGGTTGCTTTCAGACCTGCACTCTTTTGGTTTAGTTATTTTAAGTCTTGCTGTGTTCACCTTCTTTTGTGGCTGCTGGTGTTTTGGACAGAAATGTGTGGAAATGTCCTTCAAACTTGGGCCTTAGCCAAATCAAGATGTGGTGCTGGAATGTTGTCAAAGAAGTAGTGCAATTTAAGTTAAAAAGCTATCCCACGCAAAGCATTACGGTGCTTTTAGTGTGACTGAGCTACAGCCGCACCTGGACAAAACTCTGACAACACAACGGTGTACAACCTTAGTTAAAATTTGTGGACTTGTGCAAAGAAAAACTGCTTAAAAATAAGAAAAATAAGCGTAAAAAAGGTAGTGACACTGCACTAACAAAAGAAAATGTATACCCCTGGCATTATTGTGTATGTTATCAAGTTTAATAATAATAAAATATGTGCTCAAAGTGCGAGGCAGAGTCTAAACAAACTTGCGGCCCGCCACTTAATACTGTTTTGCACGTAAAAAGGATTGCATTCGGTAGCGAAAGCCCTGTTCCGAAAAAGTTTGGTACAAATACGTGATCTGTTACACCCCTGATATTTACACGGCTATTGGAAACAATGAACAAAACACAATTTAAAACATAACTCAAACAACATTTTTTTATTATTTTTCTTCAGGTTTCACTAATAACCTAATACACATCTGTATATACGGAAGTCTATTGCTTGGAATTGTGTGCTAGTGTATGTGACTATCCACTGTTTCTTGTAAACAGTGATTGCAATGGGAGCAAGGGAGACACACATTGAAAGCGCACACACACACACATACACACACACACACACACACACACACACACACACACACACTGAATTGACTGATTCATTTACTGATTATTACTAGTGAATTCTTGATAGAACATTCTTAGGAGAAATAGCTAAACTAAACACTGTGTTTTTTCTGATGTGCAAAAGTCAATATACATCAAGATTGTCATCTTGTGGCTCAGCTTCAAGAACACACAGCAAACACAAACACAGAATGGGAATAAAAACAAAACCTTGTTTCATATCGCAGACTGTCTGAAGAGCAAAATCGCTAAACATTACCTCTTGTCTCCAGGAGGAGTTTCTTGGCTTGCTGGTTTCTCCTGCAGGTCTGGCAGGTTGGCGAAGTCGTCCTGTTCAGCCAGGCCAATCGCCAGAGACAACACCACCATCTTGCCTTCCCTAAAGTAGGATACACACATGTACACACACAATCATCTGTAGTGGTTTGAAGGTGGATTAAATGGACACATTCTAGTGACTTTGGACTTGAAAGAGTTTTTTTTTTTCCATTACCAAACAGAACAAACAGTAAATATTGTGAATATTTACTTAATGATGTGTGGTGTATTGCCTCAGCCGGCTGCTTTACAAATCGCATCTTAGCTGGATCTGTCGTATTTATTTGAGATGTTTCAAATAGTATTTTTCCGAAAGTAGGCCGCGTTTGAAAATCGGGGACCAAAACGTCTTCTCACACTGCACACACAGTACGAGTTATTTTTTTATACTGCCAATGATCTTGCACTTGCTGAGCTGCAGCTTTTAAAGATTAATTTTTCAGAGGGAGTTTTTGACATGAGCACCGCACATCAGCTACTGCACACAAGCGCGTATATAATTAATCATTTTAATCGTACAAGCAAGAGTGTTGCCATGGCAACCGACAGACTGACTGACACCCTGTAGCATGTCTTATAACGGTTTTAGTCCAACAAACTATTACTGTAATTTAAAAACTTGACACTAGAAAAAGATCTCCTACACTATAAGGGCAAAAGTTTGTGGACACCTCATCATATTTGCTTTAATAATACCCCCAATCTTTTGGGAAGATTTTCCACTAGATTTTGGAGTGTTCTTGAGGAACCCTAACCCTAGATTTGTGCTTATTCAGCCACAAAGATGCAGCCACGAGGATAAAGTCATGTACTGATGTAGATGAGGTGAAGAGGCCTGGGATGCAGTCAGCGTTCATCCCAGAGTTGTTCAATAGGGTTGAATTTAGAACTCTTCCGCTTTAACTCATATAAGGCATTTCTTCAAGGACATGGCTTTGTGCACAGGGGAATTGTCATGCTGGAACAGATTTGGGTCTTCTAGTTTAAGTGAAGGTAAAATTGAATGCTACGGCATCCAAAGTCACCCAATACAACTGTATGCCTTTAACTTTGTGACAGTTTAGGAAATAACCACAAATGGCTGTAAAATTCAGTTGCCCCAATTTCTTTTGTCAATAGTATATAATGTATAACATTTAGGTTCCCTGGTGGTCTCGTGGTTAGGATGCGGCGCTCTCACCGCTGCAGCCCGGGTTCGATCCCTGGTCAGGGAACCAACCCAGCCATTAGGGTTGCACAAGCCAGTGCACTCCTAGTGCCGGTCCCAAGCCCGGATAAATGGGGAGGGTTGTGTTAGGAAGGGCATTCAGCATAAAAACATGTGCCAAATCAAATATGCAGATAAAGAATACAGATGACCTGCTGTGGTGACCCCTAATGGGAAAAGCCGAAAGAAAGTTATATAATGTATAACATTTCCAAGTGCTAAGTGAATCTCTCAAGCAAATTATGGCACTTAAGTACACAACAAGACAAATCAGTGTGTATATTATAATTTGACCTCTATTAAGCAAATTAAAGCCTTTGCTACAGGGTTATGAGAGTTTACCACTCACCAGCTATCATCTGTATAAAAAGAGACCAGGCACCAGAAGATTTCATTGGCTTTAAATATAATAAAGAACTGTCTCCAATGTATATAATGGCATCAAGAAGTAAAGCACATTAAAAATGGAGCTGAAAGGAATAGTTAAAGAAAAACTGATGAAAAGTTGATGAGTGGTCATGGTAAATCATTGTTTAATGGTGGAGAAAACAACTCAACTTTGAAATTTTTTTTTAAGTTGGCCTGCAGACATAAGAGTGCCAAATGTATCCGCCATTATTAATATATATATATATATATATATATATATATATATATATATATATATATATATATATATATATATATATATATATATAATTACTGTATTACTAGTCTGCAGTATTTTATAAGGACAATACGTGTTAAGGCACCAAGATGGCGGCGCCGCAGTAGCTCGCAGCGGCCTCTCCGGGATCAAAAATGGTGCTTTCATATTTAGCCCGACTTTTCATCTGTGTTCATGAGTATGACCACCCGACATTGTTATGGTGCAGGCATCATGCAACCAATAATCTGCATGATGATGTTATCAATAACCTTCGAGACATCGGCTTGATGCGACCTCGGCCACAAAGACCAGGCCCCCAGCCCTCGTTGTCACCTGATGCCGGTAGCCGGCAAGCGGGCGGGTGTCCGTGCTAGGCTAAATGCTAACCCTAACCGGTCGGCTCTCCCGTTGATTTTTCTTTTAAACGTCTGCTCCCTGGACAATAAACTGGATTACATCCGACTCCAGCAAACCACACGGCGAGAGTTTAGAGACTGTTGCATCTTTGTTTTCACGGAGACGTGGCTCAGCGACAGAGACCTGGAAGCCGCTATCCAGCTAGACGAGCTAACTGTGTTTCAAGCCGACAAAAACGCAGCTCTGTGCGGTAGGACTCGCGGTGGTGGGGTGTATGTTTATATCAACACGGAATGGTGCAAGAACTCTGTGATTGTTTCACACTATTGCTAATCGCTAGTGGAGTTTGTGACTGCTAGATGTAGACCATTTCATTTACCACGGGAATTCACCACTGTTTTTATTGTCAGAGTGTACATTCCTCCCAGCGCTAATGCTAAGGAGGCACTGTAGGAACTTTACGACGCTATTAGCGACCTGCAGAATGCTCACCCCGACGAATTGTTTTTTATCGCCAGAGAATTTAACCATGTGAATCTCAGGACTGTTCTCCCTAAACTCCAACAGCATGTGGACTTTGCAACGAGAGAAGCGAACACGCTGGATCTTGTTTAAAAAAACATCCCCGGCGCGTTTCGTGCGGAGCCCCGCCCCCATCTCGGCTACTCAGACCACATCTCTGTTATGCTAATTTAAGCATACAGACCACTCATAAGACGCTCTAAACAGAAGGAGCTACTTCTGCTCTTCAGGACTGTTTTGAGTGCACTGACTGGGACATGTTTAAAGAGGCTGCAACCAACGGCGATTCCATCAACTTGGAGGAGTACACATCAACAGTGACCAGCTACATCAGCAAGTGCGTTGATGATGTGACCATCTCCAAGACCATCACTACACGCACCAACCAGAAGCCGTGGATGACTGCAAATGTGCATGTGCTGCTGAAACAAAGAGACTCTGCCTTCAGAACAGGGGACAAGACGGCCTTAAAAACAGCAAGGGCCAAACTGTCCTGTGCCATCAGAGAGGCGAAGCGCACACATGCTAAGAAAATCCACGACCACTTCCAGGACAGCGGAGACACCCGGCGCATGTGGCAGGGCATCCAGGCGATCATTAACTACAAGGCAACATCACCTGCTTGTGACCATGATGCCTCCCTCCCAGATGCGCTGAATGACTTCTACGCCCGGTTTGAGGTACAGAACGAGGAAGAAGGCGAGGAAGACCATCCCTCCTCCCACTGACCAGGTGCTCTGTCTAACCACAGTTGAAGTGAGGAAAACTCTATGCAGAGTTAACCCATGGAAGTCTGCTGGACCTGACAACATTCCTGGCAGAGTGCTCAGGGAATGTGCAGAACAGCTAGCAGATGTCTTTACAGACATCTTCAACATGTCCCTGAGCAGCAACGTTGTTCACACGTGCCTCAAGACAATGACCATTGTTCCCGTGCTGAAGAAATCTACTGTCTTCTGCCTCAATGACTATCGTCCTGTTGCGCTCACACCAATCATGATTAAGTGCTTTGAGAGGTTCGTCATGAGGCACATTAAGACCCAGCTTCCACCCTGCCTGGACCCCATGCAATTTGATTATCGTCCAAACCGTTCCACGGATGATGCCATCTCCACAACCCTCCATCTGGCTCTCACCCACTTGGACAACAAGGACTCATATGTACGAATGCTGTTCCTAGACTTCAGCTCACCATTCAACACAATCATTCCTCAGCACCTGAATAAGAAGTTGAGCCTACTGGGCCTGAACACCTCCCTCTGCAACTGGATCCTGGACTTCCTGACTGGGAGACCTCAGTCAGTCCGGACTAACAGTCCGGAGCCAGCTCCGGATAACTGGGGCCCCTCAGGGCTGTGTGCTTAGTCCACTGCTGTTCACTCTGCTGACTCACGACTGTGTAGCAATGCACAGCTCGAACCACATCGTCAAGTTTGCCGATGACACGACTGCGGTAGGTTTAATCAGCAAGAACGACGAGTCAGCTTATAGAGAGAAGGTGCAACGGTTAACTGCCTGGTGTGGAGCAAACAACCTGTCTCTGAACGTTGACAAAACCAAAGAGATGGTTGTGGACTTCAGGAGAGCACAGAGCGACCAATCTCCATTGATTATTGATGGAGCCTCAGTGGCGATTATCAAGAGCACCAAATTCTTTGGTGTTTATCTGGCGGACGACCTCACCTGGTCACTCAACACCAGCTCCATCACCAAGAAAGCCCAGCAGCATCTCTACTTCCTGAGAAGGCTGAGGAAAGCTCATCTTCCTTCCCCCATCCTGACCAAGTTCTACAGAGGGACCATTGAGAGCATCTTGAACAGCTGCATCACTGCCTGGTTTGGGAACAGCACCGCAAGACCCTACAGAGGATAGTGAGGGCAGCTGAGAAGATCATCAGAGTCTCTCTGTTATGCACATTTACACTACACACTGCAGCCGCAAAGCAAACAGCATTGTGGACGACCACACACACCCGTCACACACACTTTTCACTCTCCTGCCATCAGGTAAACGGTTCCAAAGCATTCGGGCCGACACATCCAGACTGTGCAACAGTTTTTCCCGCAAGCCATCAGGCTACTCAATACACAGAACTGAAAGAAAACTCTCTCTCTCTCTCTCTCTCTCTCTCTCTCTCTCTCTCTCTCTCTCTCTCTCACACACACACACACGCACACACACGCACACACACACACACACACACACACACACACACACACACACACACACACACACACACACACACACTCATTCAATGTGTGTTACTGAACTGTATAACCTGGACTTTACACTTGACACACACTCATTACCCATCTCAGCCCATTCCACCATCATTTATTTATTATTATTCATACTCTACCGTACTACACTGTTAACATGCTGTTTTTTGCACCTTTGACTCTATTATACCATTTACATGCTGTTTCTTGCACCTTTGACTGTTTCTTATTACACTATACTGTTATTATACTATACTGTATACATGCTGTCTTTTGCACCTCTTGACTGCTGCTGTTTTTTGCACTACACTGTGTCTGTTTATATTCACTCCTAGGTATAGTTTTTACAGTTCTCCTCGTACAGTACTGTATATTCAGAGTATACAGTAAGTTTACTAGTCGGCGCTATATCAGGTTTTCTGTCCTGTCTTGTGTTGTCTTGTGTTTTCTGTCTGCACTGTTTGTCTGTATTGTTTTTCGTCTGCACTGTTTGCACTAGGTTGCATTTGATGCACTTTATGTAGCTTGTTGTTGTTTTGTGTATCACCAGGGTTCCGGAGGTTTTTACTGTGTACTGTGTACCACTGTTTATAGTAGAAATGACAATAAAAGCATCTTGACTTGACTTGACATAAAAAAAAAAAGAAAAGAAAAAACAAAACTGAGCCCCCTGCTGCACCATGCCACCGCTGACCATGTTTGATTTGCACATTTTAATTTTGTGGTTTGTAATTGCAAAAAGCCATCAACAGGAACTAAATAAATGGAATGACGGTGCAGTTACTGATATCAATTAATTCTCCTTAGTGACTCGTTCAAAAAATATTCAATATGTAATGCACAACCTACCTACCCACACACACACACACACACACACACACACACACACACACACACACACTGGCACAGCCCCGAAGCTCCTGATGTCCCTCAAGCAGTGTAGTGACTCACTCTTTCCTCAGACCCGTCCTCCTCTTCTTGCTGCCTTTCTGTCCTGCTGTTTTTCGGTCTTTTTCACTCACTATAAATAATCAAATATGTTAAGCATTTCTAAATTTACATGTTCAGCTCCAAATAACACACAAAAGGAATGTTCCATCTGAAAAGCAGCATTAGATAAGCACTCTTTTAAAAATCCTTGAAAAAGACTTGAAGGCAGCGTCGCATGGATCCTTCATGAAGAAGCCAATTTCATGATTCTGCTCTCCAGATAAGTGTTCCAAGGCAATTTGCAAAACCATCAATCAGCCAAGATGTACTGCAATGCACACGCCACATGCCGAACTCATCGATCGTGTAATACCTCAAAACTAACTTGTTTATGTGGATCCGGACATGAGGACACATAAAAATGGTGTATATATAAATAGACTGGCACAAAGCTAAAAACAGGAGGAATGGTTTCTATGCTAGGCGCTTACTTCCCCAGCTCAGAGTTTGGTGTCAGACTGCACAGGAATAAGCGCTAGGTAGGAGGCATGGGAGGCAGAACTGTAAGAGTTTGAAACATTCTGAGAAAAAAAAAAAACTGTGTCTGGCTAAAGGGGCTAGAAGAATTAAAATCGCAATATAAATGTAATTTTAAACTACACAACAAAAGATTGTGTCCAGGGACCATTTATTTTTTGTATGAATTATCATGCAATTGTTTAAACAATTTAGTAAAACCTCAAATTTATCACCATGCAAACTTTAAATTAGATCTGCTTCATAAACGACATTTGTGGGAAACATTTCTTTTTCTTTGTTCATTTTATTGCTATGGAAATGTTTCAGTAAAGCCACCTCGTAAATAATACGGGAATTAACAAGCCGTATTGACAAAGATCTTACATTTAGAGGAGTTTAAAACCAGACTTATAATCCCTCCTTTGGGTAAAAAAAAGTGTAAAATGAGAAAATCATGAGAGGTGCTAAGATTCCCCCTGGGACACTGCACTTAATCAGGAAGCCTTCTTTCAAGGTTTTGCACTTAATTTCCTGCTTATTCTTCTTTTTCTTTCAGCTGCTTCCATCAGGGGTCACCACAGCAAATCATCTGTCTCCATACCCCCTGTCCTCTAGATCTGCTTCTTTCAAACCAACTACTTGGATGTCTTCCCTCACCACATCCATAAACCTCCTGTTTGCCCTTCTCTTTTCCTCAGCATTCTCCTACCGATATACCCCATGTCTCTTTTATGCACATGTCCAAACCATCTTAATCTAGCCTCTCTCACCTGTCTCTAAAACGTCCTACATGCGTTTTGTAAACTCATTTTACAAAACTCACCCCCTAACTGTAACTCATCCTCATCACTCCCTATGAAAATCTCAGCATCTTCAGCTCTTCCACCTCCAGCTCCACCTCCTGTCCCTTAGTCAACGCCACTGTCTCTAAACCATACAACATAGCAGTTCCCTTTCAGCTCCCAG
The DNA here is from genome assembly GCF_946808225.1 of Silurus aristotelis. Taxonomy (NCBI): domain Eukaryota; kingdom Metazoa; phylum Chordata; class Actinopteri; order Siluriformes; family Siluridae; genus Silurus; species Silurus aristotelis. The sequence continues at coordinate 7,347,740 of NC_139586.1, forward strand.
AGAATGCTGAGGAGGGCGCTCTCCCTCGCGGCTCTGGCCCCACTGTTGCTGAGGCAAGGCGGCATCAGATGTCGTGGGGCTTGCAGACGGATCTGGCAGAGGGGCTTGGAGACGGGCTTGTCCCTTTCTCTACATTGACGACTGGTTGATATTAGCTTGATCAGAGCGTCTGGCACTCCGCCATCGACATGTCATTCTTTCCTGTATGAAGGAGCTGGGGTTAAGACTAAACGCCAATAAGAGAAAGTCACGAAAGTGAAAGAAGGCCAGTAACTCACTTTGAAGCAGTTCCAGAGGCTGTTTGGGATCATTGCAGCAGTGTCTAATGAGATTCCGCATGGCCTCTACAGTGGTGGTTTAGAGACAGAGGGTTCTCCCGCAAGAGCAACCCACTCTGCTCCATCAAGGTCTCATGGCAAGCCCTTCGAGCCTTAGATGTGTGGAAAGAACCTACGTTCCTGTCTCAAGGACCCGTTCAGGGCGCTCCTTGTCATCGCGTAATGCTAACATTAAAGGAGCAGTTTGCCTCAGGGTTGTCTCCATTAACCCTGAAAGGTTATGGTGCCCTTGGTTCCCCATGACCTGTCGTGTTGCAGGCATTCTATCCTCCTCCTTTTCAAGCCCCTGACCAGGAGAAGCTAACCGGCTGTCCAGTGCTCGCACTGTCCACAGGATAGACTGTGGAGGAAGTCAGAGCAGCTGTTTGTCTGCTGCGGCCCCTATAAAAACAAGGAGACTCTTAGTAGGTAGATTGGTCTGGTCTGGTCTCCCCACTCCCTTCGGGGTCAAGGCTCACTCCACTTGGAGTGTGGCAGCCTCTCAACCTGGTCCTCTGGAGTCCCACTCCAAGACATTTGCAATGCTGCTGGTTGTCCACCAGGCTGACCTCCATCAAGGTTCTATAACCTTGACCTTAGAGCCACTCTATCTGTGCTCTTACACACTAGGCAGGGATTGGTCACTGTTGCATGGTCGGACTCTCATTCCCAAAGCCTTGCGATGGAGCTTGTGTTCTTAAAAGGGAACGTCTCTAGGTTATGTATGTAACCCTAGTTGCCTGAGGGAACGAGCCATGCTGCAATTCCTTCTCCTTTTAGGAGCTAGCATCGGCTTCACCGCATGCGTTTTTTTTATGCTTCCTGATCGTGCTTCCTGGTTGCGTCTCTCCATTAGCCAGAATACACACGTGATTCAGAGTGAGGACAACGCTTAAGCATTCCCAAAGCGTTGTGACGCATTCTACAGACGGTCTCGTCACAGCCTGTCCATTACCACTGCAAACAGGAAAGGGCTCCGAGGTGATCCTTGATGCAGTGCCACCTCAGCCTTAAACCAGTCTGTCGTTCATACTGCACACGTCACTGCTGTCACACTGTCCTCATACCTGTCCTGCACCACCCTAACATACTTCTCTGCCACACCTGACGTCATCATACAATACCACAACTCCTCTCTTAGCACACTGCCGTACGCTTTCTCTAGATCCACAAACACACAATGCAACTCCTTCTAACCTTCTCTATACTTCTCCATCAACATCCTCAAGGCAAATATTGTATCTGTAGTGCTCTTCCTTAGATCCTCCCCAATTAGTGTACAAATTTGTGTACATTTCACAGTTCTCTGGGCTGTAATAGACAGCATAGCCAAAAGAAGAACAAGCAGAAATAATAATATAATAAAAGCATCTTCTTTTCTGTAATGTTCCTATTATTATATAATATTGTTCCTGTTATATTATTTAAGTATTGAAGCATTTTCACAGATAATTGAGAATACATTGACATGAGGCACGCACTAAATTTGCTAAAAACACTGGTAAAGCCTGATCACTGCTAAAGGCTAAAAATAAAAAAATAAAAAAAATAAAAAAAACACAATAGCTAACTGCTGTCAATCACATGTCAACACTCATAAAGTGATGACCAACTAGCAAATTAGCTACAGTTAATTAACTACCATTCACTTATTAATTAGCAACATGGTCAAACACTTTTTTAAAGTGGTGGAAAGTAGTGAGGTTTAAGTAAAAGTCTCCCCAAATGGGAATATTACATTAAAATATTTCCATTTGGAGAGACTTATTCTTAAACTTCACTACATCTCAAAGTCATATATCTTATTTTTTACTCAACTACAATTTTGAGAAACCAATCGTTCCTTTTTAATTATGAGTAAAAAAAAACTTAACTGGTCAAGCATGCAGCAATCCACCAATGGACCATTGTAGAGTGCATGCTTTGTTTTAAACTTGTTTTGATTACCGCTTGGTGGCATCTATTTACATTAACATAGAGTTCAACATCGGGTCAACAGCAAGCAGAACATTGTGATGGAAGAAACTCCTGACTCGAACTTGCCACAACACCCATGGCCTTGTTTGAGTGATTTTTTTTAAGTAGTTTTCATCAATTTATTAAATATCTATCAGTGTTTGTCTCATTAACATCATTCTATTAATAGATTGGTGTGCTAAAAGTAACATTAGAGTCTTTTCACATAAACTGAGTTGATTAAGCAAAGTCTTGTGACAAAATTTATAATAGGAACATTATAGCAATAATTAATCATAGTTCTTTGGATACTTCGGTACATTTGATGGAAAATACTTTTGTACTTTAACTCAATTAAAATTTAAAGGGAGCACTTATACTTTTACTCAAGTAATATTTTACTTAGTTTATCTCTACTTTAACTCAAGTACATGGTTAGTGCACTTACATTTAGAATTGCGGCATTTAGCAGACGCCCTTGTCCAGAGCAACGTACAAAAGTGCTTCATCCACCATTGCTTTTTAATGAGTGTGTACAGCCTTTTTACATACAGTACAGTACAGTTTGCAGGATATAACACTACACTGGTGTTTATTAATAGTCAAAAATATAAAAAAAAGAATAATAATAATACATTTTTAAAAATCTGTACAAAAAAAAAACTTTTAACCTTGCACAAACTTTCACCTAAAAATCGCTGTCAGCCTGTAGGGGAAACTTACTTCCAGCAAGTTTGGGGTGTCTAAAATGAAAACTGCACTGTCTTAATGTGGTGATCTACAGTTCATCACAGTGTGAGTGTACTATATTGCAGTGTCACGGACTGATTTTTTCTTTTCTTTCGTCTGCCTGCTGTTCCTAAAATCTGTGACAGTCAGCTGAAGAAGGGTAATGATGCTAAAAACAGGAGATCACCATTGTGTCTGATAGCAGCTGCATGCACTGATACTAAGACTGTAACATACACACACAGTGTTGATTTATATCAGCAACCTTGGCACACCAGGACAGCTAATATGTAACTCTGTAACATATTTAGTCGAAACAATTGACAGCATGGAAAGTCCTCAGAGTCGTTCAATGTAGCGCAGTGTACGGCAAAGCACATATACTCATGAGCAAGCTCCTTAACCTTAAAAGTGGGGGATTTGTGACTAGATAGCTATTTAGGTGCTTGAACCCTAGTTGAATCTAAGCCATGGTTTAAGTCTGCCAGCAGAGCATGTCATCATAGGGCATGTCAGAGAAATAAGACACAGCGCTCCTGAAGTGCTCGGCCCCAAGGTAGAGAGCGCATGGATGAGTAGCTATAGCCAAATCATTATGCTAACAGGAAAAAATACTCAAGTTGCTCATCTTCAAAGCATTCTAGGGGAAAATCTTGTAATAAAAAAATTACTAATGCACTTTGACAGAGGTATAAATGAATGACACTACTACAGAGGTATAAAGCAATGTGACAAGGCTAGCTGTTGAGGACAGGACATTTGCTGTCAATAGCTCCAAATTGTAAACCTGACAAAGGTTTAGGAAGCAGACATTAGCAGAAACTTCACTTTCTACCTCCTCGGAATAATTTTAAACTGCCGTTTGAAACTGAATAATTTTAAACTGCCATTCACTTAAGGTTATCTAGCAGAACACTAACAGGAGGTCGATAATACCACCCTTTTAAAAATAATTTTACTCTACGAGGCCACAGATGTGTCGCAAATCTGCTATTAAGTGTGCGTGCGTTTAAACAGATTAGTGCTAAGTCAGAATGCGAGATGGATCAACTCAGCACTGGGCAACACACCACCTGTGGCTGAGTAAAAATTTAACACAAATAGAATATCAGTGTAAAGTCAAATATTATTCATCTGTGCCTGACTTGTAAAGATTGCACGATGCTACAGGTGCAAAGGACAAAATGGACATGGAAGTGGGACTCGATTGTTGTAGGAAACATGAGATTATAAATTGTGCAGAAGCCACACTATGCGGATACGCTGGGTGTAAATGTGTATCTTAGAGGGCGTCTGTGTAATGCATGCCAGTCACAACATACACATGCTGAAATGCATATTCATGGACTACAGGGGAACACGAACGCTAACGATAGTGACAGGCAGAGGGCAGTACAGATGGCATGGATGTGCATACGCTGTGAGCACAATACTAATACAATGCTTTTGTTCATTCTTTTCATTTATACAGTGACAAGCCTAATGAGACTAAGCTTTCATTTACAACAGTGTAAACTGCAACATAGTACACAATGAAAAAACATACAAAAAAAGAATGTTGTGTTATTGTTATATCTGTATCCATGAATGACCGCTGTGGCTTACGAGGGTAATGAAATAGATCAAATGCAGTGAAGGATGAACAGATAATGCCTTTTAAATGAATACAAACACAGAGAGAACAGCAGATGGAGTATTCTTTTTTCTTTTGTGGTTTTTATTTTTTATTTTTTTGGAAAGCTTGCCAGCTTCTGATCTGGAACCCAGCAAGACAAGACAATTTAGCAAGTCACTCGAGTGGCATTATATGTTGAACTTGGCAACCCTGCTTATAAAGCAAACCTTCTCTTACAAAGTGGTGCTAGGCAACTATGTACTTATGTACTTATGTTTCTGGGTTGCAACAAATGTGATACCTTACACCTCACCCTTAAGGAAAAACAAAAAACTCATTGTTATGTTTTGAGAATGAAGGGTGCTGCATGTGATCACAAAAAACCCACAGTAAAATGCTATGGTGGGGTAATCATGGTATGATACAATCTCTTAAACCAAAAGAAACCGAATCTGGGTTCAAGATGGACAATTCAACAAGACATTGACAAACACTTGAATATTTCTAAAAGACCTGTTTCTAAAAGTAGAATATTTTGCAATCATTGCATTACCATGCCAATCTCCTATTAAAGAGGAACATACAAGTTTAGCAGATAGCAGAAGAATGCCCATAACCTTGGAAAACTAAAGATGTTTAGTCTCTCACTGGGCACCACTAGAGTTCTCCTACTGAATTTGATGGCTTATTATTATTATTATCCCATGGTAAACACCTGCATGTTTAGTGTACAACCTGAATGCAACACTTGGTCCATTGCCATAACTCATGGTAGTAAAAAGGTTCAATGAAATGGATTACAAATACAATTTCAGATTATATACTCACAGAAAAGATTTGACGTCCATGCCCCTGGTGCGTATTTGCCCCATCATGTGATCCCAGCTGCCCGGGTTGGAGCGGGACCGTGTCCCTGCGCCAGCTTTGTAGCGAGATGCCCCGGGTGCGGCTGGGCTGCCCCTTGCCCCCGGCCTTGTACCCCCCCGCTGCCCCCCGCCGCCCCCGGAGCTGCTGTGTAACTGCCCCAGGCTCTGTGAGGTGGCAGGGGGGTCGTTGGGCGGCGGAGGGGGCCGGGGGGTCAGGGGCTGCTGGAGGCTCTGCTGTCTGACGAGGGGCCGAGGACGGCAGGCCGCGGGTGCAATGTGCTCCAGAGTGGACGCTGTGGACAGTGGGGACGCGTCCCCAAAACTGCAGGCGACATACAAAAGATCGAAGGAGATGAGGGGTGTAAAGTGAGCAATGAGTTATGGGTCAGGAAAGGAATAAGGAAACTCAAGAGAAAGGGGGTTGATGGGATAAAGAAGAGAGAAAGCACGAGGGAAGGGTTGAAGAAAGGGGGAGAGAAATGTGAGATTGTAAAGAGACAGGGGAGAAACAGGATCGTGAGGATGAGGACAAATTGTCAAGAGTTTAGACACAGGAGAGTAGATAGATGACAATTTATATTTAAAGGGAAAGAAAACAGAGGAAGAATGCAGACATTTCAGGCAACGATGGATTGATGAAGAAAAAGAGACAGAGAACAAAGTTAAGCAGCAGCATCAAATAACCAACACAGTGATGAGGCTCAGAATGACTACAGATTGCTGGACATGTCTTCGAGCCGTCAAGAGATAGTTAACTAATCAAAATATGGGTTCTTTTTTCTACTCAAAAACTTCCATATACGGACTTCACAACGTGTCCACAGTTTTGCATACAATCCAAAGTAGACTGTCACTTTTCAATATTTCAGTTGTCTGTTTTGAATTGCAACTGTCTCCCTTATTTAATTAGTGGTTTGAAGTGGGAATATTTAAAGTCAATCTTTCAACTTGCTCTTCAGGGCCACAACATTGACAGAGCTAATCCATGTGCGATGTAACCAAACTGCTTTCTGTGTAAACACTGACTGAGCCGCTCTGACGACGTTAGGACTGTCGCAGAATTTAGCACCCTGTGGTTAAGCGATGCCGTATTTCTGTCACATCACTCGGGCAGTGCAGCAGCCCCAATCAGTGTCTTTTACAAAGTGAATTAATGTCAGCAATAACTCAGGCTCTGCCCTCTGAATGCCCTTCTCTCATTATATCACACAACAGGCGTAAAGAAAGAGGCTGCTTTTCCATTTTTCATAATGGTAAACTGGGGAATCGGATCAGGCTAAACAATCTAACACTGAGTACACAAGTATGTTGGATTGATTAGGTGAGTCAGTACTATCGCTTCTGAGTGCACTAGCAAGAACTGCTAATTCCATTTTTTAGGAACCAAGAAAATAAATAAATGCTCCATGTGGCTGTAGGGATAAGAATGGAAAATGCAGAAGGATGTGTGAAATGCTTTGATAAAAGGCACAGCTGGGATGCTTTTGTTGACAAATAGCAGGCTCTTGAGATTCAGCAATATGTCAAAATTACATTCCAACATCCTTAAAAAAAGAAATAAATCTAAGCTGACTTTTTGTTTTCTCATGGTTAATCATACCGTACTTTTTTCTTCTGTATATGACTCCAGGCTGTATAGTTGTCTCCAGCTAGCCAATGCTAAAAAATCTTGCTAAATTAAAACTTGCATAAACTATAACTAGCATTTTTTTAAACTTCACTTGATCTATTTCACATTCTCAGGTCATAAATATCATTAAGGAAGATCTTTGTTGTGCAGTGAGCTCAATAAAAAAAAATGTAGTTCTATCTAATAAATATCTGCAACTTATGTCAACAAGATTCCTGACAAATATCAATATAAATCCTTGTTAAAGCAGCCCGGGTGGTTTAAATGGTAGGGTGCCAGATTCACGTTGTGTGTTTGAAGCGCATGTGTTTTAACAATTTAATGACTTTTCTCGAGAAAATTGGAACGTTATTTCAGTAAATGTTTCTGATAAAAATAAAAAAAAAACAGTTCTTGCTAATGGAATCTGATTTGTTTTATTTGACTGTAACCTCCATAAATGTTATCAGAAGGATTCTTTTTTAACATAGGAATGTTTAGTGAATACCTCACATGCATCAGCATAAGGAAGTTAACCGTAAAAAAAAAAAAAAAAACAGTAAATAAATAAAATTTTTCTTTCACATATTGTTCATTCCTCCAGCCCAACGTTCTCCCGAGGAATAAAAAAATATTGCAAAAGCTCTAGAATTTCGAAGGTTTTCTTTCTTGCCAGCACAAACGAATGAAATGCAATGAGAGACTGGCGATGTCAGAGTAACTCATACAGTATCTTCCTAAAAATAGAACCCAATTACTAACATGGAAGTGGAGGAGAATGTGTTAGGAGAGAGAATCAAGAGCGCTGGAGGACTGAAGAAAAGAGTGAAGGCTTGGATGTGATAACGATAATAAGTATTCTGACAACATTATTAACACAGAAAGGAAATAAAATTTTGTTTTTTAAAAACCTCTGCTACATTTCAGGTGTCTTGCTTTTTACAAATTCATTACAATTCAGTAAGAAACTAAACGAGCTGGTGGCAGTTTAACACTTAATGCCTTTAATACGATCTCGATTAAAAGGATGATCTGGAAGTTCAAGTGACCCTGTGAATGTGCACTAACGCACTGATGCATTAACCTTTTTGCTTTATTCAGTGTGTATTTTAATGATAACTTAAAAACCTTCCAGTGTATTGCTATAAAGCTAAATATTAATGTTGAAAATGTGTGACTCGAATGTTTGCGCAAAACTGAGTGCATGCTTATTGCTTAACCAAACATATTTTCATTTCAGGAAAATATGAATCGAATCACGTGTGTGTGAAAAACCCACTCATTTGTTGGTCAGTGAGAATGTAATCTTTCAGGTTGTATCTTATATCTTGCCCCTATTGCTGTCACTCACTTGCTTGGCCTCAAGATGCCGGAGTGCATGTGGCTCTTGATGGTTTGCCACTTCCCAGCCTTGCTGCTTCCTGCCTCTACACTCCTGGAGCTGTCACTGCGACTGGGGCTGGCCCCTGTCCCCCCACCCGCCTCGCACTTCTCCAATGAGCCACTAAAAATGGCCAGGAGAACAAGAACGGGAGGGACGGGTGAACGGACGCACACAAAAAAAAAGACGGACAACAAAAAAAGGCAAAGAAGAAATACGAATTCATCAAAATCGACCAAACCAGAGACGAATCTTAGAGTCCCAGAGTCTGATGCCAATCCCCTGTCCTACATCACACAATTCAGCTAAACAATCCTGCAATTCTAAGAGTCTAACTTTGTACTTATTACAAATATAATTCATGTTAGTATAAACCATTTGCCAAAATATGTGGTCTTTTTTCCCTGCTACAGTATACTATTGTCATTCTTTAAAGGCAAAGAACATAGAGGAATATGGTCGGCATGGAAACAGTTCTTTAGAAAGTATGCACTCAGAATACCTGACTTCCCACCCTAAGCACACTACATGCATGCTCCTCTGAGCAAGACTCCAAACGCCTCCATCGATTATTAGCCAGTTTAATATATAAAATAAAGCCTGAACACTCTATGCCCTGAAACCTACATTGTAAGACTGACATAAGCATGTAATAGCAGGAGTCTTAATTACTCTTCTTTATTCTGATGAGGCCCAACATAAAAGATAATCATCTGGTTAGGTATGAGGCTCTTTGTTAGCATGCTTTTTGACTTGCTAGTGCTGAAGCGGTTAACTTACCATTTTTGTCTATATTTTGGAAACAAAGCTCCCACAAGCTCCCAAAAGCATCATCTCTTTCTAAAATATGTAAAAATATTATGGTGTTATCACTAGCAGCCCCTTGTCATAACAGCTGTCATAACATTTGATGCCATTCCTCACATTAGTCTGTGTGGTACACTTAATTTTTTTGCTCTTTTTTGCTAACTGCTGTCTAGCGAACAGATATTCTAGTGCAGTTTCGTGACTCATTAATATACTTTTTGTACGCTCGTTGAGTTGCTTCATGTCTAAGAATCGTCCTGAGAAGTTGTAAAATAATGGCATACAAAATGCCAAATTCACAAATACTTCTATTAAAACTTTATTTAAAGTAAATAAATCAATCAGACCTACAGTACATTGTCCTCAATATCCTTGAATGTGATATGATTGAATAATAAACCATGTTTATGGCACAGTTATGTCAGTCTTATGATGCAGGGATCGAGGTTCAACCTGGACATCACACAGACAACACAGTAGAGTCACACAGAAGCAGGATTGACAGATCCAGGACAACCACGGGGCACAAAGCTTCAGATCAACACACACAACTCAACACGCAATGACTCAGACGCTGAAATATATAAATCAATAAATAAATAAATAACTTCATAGCTTAAAAGCAGAAGTATGATGCCACCTCAAAACACACTGCAGCATGACAAAAGGTTCCTGATTACATAAGTGTCAAAGGCTAACAGCTATGTTCAGTTTAAGTGTGATTATTCTGCAAATATGTCAAGCTTGTCAGTTTGTTTTTTGTTTTCACACTAAACTTGTGGTATCTGGGTGATTTGTAAATATGTTTTATAGAATGTAATGACACTGAAATGCTGCTCCTCATTAGACGTATGAGGCTTAATTTAATGAGAATGCTACTAAAAAAAGCTATATGAAGCTAAAATTGGAAACGAAAAATAAAGAAATAACATATACGGTTAGAAGGTAGAAGGGTTGTTTTTTAATCCTTTAAATCAAATTTTATGTGTATGTGACAAATAAAATTTGATTTGAACGTTTAAAAAACAAATTGGGACATAGTGGAGGGTAAATGCACATAAACACCACTCTCATATCATGTAAAATGGTCTATGTCTCTGCTTTGAGAAAATCTAATAAGATGTAATTAGACAGGTATAATGCTGTCAGTCAAAATATTTGAAGGCCTCGAATGTTTAGGGGTTTACCCACCGTATCCCCATTGCAAAATGAGTGTTATGGGCCAGTATAGTGCGGAAAACACACAGATGGAAACAAAACAACACAAAACACAATAAAACCTGCAAGGAAAAGAAACAGGATTGAGGAAATTTGTATTGCAACATTGATGTGGCACTACAGCTCTAAGGTCAGGGGTCAGGGCAGTATGGATTAGGGGTTAGAGTTAGGAGGATGAGAGGACATCAGAGTTCATAGAGTTGTAAAGAATTATTATATTGTATTTTATTGTATTTTGTTGTTGTTTTTACAGACTCAAGAAAAAAAAGGCTATGGCACTTCCAGCTCCTTCCCTAAGGCTATTTGTTTGTGGGTAAACAACAGTCAACTCTCAAACATTAGCAAGGGAAGGTAAAAGGGTTGGAACTGGTCTAGGAGCTGATCTGGAACTTGAACATTTATTTCATTTGAATTTCTTTTTACAGAATTGCCTTTGGTCAACTGAATCACAAGCTAATATGTTCAAATTCGATGTTTGGGTTCCTACTGTCTAAGATTTGGCTCCCAACCCTCCTTTGGAATGTATTCACAACCCCCTCACTTTTTTCAACTGTGTTATATTGCAGCCTGACACTACAATTTTGTTCCAATTAATCTACACTCAGTGCGCTATAATGACAAAGTGAAAACGGAAAATTCCAGAAATGTCTGTAATAAAAAAAATAAAATGAAATATCACGTACCTGTATGTACATGTATTTAGAGACCATTTGCAACAACACCTGAAAAATAGCTCAGCTACTCTCTTGAACATTGCAGAGATGTTTCTATACCCTGATTAGAATTCATCTGAAGGAAAAAGTTTATTGATTGGATGTGATTGAAAAGGCACACGCCTCTCTATAGAAAGCTTTACAACTGATAATGCATATTACAACAAAAACCAAGCCATGAGGTCAAAGGAACTGCCTGAAGAAGCAAAGCACAAATGTGGGAAGGCTACAAAAAAAATTGCTGCTGCATTGAAGATTTCCAAGAGCACAGTGGCCTCCATAATTCTCAAATGAAAAAAGTTTGGCACAACCAGGACTCCTCCAAGAGCTGGCCAGGAAAATGAAGCAATCAGGGAGAAGGATCTTATTAAGAGAGGTGCCCAGGATAATGACGTTCCCTTTCAGGAACTCGAGCAGCATCAACAATGCTTTGGGAATGCTTCTGTGTGACCTGCTATGGAGGCTGGTTGAGGGAGCTATTACAGGGGCTGACTATGTCTGAGAGCTAAGTCATGCCACAGACCTAGCTCTCAGGGCCACCAAGGAGACTGCTAGGGCCATCGGCTGGTCCATGTCAGCCCTGGTAGCCACAGAGAGGCACCTCTGGCTTACTCTGTTAGACCTTTCTGACAGGGACATAGATTTTCTTTTGGACGCCCCCGTAGTTCCCATTGGCCTGTTTGGCAATGGCGTAAATCGAAGGCAAATATTCAATCGGTGGCGTTATGGCCCCATGTAGTGTTTCAGGGCACAGTGATCTCCAGCGAGTGCCTCCCTCAATTTCTGCCCGGGAACATAGCTGATTGGGGGCTCGTTGCCTCTCAGGAAGCCCCTACGGTGGCCGCATGGCACGGCTGCTAAGGGGTGTACCAGAGTGTTCCTCTAACAGATTATCTGGCAGCCTGGAAACACCTGCCAGACTTATCTCAATATGTCCTGCACACTGTAGAAAGAGGCTACTTGATTTAGTTCGGGGGGTTTGTTCTCCCTTGTTCAACGGGGTGTGTCCCACTCTGGTGGGACCCGAGCAGGCTCTGCTCATGAAACAGGAAGTAAACACTCTCTTAGGGAAGGAGGCCATTGAGGTGGTCCCTCCACTAGACAGAGATTCCAGGTTCTACACCCGGTACTTCATATTTACCAAGAAGGATGGGGGGCTGCATCCGATTTTAGATCTACGTCAGCTGAATCACTCTCTATTAAGACTCAGGTTCAAGATGCTCACCTTGAAACAGGTCACGTCTCAAATCAGGTCGGAGGACTGGATTGTCACGATAAATATGAAGAACGCTTATAGTCAATAAGCGTCCCCGCTCTTTTCGGAAAAGTAAGTAGAACGTAACCTAGAGACTTTCCCTTTCAGTAACTCGAGCTTTGGGAATGAGTGTTGTTATTGAGATTGGAATGGGTGTCCAATAACCATGTTTTTGTTAGGATATTGTTGACGTAGCTTGAGTTCCTGAAAGGGAACTTCTCTAGGTTATGTATGTAACCCTGGTTCCCTGAGGAAACGAGAAACTGCGTCTTCATGCCGCACTCCATGCATCCCTGGGAGCGGTTCCTTCACTCTTGAAGCTAGCGCCATCTACACCAGATGTGTTATTATAGCTTCCTGGTATTTATGTCACTCTGGTGGTGACTTCACGGCGTTCTGTTGGACTATAACAGATTATAACGATGTGAAGCCCCCATGAGCCACTCATCACCTGCCCAAAACCCTGCCAAAGGTAAAGCATGATAGTGGCAGCTTCATGCATCGGGGGTGTTTTTCTGCAGTATGGACTTGGCAAGGGTTGTGATACTTCCATTTTATAAATTTTTTTATGTACAAACATTTCTAGAATTCTGTGTTACCTATGTGGGGCACTTACTGTAGATTATAAGGAAAGAAAAATAAATTTGAATGATTGTATTACCAGGCTGCAACATAGAACAAATGGAGAACATAGAACAAAAGTCCTAAAATACCATAAGTGTGATCACTACAATCTCTTCACACCTGAATTGTATCTTGTCTGGTTATCACTTTCCTAATTGTGATCACCTGTGGCTAATTTCTCCATATTAACTTGTGTATTTATATCATCTGTATTTCGCTGTGCACAATTTGCTCATCTGTACCAATACTATATACTTGTTTTGCTATTTTTTTAGGGTCATGCCGTAGATTATAGCAATTAATGCCTCATGTTGTCCGAAGTTAGGGCTAAATTATGGCTTGCCATATGCATTGTGTCGCCAAAATAAATTACATTTAAATTTAAAACACGGTTCATGTAAACACTATGTGCTTATTTTTACATAATGCCAAAGCTGTTTCGTTTATACTTTCACTGAATAAATTTTTAGGTGAATAATATTAAAACTTCTGGCCCTCCTAGTTTCTCAGGCAGCAGTGCTGGCTCATCGTTCAGCTCCAGATGTTGGAGAGACGAAGGTGCTAATTAAAAAGGCGCTCAGGAGAAAATGAAGGGGAGGCGCCATCCTTTTTTATCCCAGGGTTCTCCATCTAGTATAGCCCGCTTTCAATTAGAGGCTGATTTACCCGGAGAGCATGGCAAGCTAACAAGAGAGAGAGAGAGAGAGAGAGAGAGAGAGAGAGAGAGAGAGAGAGAGAGAGAGAGAGAGAGAGAGAGAACTCTCCTTCTCTCCATCCCAGATAAAAAGCTCAATTAAGCAATTAAAACAGGAAGCCAAGAAAATTTGTAGCTAATCCTCCAGTTCTCTTCAGGATCAGCAACACTGTATGTCTGCTATGACCGGCCGGATAAAGTCCTCTATAGTGTGCTTGAAATGTTTATGAATCACTGCGTATATATGATGACACAAATGGCCTTTAAAAAATGTCCATGAACTCCTGTCAGGGAATTTAGCCTTCCATGTTATATTACATTACTACAGTTACAAGACTTCTTGTAAGTGACTTGTAGTAGTCCTGCAGTGGAGATTATAATAGTGTATGAAGGTATTCGTAGTGGTGGACCTGTACTGTTGGACCGGAATCAGACCCGAATGCTTAGTTAAAAGTGTCTGATTACTGTAAGACAAGAAGGATATAAACATGTTAACAGGTTCACTGCAGCCCTGTCCTGACACACAGAGCAGCAGACATACACTTACTTGGGCGTTAGACGTGGATCTCCATATGGAGCATAAGGAGACATGTTCAAGAGAAACTCTTTAGGAGGGTATGAGCTCCACCGTTGCTGAACATTGCTGCTGTCATTGTTGTTCCAAAAGTCCCTGTCTAGATCACTATGGGCAGAGAGAGAGAGAGAGAGAGAGAGAGAGAGAGAGAGAGAGAGAGAGAGAGAGAGCGAGAGAGAGAGAGAGAGAGAGAGAGAGAGAGAGAGAGAGAGAGAGAGAGAGAGAGAGAAATCACTGTTCTTCAAATTGTAAATTATTCTTTAACAATACCTTCATTGTCTTTGTAAACTGTTAAATCATAATATCACTCAGAACAATACATATAAAAGTCTTAGGCTCTTGAAAAAAAAACACAGGACTCAATTAAAAACTAAAAACTTTACAGTCATAAATCAATTTTTAAGGAACTTTCTGATCATCTTCGGTTTGAAAAATCAGACTTTGCACAAATATAATAACTGCTATTCATCGATGCTAATTTGCTTACACAATCACTTTTCCTAATAAAAGATAATTCCCTGTGTTTTGCTATCATAGCTAGAATATTCCCCAAACTGCATGTTTTAATAATTTTAAAGATACAGTCCTCTGCCAGACCTTGTTCATAAATCAGTGCATAGTTTTTGGATCTTTGGCTTCAATTCATGGGCATAAGTTTCAGTGCATCATGTATGAGACTGTTTCAGAATGAACATATGTTTTGAGTCACATCCACACTCAGGAAGGACCTACTTGATGGCTTTATTTTCACCTCGGCCTCGTACTGACACAGAATCCGGAGAACTTGCTGTGTCCAAACCTGGCTTATTCCTCTTCCCCTACAAAGGACCACAAACAAAAAAAGCTGATAATTTCTCACACAAAGCACATATTAATTGGTTCAAACATACAAAATAAACATAGTGAACTTTTATCACATTTTACAGCAGTGTATCTGATTGTCGCAGGTATACATTATATATCCCATGTTTTCTCATATTCACTCTTTTGTTAAAGAGAATAAAGGGATTTGTTAAAAATAAGCACATTTACAAAGAGAAAGAAAATGAATCAATGAAGGAATGATCTTTTTTTATGCTACATTTACAGGAACAAGGCCGCGAGTGTGTGTTTGAACTTGATTGGTAAACTAGTGTATAGGTTTGTTACGTTTATGAAGGTCCCGCCTCCAAACCTGAGGCCAGAGGCAATTTCCTGCTTTGCCTATAGCTAGCACTGGCCCTGGGCCTATGTTAGAGATATGACCTACATTCACCAAAGTATCATACACTTTCTTAAGTAGCATGTGATCGCTGAGAATAAGAAGCAGCCACTTTGTCAGTGTCTAAGAGTCAGCTGTACTACAGCTCCTCTGTGTTTAGCACTTCATCGTGCCACTCACAATTCCTGCCAACTGCCAACTACTGTTTGTTACAACACTGTAAAAGGAGCTTATGATCCACTTGCCAGCAGTCATGCCTCCTGCTCATTTTTTGTTTACTTCACACAGCATGCACTCTTTACACAATTCTATTGCACTTTGGTGAACTTCACCTGATTGACTTCACAACAGGATGAGAATAAGAAAAAAAAGCATGAGGGTGGCATATAGGTTATATATGGTTATGCAATCATAGGGTGACAATTTTGCTTATGGCACAGATACATAATAAGAGTTATAATCCAAGTGCCCCAGCTGTCCATAACACATCATATCATGATTAATTAGTTTAAACTCTAGTGTAGGTAAAGTGACACACGTCAAGCATCCTGACAGCACCTACTCCCTTTTTAAATATATTTACTACACCTTTCTCCCTTACACACTCTCTCTCTCACACACACACACACACACACACACACACACACACACACACACACACACACACACACACACACACACACACACAATGAGCCAATGAGCAGTACTTTTACAGCCTAAGATTAAATAAGCTCTTACTTGAATGGAATACTCAACAGAAAGTATTGTATGCCTACTGCACCCTCTGTGTGTGTGTGTGTGTGTGTGTGTGTGTGTGTGTGTGTGTGTGTGTGTGTGTGTGTGTGTGTGTTAAAAGAAAATACACAATGATGTCAATGAAAAACAGTGTTTCTTTACACAATTCACCAAGCAAACAAAAAACAACAATGGCAAAATGTTAAATACAGTATGCATGCACACACACACACACACACACACACACACACACACACACACACACACACACACACACACACACACACACACACACACACAATCTCTCTCTCTCTCTCTCTCTCTTTCTTTCACTTGAATATTTCTTGAAAATGTACATGTATTTTCTCTCATTATGGGCTGCTCCATGAAGAGCACTAAGTAGATTTCCAATGTAAATAAGTCTGTTCAAAACCTGGCTCTGAGCAAGAAAATGGTTGTAAACGAGTAAAGTCAGGATTAGAGATAATGCATGATGGAAACAGTTCTGTTATTGATGCTGGAGAAAAGATTTATTTATGGAAATTATGTAAACAAAGCGACTTTATTAAACCCCCTGAGCAAATGCCCTAATGTGTGATTGCTTTCTAATCGGGTCAATGTCAGTGTTGGGGCCCTAATGTACACTGGGAACTTTTTTATCTGTTCACATGCATTTCGTCGGAATGTTCACCCAATTTAGAAAAAACGCTTTTATGAATAATACATACATGTGAACTATGCACTGTGCACCTCGGGCTATAACACTCGTGTGGTTCTTCAGCACACAACTGTGTAGAATACCTTCATTTGCTGTTTCATTAAAGGGCCCCAAAACAAAGTGAGTTTCATGAAAACTGTGTTAAGGTTGGATTGAAAAATCTTTAATGTCCTGCATCAAGCAGGACTCAACCCCAATAAATATAAAAATAATAAAAAATTTATTATTGAATCCCACACCTCTTCACCTAACATCAGCAACTGATCTCAACAATTCTTTAGTTGAATGAACACAAATCTCGACAGTTACACCCTAGAAACTACCTTTCATATTAAGTGGAAGTAACAGCCAGGAAGGGAACAGCTTTATCGTTAAGCACATATTGGTATGAAGGTCACAGTCCCTTAAAACCTTTTCATCATTATAGAAATTTTTTTAGAACACAGTAGCTTTATAGTTTCTCATGCCCAAAACAATTCTATAATTTGCAAAAGTTATTTAATTGTAATTTTCAACAAAGTAAGCATGAAATCCTTAATATAACCCTGATGAATGTTGCATCATGATAAAATTTAGGCCTTTATTGCTATTGCAATATATGCCAATATCACATCCCTGGAGGCGCCCTATAGCAATCAAACTCTTGGAACCCAATTTCACTTAACCCTCGTCTAGTCCCAGATGAGTACAATCCTATTGTGCCTCTCTGAAGGCCAGATAAATGACAAATGATTACACATGTCCATCACGGGTCCACCTTGGTATGTCCTTGCAGTTCATCAATAAACTATTCAGAATTGAGCAACTGACTGTGCTAAGATAATATGTCCCAATAATTGGGAGCTCACATGTTTGGTGACTGAATATCAACTGATTTGGAGGTTTGGCAGTAAAATGTTTCTACATTTTGGTTCAAGTCAACATGAAGCTGCACGTCTGGATAAAAGAACCAGAAAGATTCTGCAGCTTGTAGAGGTTCCAAGGAACACACTGTCTTCTTTCTGTCCTTCTAAAATTCTTAGAGCTTCCAAGTCTTCAGTTGAAAAAATAAAACAGGGTAGAAGATATTTAGACAGGGAGAAGACAAATACCCCAAAGCATACTCTGACTCACAGCACTACTTTGGAACTGCAGGGGTACTGTAGAGATGAGAGAACTTGTTAGAAGCTTTTTATTTTATTTTTTTATTTTTTTTCGCCATTTAAAACTAGATTCAAATTTTATGAAGAAGCCAGTGTTACGCTCTTTTGCACTAAATATTAAATAAATCAAAAACATTTTCACAACCAGACAATTTAAACATCCATACCATTAAGCATGGAAGGATTTGTTCAGTAGCTTAAGAGGTTCTCCAAAAGGAAAAGCAAGGAGAAGTTTTCTAGTAGCCAGTCTAGTAGCCAAATATTTACATTGTGTAATCAAAGCCAAGGTGTTTCAACTAATTTAATAGTTTTGTGAATATTTGGAAATAATGTAATTAAATTTAGAATAAAACTGTAAAATACCAAAATAAGGATGCCTTACTAGCGACAGCTTTTTTATATAATGAAAAGGAACTGATATGGGGTTTGGGAGTAATGACAAAGCAGTAAATCAATAAGCAGCGCTGATTGTAGTAGTATTGACCAAATCCTCGAACTAGCAAATATTTGTCAATAATCATTTGCTCAAGCCATGACAGGTTTGACTAATTGATCATTCGTTGCGTCATTCTTGAAACTATATATATATCTTCTTCTTCTTCTTCTTCTTTCGGCTGCTCCCATTAGGGGTCGCCACAGCGGATCATCCGTCTCCATACCACCCTGTCCTCTATATCTGCCTCTTTTACACCAACTACCTGCATGTCTTCCCTCACCACATCCATGAACCTCCTCCTTGGCCTTCCTCTTTTCCTCCTACCTGGTGGCTCCATCTTCAGCATTTTTCTACCAATATAAATCATGTCCCTCCTCTGCACATGTCCAAACCATCTCAATCTCGCCTCCCTCACCTTGTCACCAAAACATCCTACATGTGCTGTCCCTCTAATAAACTCATTTGTAATCTTGTCCATCCTCGTCACTCCCAACGAAAACCTCAACATCTTCAGCTCTGCTACCTCCAGCTCCACCTCCTGTTTTTTACTAAATGCCACTGTCTCTAATCCATACAACATCGCAGGTCTCACCACAGTCCTATAAACTTTCCCTTTCATTCTTGCAGATACTCTTCTATCACAAATCACTCCTGTCACTCTTCTCCACCCACTCCACCCTGCCTGCACTCTTTTCTTTACTTCCCTAACACACTCTCCATTACTTTGCACTGTTGACCCCAGGTACCTGAACTCCTCCACCTTCTCCACCTCTTCTCCCTGCAACCGCATCACTCCACTGCCCTCCCTCTCATTCACACACATGTACTCTGTCTTACTCCTACTGACTTTCATTCCCCTTCTCTCCAGCGCATATCTCCACCTCTCCAGGCTCTTCTCAACCTGCTCTCTACTCTCACCACAAATCACAATATCATCTGCAAACATCATAGTCCAGGGAGACTCCTGTCTGACCTCGTCCGTCAACCTGTCCATCACCACTGCAAACAGGAAAGGGCTCAGGGCCGATCCTTGATGCAGTCCAACCTTCACCCTGAACCAGTCTGTCGTACCTACTGCACACTTTACTGCCGTCACACTGTCCTTATACATGTCCTGCACCACCCTCACATACTTCTCTGACACACCTGACTTCCTCATACAATACCACAACTCCTCTCTCGGCACCCTGTCGTACGCTTTCTCTAAATCCACAAATACACAATGCAGCTCCTTCTGTCCTTCTCTATACTTCTCCATCAACATCCTCAAAGCAAATAAGGCATCTGTGGTGCTCTTCCTCGGCATGAAACCATACTGTTGCTCACAGATGGTCACCTCTTCTCTCAGCCTGGCTTCCACTACTCTTTCCCATAACTTCATGGTGTGACTGATCAACTTAATTCCCCTGTAGTTACTGCAGGTCTGCACATCTCCCTTATGCTTAAAGATCGGTACCAGCACACTCCTTCTCCATTCCTCAGGCATCCTCTCCCCTTCCAGAATCCTGTTAAACAATCTGGTTAAAAACTCCACTGCCATCTCTCCTAAACATCTAAACGCTTCTACCGGTATGTCATCTGGTCCAACCGACTTTCCATTCTTCATCCTCTTAATCGCTGCTCTCACTTCCTCCTTACTAATCCTATCTACATCCTGCTTCACCAACTCCACATCCTCCAACCTTCTCTCTCTCTGATTTTCCTCATTCATCAGCTGCTCAAAATACTCCCTCCATCTTCTCAACACACTCTCCTCACTAGTCAACACATTTCCCTCTCCATCCTTTATTGCTCTAACTTGCAGTACATCCTTCCCAGCTCGGTCCCTCTGCCTGGCCAATCGGTATAAATCCTTTTCTCCTTCCTTAGTGTCCAACCTCTTATACAGCTCCTCATATGCCTTTTCCTTGGCTTTCGCCACATCCCTTTTAACCTGCTGCCGCATCTCCTTGTACTCCTGCCTACTCTTCTCATCACTCTGTCGATCCCACTTCTGTTTTGCCAATCTCTTTCCCCTAATGCTCTCCTGCACTTCCTCATTCCACCACCACGTCTCCTTGTCTTGCTTTCTATTTCCAGATGTCACACCAAGTACTTTTCTAGCTGCCTCCCTCATCACTCCTGCAGTAGTTGCCCAATCATCCGGCACCTCTTCACCACCACCAAGCCCCTGTCTGACCTCTTCCCTGAACCTCACACTACACTCTTCCTCCTTCAGTTTCCACCATCTTATTCTTCTTTCAAACCTTACTTTCCTCCTCTTCTTCTTCGCCTCCAAAACCATCCTACAGACCACCATCCGATGCTGTCTAGCTACACTTTCCCCTGCCAACACCTTACAGTCTCCAATCTCCTTCAGGTTGCATCTCCTACACAGAAGATAATCCACCTGTGTGCACCTTCCTCCACTCTTATACGTCACCCTATGATCCTCCTTCTTCTTAAAATACGTGTTCACCACTGCCATTTCCATCCTTTTAGCAAAATCTACCACCATCTGCCCTTCCACATTCCTCTCCTTACAACCATACCTACCCATCACCTCCTCATCACCTCTGTTCCCTTCACCTACATGCCCATTAAAGTCTGCCCCAATCACCAATCATTCTTTCCTAGGTACACCATCTACCACTTCATCTAATTCACTCCAGAATCTTTCTTTCTCCTCCATCTCACAGCCAACTTGTGGAGCATAGGCACTGATGACATTTATCATCATCCCTTCAACTTCCACCTTCACGATCATCACCCTATCAGAAACTCTTTTCACCTCCACTACACTCTTACTGTATGCTTCTTTCAGAATCACCCCTACACCATTTCTCTTCCCATCCACACCATGATAAAACAGTTTAAACCCACCTCCAATGTTCCTGGCCTTACTCCCTTTCCACTTGGTCTCCTGAACACACAACACATCTACCTTTCTCCTCTCCATCATATCAGCTATCTCTCTCCCTTTACCCGTCATAGTACCAACATTTAAAGTACCAACCCGAACCTCTACTCTCCTACACTGCTCCTTTTCCTGCCGTCTCTGTAGACGCCTTCCTCCTCTCCTTCTCCTCCTTCGGCCAACAGTAGCCCAATTTCCACCGGTACCCTGTCGGCTAACGATACCTGTGGCGGTCGTTGTTAACCCGGGCCTCGACCGATCCGGTATGAAATTCTCATTTGTGATCCGCATATTTGATTTGGCACATGTTTTACGCTGGATGCCCTTCCTAACGCAACCCTCCCCATTTACCCGGGCTTGGGACCGGCACTAAGAGTACACTGGCTTGTGCCCCCCTAATGGCTGGGTTTATATATATATATATATATATATATATATATATATATATATATATATATATATATATATATATATATATATATATATATATAGTTTTAACGAATGACGCATTTCAACGAATGATCAATTAGTCAAACCTGTATATATATATATATATATATATATATATATATATATATATATATATATATATATATATATATATATATTTTTTTTTTTTTTATTTATATTTATATTTATATTTATATATATTATATACATCACATGTCAAAAGTTTGGAAACACTTTCCCAGCTTTTAAAATACACATGTATGTTTCTTTGGTTTATAAGGCAACAAACTAGATAATTTAATGGTATGAAGTGTTACTTTGATGATACAAATGTAAAGATGTTAAAATTTTCAGTTAAAAATCCTCATATAGCATTAAAAACAGCTTTACACACTTTTGCCATTCAGACAGTTAGTTTCTCCAAACATTCAGCTGAAATACTTGTCATGCCTGACCTTGCGATCCAGTTCATCCCATAGCAGTCCAATAGGAATTAGTTGCAGTGACTGGCCGGGCCATTCCATTGTGGATAACACTTTAGCTAACTGTTTTCTCTCTAAATATTACCTACAGTGCTTGGATTTATGCTTTGGTCATTGTCTTCTTGTATGACGAAGTTGGTTTTTATTAGCTGCAGTACAGATGGAATTGCATGGTTTTAATTTATGGAATGGTAGCCATTTTAGCACAGAACAGTGCTGTACTCCAACCTTCCCTGCTCCAAAACAACCCCAAACTATTAAGCTTCCACCTCCATGTTTGACTGTGGGTGTGAAGCTGTCTGCAAACATCTTCTATTCAGTTCTACATCTTACATAAGTAGCCAGAATTAAAAATGTTGGTCTCATCTGTCCACAAAACCTTCTTCCAGTCATTCACTGTTCAATTCTTATGTTTTTAAATTTTACTAGTTTTTTGCATATAAACAAAAGGAACATGCATGTGTCTCATAAATCATAAAATACTAGGTGTTTTCACTTTTGACAGCACTGTATATCAGTATATTGTATTGCTAAATTTTAGCTGTATAATTTGTGCAATATGTTTATTTTACTGCTGTTTAAAAAGCAGACTCAGAAGTGTTGGGCCATGACTGGCTAAACCGCTATTCACTATTCAGCTGATTTCAGCTATTCATGTCAAGAAAAATAAAGTACTAACAACAAATATACAGTGAGGAAAATAAGTATTTGAACACCCTGCTATTTTGCAAGTTCTCCCACTTAGAAATCATGGAGGGGTCTGAAAATGTCATCGTAGGTGCATGTCCACTGTGAGAGACATAATCTAAAAAAAAAAATCCAGAAATAACAATGTATGATTTTTAAACTATTTATTTGTATGATACAGCTGCAAATAAGTATTTGAACACCTGTCTATCAGCTAGAATTCTGACCCTCAAAGACCTGTTAGTCTGCCTTTAAAATGTACACCTACACTACATTTAGAATCCTAAATTAGATGCACCTGTTTGAGGTCGTTAGCTGCATAAAGACACCTGTCCACCCCATACAATCAGTAAGAATCCAACTACTAACATGGCCAAGACCAAAGAGCTGTCCAAAGACAATAGAGACAAAATTGTACACCTCCACAAGGCTGGAAAGGGCTACGGGGAAATTGCCAAGCAGCTTGGTGAAAAAAGGTCCACTGTTGGAGCAATCATTAGAAAATGGGAGAAGCCAAACATGACTGTCAATCTCCCTCGGACTGGGGCTCCATGCAAGATCTCACCTCGTGGGGTCTCAATGATCCTGAGGAAGGTGAGAAATCAGCCCAGAACTACACGGGAGGAGCTGGTCAATGACCTGAAAAGAGCTGGGAGCACCGTTTCCAAGGTTACTCTTGGTAATACACTAAAACGTCATGGTTTGAAATCATGCATGGCACGGAAGGTTCCCCTTGCTTAAACCAGCAAATGTCCAGGCACGTCTTAAGTTTGTTAATGACCATTTGGATGATCCAGAGGAGTCATGGGAAAAAGTCATGTGGTCAGATGAGACCAAAATAGAACTTTTGGGTCATAATTCCACTAAACGTGTTTGGAGGAAGAAGAATGATGAGAACCATCCCAAGAACACCATCCCTACTGTGAAGCATGGGGGTGCTAGCATCATGCTTTGGGGGTGTTTTTCTGCACATTGGACAGGGCGACTGCACTGTATTAGGGAGAGGATGACCAAGGCCATGTATTGCGAGATTTTGGGGAACAACCTCCTTCCCTCAGTTAGAGCATTGAAGATGGGTCTTCCAACATGACAATGACCATAATAGGGATAAACTTATAAGGGATATATTTACAGGCACTTATTAATTCATATTTTATAACCTCTTTATCTCTGTAAAGCTGCTTTGGGACAAATACATTGTTAAAATTGCTATAAAAATGAATTAAATATTCTTCTTCTTTCGGCTGCTCCCATTACGGGTCACTTCAGCGGATCATCTGTCTTCATACCCCTCTGTTCTTTACATCTGCCTCTTTCACCCCAAATACCTGCATGTCTTCCCTCACCACATCCATTAACTGCCTCCATGGCCTTCCTCTTTTCCTTCCTAGTTGTTCCATCCTCAGCATTCCCCTACTGATACACCCCATGTCCCTCTTCTGCACATGTCCAAACCATCTCAATTTCGCCTCCCTCATCTTGTCTTCAAAACGATCTACATGTGCTGTCCCTCTAATAAAGTAATTTCTAATCCCGTCCATCCTCGTCACTTCCAACGAAAACCTCAACATCTTCAGCTCTGCTACCTCCAGCTCCACCTCTTGTCTTTTACTCAAGGCCACAGTCTCTAAACCATACAACATCGCAGGTTTCACCACAGTCCTATAAACTTTTCCATTCACTCTTGCAGATAACCTATCACAAATCACTCCTGCCACTCTTCTCCACCGACTCCACCCTGCCTGCACCCTTTTCTTCACCTCTCTTACACACTCTCCATTACTTTGCACTGTTGACCCCAGGTACATAAACTCCTCCACATTCTCTACCTCTTCTCCCTGCAACCGCACCACTCCACTGCCCTCCCTCTCATTCACACACATGCACTCTGTCTTACTCCTACTGACTTTTATTTCCATTCTCTCCAGCACTTACCTCCACCCTTCCAGGCTCTTCTCAACCTGCTCCCTACTCTCACCACAAATCAAAATATCATCCGCAAACATCACAGTCCATGGAGACTCCTGTCTGACCTCGTCTGTCAACTTGTCCATCATCACTGCAAACCGGAAAGGGCTCAGAGCCGATCCTTGATGCAGCCTCCACCTTGAACCAGTCTATCGTTCCTACTGCACACTTTACTGTTGTCACACTGTCCTCATACATATCCTGCACCACCCTCACATACTTTTTTCGGCTTTCTCTAAATCCACAAACACACAATGCTTCTTCTGACCTTCAAACTCCTTCTGACCGTCTCTATACTACTCCATTAAACATTCTCGAAGCAAATATTGCATCTGTAGTGTCTTCCTCAGCATGAAACCATACTGCTGCTCACAGATGGTCACCTCTTTTCTCAGATACTCTTTCCCAAAACTTGATGGTGTGACTGATCAATTTATTCCCCTGTAGTTACTGTAGGTCTGCACATCTCCCTTATTCTTAAAGATCAGTACCAGCACACTCCTTCTCCATTCCTCAGGCATCTTCTCACATTCCAAAATTCTGTTAATCAATCTTGTTAAAAACTCCACTGCCATCTCACCTAAATATCTCCATGCTTCTACCGGTATGTCATCTGGTCCAACCGACTTTCCACTCTTCATCCTCCCAATTGCTGCTCTCACTTCCTCCTTACTAATCCTATCCACTTCCTGCTTCTCCATCTCCACACCATCCAACCTTTTCTCTCTCTCTCATTTTCCTCGTTCATCAGCTGCTCAAAATACTCTCTCCATCTTCTCAACACACTCTCCTCACTAATCAACACATTTCCATCTCCATCCTCTATTGCTCTAACTTGCAGCACATCCTTCCCAGCTTAGTTCCTTTGCCTGGCAAATCGGTACAAATCCTTTTCTCCTTCCTTAGTGTCCAACGTCTAATATGCCTTTTCCTTGGCTTTCGCCACATCCCTCTTCACCTGCTGCCGCATCCCTCTTGTACTCCTGCCTACATTTCTCATCACCCTGTCGATCCCAATTCCGTTTTGCCAACCTCTTTCTCCTTATGCTGTCCTGCACTTTCTCATTCCACCACAACGTCTCTTTGTCTTCCTTTCTATTTCCAGATGTCACATTCTAGCTGTCTCCATTATCACTTCTGCAGTAGTTGCCCAATCATCCCGCACCTTTTCACAGAATCTCACACTACACTTTCAGTTTTCACCATCTTATTCTTCTTTCAGTCCTCACTCTTCTTCGCTTCTTCTTTACTTCCAAAACCATCCTACAGACCACCATCCAATGCTGTCTAGCTACACTGTCCCCTGCCAACACCTTACAATCTCCAATATCCTTCAGGTTGCATCTCCTATATAGAACATAGTCCACCTGTGTGCAACTTTCTCCACTCTTATACGTCACACTATGATCCTCCTTCTTTTTAAAATAAGTGTTCACCACTGCCATTTACATCCTTTTAGCAAAATCTACCACCATCTGCCCTTCCACATTTCTCTCCTTGAAGCCATACCTACCATCACCTCCTCATCACCTTTGTTCCCTTCCCCTACATGCCCATTGAAATCTGCCCCAATCACCAATCTTTTATTCCTAGGTAACCCTTCTACCACTTCATCTAACTCACTCCAGAATTTTTCCTTCTCCTCCATCTCACAGCCAACTTGTGGAGCATTAGCACTGATGACATTATCATCACACCTTCAACTTTCAGCTTCACGTTCATCAGAAACTCTTCACCTCTACTATACTCTTACTAAACTCTTCCTTCAGAATCACCCCTACACCATTTCTCTTTCCATCCACACCATGATAGAACAGTTAACACCCACCTCCAATTATCCTGGCCTTAGTCCCTTACCACTTGGTCTCCTAAACACAACATATCTACATTTCTCCTCTCTATCATATCAGCTATCTCTCTCGCTTTACCAGTCATAGTACCAACATTTAAAGTACCAACAATAACCTCCACTCTCCTCCACTTCTCCTTTTCCTGCCATCTCTGTAGTCGTCTTCCTCTTCTTCTTCTCCGCATTCGGCCAACAGTAGCCCAATATCCACCAGTACCCTGTGGGCTAACGATACCTGAAGAGGTCATTGGTAACACGGGCCTCGACCGATCTGGTATAAAATTCTCTTTCGTGATCTGCATATTTGATTTGGCACGTTATACACTGGATGCCCTTCCTAACGCAACCCTCCCCATTTATCGAGCTTGGGGCCGGCACTAATTGTGCACTGGCTTGTGCAACCCTATTGGCTGAGTTATAAAACTGAATTGAATAATTAAACAATCCAAACCTAAAGAATATTGTCATTAAGCAAGTGACCTAATTATTAATCATCTTTTTTTTTTTTTATATTTTCATCTAGACTACACTTTTTACATAAGACAAACATTTGAAGTAATTAAGACTTAATTACATTTCACATCTGGAGGGTGGAAAATCCATTAGAAATCACCCTGAAAGATACCAGCTGCCAGAGATAGCGTAAAAGATGATAAACGATTTGAAAAGGGACTAGGAACGAGTGGTGCGTTTGCGGCGTCAGAATGTGTTTCCTGCCAAGACACAAATTACTCAGCAATGATCCGTCTGACAGAAACGCACGTTGCCGAAAATGAAGGGAAACAACGCTTAACATTCAACAACAGGTGGTGAGAAAAAATAGAAAGTGATAGAGATTTCTGTTTGGAAATCATGAAGCATGACTGCATTAATACACATATTATACACACTGCTTCTTCACTGCAGAGCATCTGCTTTTTTGTCCCTACTCTGTGTGCATATTTTAGGAAAGAATAACACAGCAGCAGCTAAAAATTACTCTATATAATCAAATGTTTGGTCAGTGAGGCAAAAAAAAAAAAAAGGTTTTTTTTCATCTTCTGGTTTGTTTTTCTTTCCTATTGTCCTATACTGAAAAAAAAGAGAAAGAAACCTTAGAAACATATGAAAACATATGAAACTGGGAATGATAAACTGGCAGCCAGATATGCCCAGTCTGTGATTCATCAACCACTGGTGTTATTGGCAATAGTGTTCATGATTGCATAGTTGATTTATAGCTTTCTAGAGCACCTTCCTAACTAACAGACTAATTAGGAAAATGGTCTATTACTGATAAACATGAAGCTGGACAAATTGACATTATTGATCTCATTTAAAAATAAAGCAAATAAAATCAAACACATTACAACCTCAAGATAAAGCCCACAACCTTGAAGTTATGAGGTCAAATCTACCATTGGGCTAGGTACTTCCTGCTAACGAACTCTCAGATATTAAGTATGTATATTCAACAATGCTAGTGTTGCAGGGTCTTTCTGAACTTCTGTACAAATAGGGAGAAACCACACAATTACTGAAAAATTTACTTTTCATTACTGTTTATGTTATAATTAATTACAGAACACTGACTACACATTATCATGAAGTATTTTCATCGGGGCAAATTCACTCTACTGTCACACCTGCATTTGTCTAAGAACAGACCTGGGATTTCTGTGTCAGAATCTGGATTTGCGTCAACAAATTCTTTAATGTGACATACTGTAAAAAAAAATATTGCAAATACAACCCCAATTTTTTTTTTTTAAAAGGAAAAATGTAAAATGAATGGAATGACTTGCAAGTTTAATAGACCTATAATTCATTTTTTCTTACGGAAAGAAATGTATTTGCAAATGGCTAACACATCACAAAAAAAATTGGGACAGGGGCATGTTTACTTTTGTGTAGCATCCTCTCTTTATTTAACATCACCCTTTATATGTGTGAGAACTGAGGAAACTAGTTGATGGAGTTTTGTCAGTGGAATGTTATCCTATTTGTGTCAGATACAGCAGTGGTTCCCAATTGGCCACACAGAAAGAATACATAACTTACATTATTTCCGTTTGAATTATTATCTGATTCTGAACGGTGTTTTATTTTGGACAATTACCTGATTCTCTCTGCCACATCTATTTATGACTCACTCTTGATGCATTTTAAGATGCTTGCCTCGGTCTTATGTCTTACCTACATCCGCTACCTTCTTAAAAAGGCTGCTCTGGCTGGTAACACATAAATACATTAATGCTAAATTAAAATCCCCAAGCCAGCAAAATGAACAAAAAACAACACAGTGGATTCGCGTTTATTATTATATTTAGAAAATACCAGTTTTGATGCCAGTCGTATAATTTTATTTTGTTGTATTTATCTGCCACACCTTAAAAGCCGGTCCGTGAAAATATTGTCTTGAGATTAATCCGGTCCGTGGCACAAAAAAGGTCAGGGACCGCTGAGATACAGAATTGTAGGTGCTCAGTAGTTCTGGGTCTTCTTTGTCATATTTAGCATTTCATGGTGCACCAATTTCTTTCAATTTGTGAACTGCAGGCAGGCCAGTTCAGCATCCAGACACTTCTACTATGAAGCCATGCTGTTGTAATTAATGCAGCATTCTCTTGCTGAAATATGCAAGACCTTCAACGAAAAAGACGTTGTCTGGATGGAAGAATATTTTGCTTTAAAACTTGTATATACATTTCCAGATGTGCAAACTGTTTCAAAGGCACTAATGCAGCACCAATACCATTACAGATGCAGGTTTTTGAACTGATAATAAGGCAGCCTGTCCCACTCCTCTTTAATACAGAGGATGTGGTGGCTATTGTTTCCAAAAATAATTTGGATTTGTCTAATCACAGAACAGTTTGCCACAGAACTACTTTGCCTCGGGCCATTTTAAATAACCTTTAGCCGAAAGAAAATTATGCAGTTTCTGGATCATGTTCACATATGGCTTCATCTTTGAATGATAACACGGTGAACAATGTTTTCAGAAAATAATTTTTGGAGGCGTTTCTGAGCCCATGCAGTAATTTTCATTACAGAATCATGCCTGTTTTTTAAGCAGCGCCGTAAAATACACTTTTTATACACAATCATATTACTGACCTGTTTCCAATTGATCTAATTAGTTGAAAAATAGTGTCTTTTTTACTAACACTTACTTTTCCAGCCTTTTGTTGCCCTTTCACAACTTGTATATCGCATGGAAGCGCGTGGATTTAGTCAATGGCGCTGAACTATGGCAGCACCAACAGGGCATTTCACTGAATTAAGCTGCAGTATAAAAAGTACTGAAGTGTGGAATCAGTTCTCTGTCAGACAAAAGATTGTGATTGCATTTTGCCAGGAAATACATTTAAACACTGCTGCTGGAATGGACTAAAGCACACAGCTTTTACCCTTTTCCTTGTTCGATTCATTTATTATCATTTTTACACCATTAATGGCATCTTCAAAAAAATTGACATGATAAAATTATTGAGCGTCTGTAAATTGGATGCTTTCTACACATTGCCAGCTCTTCTGAGAGGGGTTTGTCTTATAGTACCCTCTTATTAAGGAAAATAAATCATGTTTGTATTCTTCTTCTGAGTCTTTGCAATATATACACAGTCAATACAGTCAGCTATAAATATCATATCCTTGAGGTAATGCAAATGAGTAAACACTCAGCCTCTGAGTTTCACAGGATTTCTTTTCTGGGGGGTTTTTTTGAGAGAGAGAGAGAGAGAGAGAGAGAGAGAGAGAGAGAGAGAGACGGACTATGGAGAGAACGAGAGAGTAGGAGGCAGAGAGATGGAGAGACGTGAAAATGAGCGGATGAATGGGTTTACAGAACTTGCAATAATGAGAGAACAGCGAGAGCGGGCAGCGAATTAACATGTCAGACACAAAGTGTGAGAGGAAGAGAGAGAGAGAGAGAGAGAGAGAGAGAGAGAGAGAGAGAGAGAGAGAGAGAGAGAGAGAGAGAGAGAAAGAGAGGGAGAGGGAGAGAAATAGAAAAGCTGAGACGATCACAGATGCTTTCTCAGTTGGAGACACTGAAAAGCATGCAGTCCCACTCAGCCACAGCCCCCGGGCTGTCCTCTCCTGTCCATCAAGATTTAACCCTTTGAGTGAAAGAGACTCTGGTTCTCTAAAGTTTAAGCAAGATAAATATTCCATGTGTAACCACGTGACGTCCATGTTTAATTCAAGAAATTTAGTTCCTCATCACAACTAGAAGAAAAAAAAAAGAAAAATTAATTCTCAGGTGAAATAATCAGGGATGATTCTGGGCACAAAAACAAAATAAATGTTTTGGTTTTGTTCCATTTTGTGCTATATTCATGTAAATCAGGACACTTGAGGCATATAATATGGTGTTATTTTGGTTCCTGTTCGGTTTCATAAGAACACTCATGTCTCATGTTCTGGTTCACATTCAAGATTACACATTAACGGCAGAATTTGTATTTATTGTTAGTGAATTGTTTGTCTGACAAACAAGTCTTGATGTATGAGCTGCTACAATATTGTATTTAAATGAGTTTGCTTATATAAACCTGTCGTTCACGTTACATTTGGATCCACTGTACAGAAATGCTGCACACCTGCTGACCAATCAGTTTCAAGAATTCTTTCACATGGTGGTATAGCCTTACATGCAGTATATTGTTTTATTCATCCCATTTAAACTAGCAACCCCCACCACCCACTCAATACAGAGGACTTAAAAAACAAAAGTTAATAAAGAGCAAAAACAAATAACTTCAGAGACTTCAGGACATACAGTATACACTATATGCATTTCACCAGCATATAATCTTAGACAAAGTGCATACTACACAATGTTTTAATCTAATCGAAATGTTTACAATCTGCCTTTCTGCCATTTCTTTGCAGCCTGTATTTTTAGCACCGGAAATTGTTTTTGTTCACTGACCTGGCTAGAGGTTCTGAAAGGAGAGAGCACAGACTGGATAAATCAGCTGGTCTAAATTGCCTGGTTTGTTATGCTGTGTTTTGGTCACTAGAGGCCCCCATTGTTCCCCTCATGCTTTCTTCAGGTTCACTGATCTTTATATCATTACTGCCACCTGTGTCTTATTTTCCCATGCATATTGTCACCCTGTTCATTTTTTATTTTTTTTTGCACTAATTTTATATGAACCAGTCCAAGTCCTGGTCATGATAATATCCCTAAGTACAAAATTCTTAAAATCTATATAATACATTTTATTACCTAATAATGATTCCAGCTGAACCCTTTGGGAATCCTAGAAAAGTCACACTTTAGGAGCTATAAGGCTATTAAAACAACACTCAAAAATACTCATGTAAAACAATGGAGTTATGTTATGTCTTGTAAACTAGATCATGTCCTGCTCAATGTTTTGAACATGGTTAACTTTCTTTGTTTATAAAATTAAATATTCAACTCAATTATATTTTATTTATGGAGGGATTTTTAACAATGGGCATCGTCCCAAAGCAGTTTACATAAATAAATAAATCCTAAATACTGTATAAATGTAAAAAAAATAATAAAAAAAATAGTCCCTATATACAGATTTATCTCTAATGAGCAAGCCAGTGGGTGACAGTGACAAGGAAAAACTCCCTGAGATAGTATGAGAAAAAAAACTTTAGAGGATCCAGACGCAAAATGGAACTCATTATAACTATGGCCCGCAGGCAGAATGTGGCCCTCTATAAACTTTCTTTCGTCTTCTCCCGTTAAGGGTCGCCACAGCGGATCCTCTGCACGTTTGATTTGGCAAATGTTTTTACGCTGGATGCCCTTCCTAACGCAACCCTCCCCATTTATCCGGGCTTGGGACTGGCACTGAAAGTGGCTGGGGTTGGTTCCCTGACCCTCTATACAATGACAAAATTTTATTTACATTTTAAATATATGTTTTACTCATATCATATCTGTATTTGAAAAACATCTTTCGAACTAAAATTTCCCTCAGTTATTAATAGAGGTCGAGGCACTGATAATTGATCGCTGGAACTAATGTCTATCACTAAAATCCATACCATGTTTTTCCAGCTACAGGACTGCTGTCATTATGAGAGCGGCCTCTAGGGGTGAATCACTGAAGGCAATTCTTACTAAAGTTTTTCTGCGTGCTGCACAGAGAGCGCTACATTATTTGTATTATTTAAAATGTATTATTTATATAATAATATTTATTAATTAATATATGTATATTTGTTTCCTTTAGCACATTTTAATGATTCATCAATGTTTTTTTGTTTTTTTTTTGTAATAAAGTCCTGTACAATTTTACATGGAGTGTTATGTTGTTTTTTTATTTAGTATCCATTTTAATGGGTTGATTAATCAGTTATCGGCAAGTACGATCCAACCTAGCTATCAGTCGATTACTAGTTATAAACTTAGCATCTAGTAAGCTTCTAGTTATTAACTTTGTTAGATTGACCCACCAACCATAAGTAAGTAAATGTTAAGATTTCAATAGCAATTCATATGAAACAAATGTCATCATGTTAGTAATAAAGCTCCTATAATTGTCTATATATCTCTTGAAAAGTAATGCTCAAGTGTGCATAACAAAATAAACTAATCGAGCATTAGGAGGCATAATACATTAATTTATTATCATCATAAAATCTCCACAATAATACTGGCCTATGTAATTTTCTGTTCCAGACTGACCCGGCTTACCCATTAAAAAAAAAAAAGATTATGTTGTCCTCACAGAAAAACTTTGGGAATCCCTGCATTAAAGGATCCAGATTTGACAAGAACCATGCTTAAGATGGACACATAAAGAACATAGTGCTAATGAGAATAAGAGAGATATTTGTATTCATCTGTGGCCTCTGGATTTCTGTATCTAGAGGCACCTTGATGTTACCATGACAAAACAAAAATGTGTACTGAGCCACCAGTTCCCCCACACCAGCGCTTTCTGGGAATCAGTGCATCCTTAAAAGGTGTAACATGATACGCGTATTTAATGCTTTGCTCGTTTATTTATTGCCGGCGTTAACAGTGGAGTCTATAAAAGCAGTGCAGGAAATGTAATTTGTAACCTGTGTATGGCTGTTAAGTGAGTAAGGAATAAACCAGCCTAAGAATAGCACTGCCCTTAATCAGACTTTAGAGGTATATATATATATATATATATATATATATATATATATATATATATATATATATATATATATATATATATATATATATAAAATAACTGTATATAACCTCTGTACAATATATGTACATATTACATAGTATATCTTTTTTACTCCTCATTACATCTGCACTATTTTTATCTATATGTATCTTTATATCTTTATATCCTTAGTTTACATTCTGCCCAACAGTTCACATTCATGTATATATGTGTATATAATGTGTGCGTATATATATATATATATATACAGTGAGGAAAATAAGTATTTCAACACCCAGCTATTTTGCAAGTTCTCCCATTTAGAAATCATGGAGGGGTCTGAAATTGTCATCGTAGGTGCATGTCCACTGTGAGAGACATAATCTAAAAAATAAATCCAGAAATCACAATGTATGATTTTTAAACTATTTATTTGTATGATACAGCTGCAAATAAGTATTTGAACACCTGAGAAAGTCAATGTTAATATTTGGTACAGTAGCTTTTGTTTGCAATTACAGAGGTCAAATGTTTCCTGTAGTTTTTCACCAGGTGTGCACACACTGCAGGAGGGATTTTGTGGACATGCAGTGGACACAGTGGACATGTGGACATTCACAGTGGACATGCACCTACGATGACAATTTCAGACCCCTCCATGATTTCTAAGTGGGAGAACTTGCAAAATAGCAGAGTGTTCAAATAATTATTTTCCTCACTGTCATAAATGCTATAATCTTATATATATATATATATATATATATATATATATATATATATATATATATATATATATATATATATATATATATATATATATATATATATATAATAGACTCGTTTATTCAGCTTGCACATTTCTTAAATGCCAAAATCTTATAACCTTCCACTTCTGCACATTTCCTCTTCAATGCCATAGCCTTAGAACATTTACCTGTACTTCTTAACGATGTCCACATGTCTCTGCACTGGTATAGCCTTTATATTTATTTATTTATAATTATTCACTGTACATATGTTTACATATATATCACATGCTGTAAATATGCTACAAATTTGTCTATCTATCTATCTATCTATCTATCTATCTATCTATCTATCTATCTATCTATCTATCTATCTATCTATCTATCTATCTATCTATCTATCTATCTATCTATCTATCTATCCTCATTGCCTCAAAAAAGTATTCACTGCGCTTCACTTTTTCCACCTTTTGTTATTTTAAAGCCTTATTTCTGAATAGATTAAATTAATTATTTGCCTCCAAATTCTTTAAATAAAAACTCATAAGGACAGAGTGAAAGAAGTGTGTGTTGAAATATTTGCAAATAAAAAATAAATAAATAAATGACATGTACATAAGTATTCACAGCTTCTGCTCAATACTTTGTTAAAGCACCTTTGGAAACAATTACTTGAGACTTGATACTACAAGCTTGACACACCTATTTTTGGGCAGTTTCTCCCATTCTTGTTTGTAGAACCATGGGAAGCATCAGTGCACAGCCATTTTCAGATCTCTCCAGAGATATTCATTTGTCTGATTTAAGTCTGGGCTACTCAAGGACATTTACAGAGTAGCCACTACTTTGTTATCTTGGTTGTGTGCTTAGGGTCGTTGTCCTGTTAGAAGATGAACCGTCACCCCAGTCTGAGGTCCAGAGAGCTTTAGAGCAGGTTTTAATCAAGGATGTCACTGTACATTGCTGCATTCATCTCTCCTTGATTTTGAATAGTCTTCCAGTTCTTGCCGCTGAAAAACATCCACAAAGCATGATGCTGCCACCACCATGCTTTTCTGTAGGGATGGTAATAGCCAGGTAATAAGCGTTGCCTGGTTTCCTCCCAACATAATGCTTGTCATTCAGGCCAAAGAGTTCAATATTTCTTTCATCAGACCAGATAATTTTGTTTCTCATGGTCTGAGAGTCCTTCATGTGCCTTTTGGCAAAATCCAGGTGGGCTGTCATGTGCCTTTTACTGATAAGTGTCTTCCGTCTGGCCACTCTACCATACAGGCCTGATTGGTGTTGTGCTGCAGAGATGGTTGTTCTTCTGGTAGGTTTTCCTCTCTACATATAGAAATGGTGGAGCTCTTTCAGAGTGACCATCTGGTTATTGGTCACCTCCCTAACTAAGGCTCTTCTCCCATGATTGCTCAGGGATGACCAGTGGAAACAGGATGCATCTGAGCAAAGATTTTAAACTAATTTCTTTCACATTGTCATTACGGGGTATTGTTTGTAGAGTTTTGAGGGAAATAATGTCTGGTTAATAATGCATTTGGAAATGAGGCTGTAACATTAAATACGGATAAAGTGAAGCAATGTGAACACATTCTGGATGCACTGTGTGTGTTTTTCTGTGTGTGTGTGTGTGTGTGTGTGTGTGTGTGTGTGTGTGTGTATATATATATATATATATATATATATATATATATATATATATATATATATATATATATATATATATATATATATATATATATATCCCTTACGAGGGAAATATCAAGTTCCGTGACGTCGGAGTGACGTGGGGCCGCCTTCTCGTGGGCTCACCACCTGCAGGAGGGACCGTAAGGGACGGTGTTGTGAGGATTGGGCAGCAGTCGAAGGCGGGGGCTGCTTAGACTGCTGCCCCCGCGACCCGAATTACAGATAAGCGGGAGAAAATGAATGAATGAATGAATATATATATATATATTATTGTTTGGCAGGTAAGAAATGAACTGTCATGCATTTCACACAATGCATTTTCTACAAAAATAGACCTCACTTTCACAAACAATCACACTGTGTGTACTTGTTAGGAAAGGATGCAGTGGCAGTGAGTCATGTGAGCAGGTATTATCTGAGGAGCTTCATCATGTCTACATGCTTCCGCTGATTGCCAAGCTGTGATCTGGACACCTTGATTTTCAAAATGACAGGCAACAAAGGTGGAGCTTTAAATTCATTTGCTTTAAAATTTAAGTGCTTATTGACCCAGGAACATCTGTCACTTGGGGACGTCTGGACGAGCAGCCACTCTGTCGACTGCTAGACAATAGGATTGTTTATATCCTCCGAATCCTGAGGTGCTGCCGAGAGCTAACAGGAGGTAAAGTATCGCCGTGATGTCATGGGTTAAAAGTACAAGGTTGCCTTTCACGACCCTTGTTGCCTGTCACTCAGCAAAGTCAATCAGTCAATGACGAGAAGAGAGAGAGAGAGAGAGAGAGAGAGAGAGAGAGAGAGAGAGAGAGAGAGAGAGAGAGAGAGAGAGAGAGAGAGAGAGAGGATAAACCTACTCTGTAATAATAGGAAGCTGCTAGGTGCCTGCAGGGTGTGGATATGGACCAGAGCCCAATTACTGAATGTAATTAAAGCCTGTGTTCATTTAAGCCACCTACAGTCCACCCGTCTGCTTCTCTTTTCTTTCTTTTCTTTTCTTTTCTTCTCCTCTTCTCTCATTACCTCTCTTAGCTAATCGTTCATCTAGAGTGTGATTTTTCTCACCTACCATGCTGCTCATTATTGTTTGTGAAATTCATAAAAAAAAAAAAAAGGAAAGAAAAAAGAAAAAAACTACAACAAAACAAAATATAATATAAATACAAAATAACCCATTCTCAGATTTCATGTTCATTTAACTTTCATTGATCATTACATATATACCGCTAGTCGAGTCTAGCTAACTGGTGAGCTCAGTTTATTATGATGTTTGTGAGACAGTGATGAAACAAGCTGCCACTCGTTTTGGATTTACCTTGAAACAGGAAGTGACATCACTCACCAGTCTGCGTTGGCACCAGCCACAGATGCCGCAGAGTGCCACAAGCCACACGACACACACAGTTAGAACGACTGAAACGAGGAACACGCCCAGCGACAGGGAACCTAGAGAGACAGAGCAAGAGAAAAAAATTTAAATTTTCTGAATTTTGTGCTCCCTTTAAAAAAACACTTAGCAAGTGTAGCTTTGTTTTTTTTTCATCCTGATAGTGTTGCTGGACGATTAATAATCTGTAAAAAAAAATAAAAAATACTAATAAAAAAATGGTAAAAGCAATGACTAAAACAAGGAGTTCGTTATACAGCACACCTTATGCTGCATATTAATCCTGGGCAATGATGTGTGACCTGTAATGCCTTTAGCTGCTAACGCAATATTTTAGTTAGCATTTCAACAATTCCGGTTTGACACAGATACATCTGTTTAACTTTTGTTTTTGTTTCTTGGAAAAATACATATTTTCACAGTAGATTGAGTTTCTCGAATGTTAAGCTACAGTCCTGGGCTACATTGGCTATTAAGCAGGTATGTAATGGTTGGGCTAAAGCAGAAATGTGTGATGTAAACCTGTTTTAATCAAACTCTTAAAATCTGTATTTATATACAAGTAGGATCTGCAAGTAAGAAAAAAAAAAAAAGATGAACTGAGATCTTTTGAAGAGGTGTAATAAAAAATCTGCTGTACATGATCATGTTTTGTTGCATAAACTAAAAGAGCTCTCTCTCTCTCTCTCTCTCTCTCTCTCTCTCTCTCTCTCTCTCTCTCTCTCTCTCTCTCTCTCTCTCTCAAACCAGACATGTTTTTATAGTGAGATGAGACTTCTTTTGGATTTCTGATGCAGCTCAGATAAACACGAGGGGTTTTTTTTGTATTTAATCAGGAGAGAAGAAAAGAGAGAATATTATATAACGTGGGAGAGACAGGAGGCATGAAAGGAGAACTCACTCTTCCTCAAGAGAAGGAAAAGAAAGAAAAAAAAAAAGTGGTGAAATGCGAAGACATTTTTTCAGAAAAAACCCACAAAATTGAGTGAATTGTGGTGGGTGGATGAAGAAATCAGAGGGTGGGAAAGACGTGAAGGGGAAAGAAGGGAGTGATAGAAGTTACTGACAGTTCTGAAAAATTTTACATTGCCAATGAAAAGCTAAATATGAGAAAGAAAGAGAGAGAGAGAGAGAGAGAGAGAGAGAGAGAGAGAGAGAGAGAGAGAGAGAGAGAGAGAACTAAATAAGCCCAACTTTTCCTGTTCTTTCCTGTTACAAACACAATTAGGTTGCAAGTCACATGGTACCACTGGTTAGCTGGGATCGTTTTCCCTAATACGGTGAAAACTTTACCCCTAACATGAACTGAGACACACTATAAATTTTTCAACAACGGTTAAAACAATTTATTACATAGTGACCGTATTGAAGTTGGGATATGGATTATGTGTCCTTATTGTTGTATGAAAGTAAAGGACACTGCAGTTTATGCTGCAAGACTCGCTATGGCAGCATAACTAAAAGGGAGAACCAGAAGGTAACACAGACATGAGGGATCTCTGGGATAAGA
The DNA here is from genome assembly GCF_946808225.1 of Silurus aristotelis. Lineage (NCBI taxonomy): Eukaryota > Metazoa > Chordata > Actinopteri > Siluriformes > Siluridae > Silurus > Silurus aristotelis. The sequence goes on from NC_139586.1 coordinate 7,387,115, forward strand.
GACGACCCACCACACCACCGTCAACAAACCTGAGTGAACGGGGGGACGACAGCATACAAATATTCCAGTTCACCGAACACTCTAAATCCCTCTGATCTGCTCCTTTACCTAAGAAAAATCTACTGATAAAAGACTTGACTAAATAAATATGTTTTCAGCCTTGACTTGAACACTGAGACTGTGTCTGAGTCCCGAACACTGATTGGAAGGCTGTTCCATAACTGCGGGCATATTTGAATGGATTGGATGTATGGAACGGTAGTCATGTTGTTACAGTATTCCTTTCATTAAGAATATCTATCCAACCTTCCCTCCTCAAAACAACCACAAACCATTAAGCTTTCACCTCCCTGTTTTACTGTAGCTTTCAGGCCGTCCACTAACAGCTTCTCTCCTGTTCCCCGTCTTATATAGGTTTTTATGTTTGAGGCAAAAATGTCAAATCTGGACTCATCTGTTCAGTTTCCTCCAGTTATGCACTGTCCAATTCTTGTGTTTTTGCCATTTAACTAGCTTGTTGCATATAAAAAAAGAAAAACATGTACTATACTATAGTCCTTTGTGCACAGTACTGTATATTCAGAGTATACAGTAGGTTTTCCTTATGTGTATTGTCCCACACATTGTCTTGTGTTGTCTTGTGTTGCCTGTCTGTCTGTATTGTTTTTCGTCTGCACTGTTCGCACTAGGTTGCACTCGATGCACTTTATGTACCGTAATTTCCGGACTATAAAGCGCACCCATATATAAGCCGCAACCACTGAATTTTACAAATATTTTTATTTTTACATAAATAAGCCGCACCTGTCTATAAGCCGCAGGTGTCTACACTAATGTACTTTACACAGGCTTTAACGAAAGACACGTTACACACGGTGTAACGGGTGACATATGTTGCGCTTCCTTCAGGAGCATAGTGGTATTTTGGGAATAGCATGCCACTGCATTTTTTCTGCATGTGTGCAAGAGGATTATGTCCTTATTATTTTGCTGATTGCTGATTTCTAACTTTCTTTGACTAACCCATAACACTGTTGCCAAGAAAAATAAAAAAGCACGAGTTTTGGAAACCTGTCTGTGCTTATTCGATTTCTGTTGCAACTGGAGTTAGCGAGCTCTCCCTTCACCCAGACTCAACGCGTTACAACGGCTTGTATCTAAACAGTAGCCGACCAAGTAAGTCATTATTCACTGTCTTCCTCCTTCCTTTCACAACTATTTCTCTCTGTAGTTTATCTTTTGGCATCGTCGTGCGTTTAAAAAAAATGTTTTTTCTGCCGATGCCGTGCAGCTCAGAGCACTGGTGAGGTGCGTTTTTCCGTTTCCGTTTGGAAATTTCATTGGTCTAATGTTATGTCGCTCAGTTTTTTGGCTTGAAGTTTGTGAAACCAGGAAAAACCCAGAAAAAATTCATAAATCAGCCGATTTGTTCTTTAAGACCCGGGGTTCAAAGCGTAGGAAAAAAGTAGCGGCTTATAGTCCGAAAAATACGGTAGTTTTATGCTGTGTGTTGTAGCTCTATGTTGTTTAGTGTAGCACCAGGGTTCTGGAGGAACGTTGTCTCATTTTTACTGTGTACTGTGTACCACTGTGTATAGTAGAAATGACAATAAAAGCCTCTTGAGTCTTGACTTGACTATATACAGTATATTAAGGCTGTAAAAAAACCGCAAATTAATTTCAACTGCAATACCTTTATTAACGTGTGGTTAATTAAATACTGCGCATTTCTGTTTGACCATTTTAATAAAAAGTATAAATAAATAAATATAAAAGAGGCGAGATTTAAAATATTAAATGCAGCACACATCTATTCATGATGTCCTTTCTTTACTCAGACATAAAAAAAGATCAATTAAAAAAGCTCCACTGAAAAATCATTTTCAATCACTAAACATTTCAAATCTAATCAAATCAAATAAAATTTTATTCCTCACATACACATACATACAGGGTACGACATGCAGTGAAATGCTTTATACGACGGTCCGGCAAGAGGGGAATAGGGTGGGGAGAAAGAAAAAAAGCTAATAAATAAAGTATAAAAACTATATAAAATAAAATATAAGGTATAAAGGATATATAAAGATATGTATGTAAACAAAGAGGAAAATGTATATACAAGGAAAATCCTTATGGCAGTAGACAGTGAAACAGTAAACAATGTGTACCAAAGTGTAAACAATAGACAATTTTAGTGGTGGGTTGTCCATAAAGTGTCCGTGTGCGGTATGGTGTGGTGTAAAGTGTCCATAAAGTGTCCGTGTGCGGTATGGTGTGGTGTAAGGGTCCGTAAGTGTCCGTGTGCGGTATAGAGTGACCATAAAGTGTCCGTGTGCAGAATGGTGTGGTATAAAATAAATAAATATAAAGTGCACTTTGCTGTGCAAGTCCAGAGTTTAAAGTGACGTGGTGCAAGAGGTGAGGTATGTACAGAGAAGAAGTGTGATGATGGAGAGAGTGGACCAGGTTTTTTTATCCTGGGTGTTTCCTGGTTTAAACACCGAATGGCCTGCGGGAAGAAGCTCCTCCTCATTCTCTCTGTGTTCGCTTTCAGGGAGCGGAAGCGTTTCCCCGAACGCAACAAAGAGAAGAGTCCATTGTTGGGATGGCTGAGGTCCTTCACAATCTTCCTGGCTCTGGTCCGGCACCGTGTGCTGTAGATGTCCTGCAGGTCAGGGAGCTCGGTGTGGATGGTGCGTTCAGCTGAACGCACCACCCTATGGAGGGCTCGTCTGTCCTGCATGGTGCTGTTCCCAAAAAAAGGAAGTGATGCTACCCGTCAGAACGCTCTCAATGGTGCAGGTGTAGAAAGTCTTAAGCACCTGAGAGGGTAGTTTAAAGTCCCTTAAGCGTCTCAGATGGTACAGAAGCTCCCAGGCCTTCTTCACCAGGGTGTTAGTGTGACAGGACCAAGACAGATCCTGTGTGATGTGAACACTCAAGTACCCGGAAACTGTCCACTCTTTCCACTGGAGTCCCGCATTTGTTTTACTGATGCATCAAGTGTCAAATAAAGCACTAAACTCATAATAATGCACACATCCGGCAATTAAAACCATCCGTGTGGAAGCATGACGAAAGTTCTGTTTGATGTCCTGACGATTTAAGTAATTTAAAATTAGTAAGTAAATATTTACATGAATACTGTCTTCATGCTCTATGTTGAGTTTCACTAATAATTAACATACAGCTGCATAAAGCATCCATATTTGTCCATGCCCATGTTGATTAGAGTATTAAAAACTTGAGAAGTTTTTCTTGATAAGATACATGTGTGTGTGTGTGTGTGTGTGTGTGTGTGTGTGTGTGTGTGTGTGTGTGTGTGTGTGTGTGTGTATATATATATATAATCTTACAATCTTATAGGTTAAAGCTGAAAGCTTCTATAAGGGAGCAAATTATCATCCATGGTGAACACACAACATAAGCCTCCATGGCCAATCAATATCCATGTTTATTTATGTGTCGAATTAATAGCACACTTAAAGCCTTGGTCATTTGAAGTTACCTTGAAGTAAAGGTCACATGTTGCTCTTGGAGCTCTAAATGTAGATGAATGTACAATAATGTTTTGCAAGATGAAATATCAAACCACACATTGACTTTTTTCTTTTTATCAAATCTGCATTTGTTCAGGGGTGAAAAAAGAGTGTACACAAATCCTTCATACTAGCAGTCATATAAGAACAATAAAACAAATCTACTAGACCATAATTTCCCTTTAAACTGTGTATAGTAATTAGGTTTAGCTTTACTGTTAAAATATAAATACACTATATAACCGTTTTTTTAGATGCTTTCACTCATTTTAAGCTTTTCATTTTAGAATTTTATTCACATTTTATTCACGTTCACATTTTATTCATGTTCTTTAATTGTTTTAAGTTACGTTTTTCAAGTATCTGCAATTTTGTCCCGTGTTTTGATCTTTCACAGATCATTTGAGAAACTGCAAAACTTTACTTTCTTTATTACTGTCTGCAGAATGTCACTCTTTACCCTTTTTTTTTGTATGTTTTTGGATTGGCTGAAATATCTTATATCTCCCCTTATAATATTGCTTTCTAATAAATGCAAACTGTGTAAATAATAACACCATGATAATTTCTTTATGGGTAGAGTTCAAAAAGATTTTTACGGTATAAGAGCATCATCCTCACTGTGAAGCATGGTGGTGGTAGCATTATGCTGTAAGCCTGCTGGGACTGAAGCTGTAGTTAATATAGTATGAATTGATATATATTTTAGCACACAGTACCCTCTAGATAAAAAAATTTAATAAATGTTTTTAGCACAAAAGCAAAAATCTTGGATATTGTTGAGACCTTTGACCATTTAGTATTATTTATTTAAAATGGCCAATTATTATGATAATGGTTTAATTCATGGTCTGCAGACAAAAAAAACGCAAATCAAAATAAAATAAGAAATAATAACTGGCTATTTAAAAAGCTGCTACTTCAGTACTCATGTGGAATTGTAAATGGAGTTCTAGTTTAACTGCAGTAGCGTTTTCTTAAACATACACTTATAGCTTTCCTGTAGGATTACAGAAGGTATACAATATAAAAACACAATCAATTATAAACAATATTAAATCTCTAAATAACATTCTAAAATGTGCATGATTCATGAATAATCCATATACCCAGAAAGCTTGAGAGCCCAAAGAAAGCCAGGCGGGAGCTGCAGGAGACAGCTTCATCATTGGAGAGACAATACTTCTCTTAGCGATCGAATTTTATATGGCATGTTTATTATTAAAGTAATTTATGACCTCCACCTACTTAAAGTGAGCTGCAACCCCGGCAGATGACTGAGTGTTCAGTTTATCCACTGTAACATGCTCTCGAGAGCCTCTCCACTACACTTCCTCCCTATGCTTAATGCTGTCCCGCTCTGACTAGTGAAATGTAGTCAATTAATGTGGGTGGAAGCATTTTGTTCGCGATAGCAAATTAATATGTGTAAAATCTTCATGCCAATCAAGCACGCTGTGTTCTTTTTATATGTACAGTGCAAGTCAAACGTTTGGAAACACCTAGTCTTTTATAATTTTTGATAGAGACATGCACGTTGCTTTCATTTATATGCAACAAAATACATAATGTAACAATATGATTTACTTTGAATAAATAAATACGTATATAAATGTACAGATGTTACACTTTTTAACATAAAAAACCCTCCCTTAGCATGAAATATGCCTTTACAAACTCTTAGCATAGTTTTTTTCCCCCCAAACATTCAGCTGAAATACTTTGTCATACCCCTTGTAAACCTTACCAAAAGGTGTTTTTCACTAATCAGAAATTTCTTTCTGACCTTCATCCTTTAGTATTTCAATAGGCTTTGGGTCCGGTGATTGGGCAGGCCATTCCATGATAACACTCCAGCGGACTATTTCCCTCTAAATGATGCTTACCTTCCCTGCTTCGCTGAATTGAAAACTAAATTCAATTAAAGTTTTTTTGTATTTTAACAAATTAACTTTGTCAAAAAGCAGCTTCTCAGAGGATAAAGCTAAACCAGATAAATAGGTTATAAAATGTAAAAAAAAAAATATATATATATATATGCCTTCAGGTTTATCCCTGATGAGCAAGCTAGTGGTGACAGTTCCAAAGGAAATATTCCCTGAGATGGTATGAGAAAGAAACCTTTAGAGAAAACAGTACCCAGAAGTAAACCCATCCTCATCTGGATTGCACCTAATGTCCAGTCATCAAGCTTTTACCTCCATGTTTAACTGTGGTGGTGAGGGAGTCTGGTAACATCTTCTCACCTGTTCTCCAGCTTCATGTGTGTTTTTGCCTTTTACCTAGTTTGCTGCATATAAACAAAAGGTGTGTCTCAGAAATAATAAAAGATTAGGTGTTTCTAAACTTTTTACAGGCTCTGTAAATGTTTTCATTCACCTGATTTCAAGAGACTTGGCAACCACTATGGCACAAACTACACACACATAAATATGAATATATATAATTTTTTTTTTTTTTTTTTATAAAACAAAGAAATAACCCCCAATGTGAATCTTAGAGGTTATACTACCACATTAAATAAAGCAATACATAATTATGATGCCTGTCTTAGTGTTTTGCCTGACAGCACAATTCTAATTATTATCTGCAATTGTTTGCTAGCAATTAGCAAAAAAAAAGCAATCACAGACGGCTCCAAAACCACAACCTTCTAGCCATGTCTCTATATAATGAGTGTCTTCACTTTATTCATTGCTTGTTATCTCATTGACATATATAACACCATGAGATAAAATATCTATCTTTTCTAGTTCCAATGTAAGTAAATAAGTAAGTTTAATTTCTATAGCACCTTTTTAAAGCAAGCATCACAAAGTGCTTTGCAACCAAGATAAGAGAGAACAATTTAGAAACATACACAAAAACCATAAGAAACTATTTCAAAGAAAGCAAGTTTAAACAAATACGTTTTTAACTGATTTTACAAGCGTCCACAGGGTCCACAGATCTGAGATTCAAGGCAAGAGCATTCCACAACTTGAGAGCAAAAGTCACCTTTTGTCTTTAATCTGGAGCGAGGAACTACTAGTAAGATCTGTTTGGAGAATCTCATATTCCTGCTGGAATTATAAGATTGCAGTAACTCATTTATATAGACAGGAGGTTGACCATGCAATGCTCTAAACATCAAGACAAGAATTTGAATTCCTAAATTGCCTTGGTTAGGAGCTTAGCAGCAGCATTTTGGACCACTTGTAATTGTTTCAGGGAAGAATTACTATAACATGTAAAAAGAGATAAATATGAATATATTTATCTCTATATTCAATCTATATTGAATAAAATCATGTATACTCATCTCCATCTCCACTATCGACACAAATCCTCCATTTCGCCAACGTTTCTCAACTGATAATAATAATTTACAATTGTAGAATGTACAGGTTGCACTTAAAGTAGGACATCAGCCTTTTTAGTGTAGGACTTCCCTGTTTAAAAAACAAACACACACACACACACACACACACACACACACACACACACACACACACACACACACACACACACAAACACACACACACACACACACACACACACACACACACACACACACACACACAAATACCAGAGCACCAATTATCAATGCGTCGTCATTTGGCCAACAAAATGTTACTAAATCACAAATGATTTCCTCTATGTCTTGTTTTCCGGTTACCCTTTTGCATTTTTGTCAACAAAACACACAGTAACTGGCAAACGTCAAATAAAATATGGATGACTTCTCATCAATATCTTAACTGGTGTACTTTCACTCATAGCAATCTCTTCACTTCCTAATTTTAATAGCGTCGACTCAAAAATAAAGTCAGCTTTCCAATCTGTTTTGCATTTTCACTGTCAACAAGGAAGCTCTGTCAATCAGACAAAATGGGAAAGGTTTTGTTCGCATGCTAAGAGGTCATTATATAAAGGATTTCTCTTTTTTGTTTGTTTTTTTGGTTTAGATTTGTAGACTTAAGGTATTGCTTCAGTATTATTAGATAATCCTCCTTTTGTGGCACCACTGATCTTTTAAAGAAACACTTTTGCTGCCACCCACATGCTTTACAGCTGGTACTGAACTTTTTGAATTAAAGGTAGGGACACACTAAACCTAGATCGAAGAACTATCTCAGAGAAAAGTCGACTTATACATTCGGCCAACTCTCAAATGCTTGTGTGAGAGAACATAACTCTCCTATACCAGAAGGGGGCAGTAGTCTGTATTCGGCACCCAAACAGAGAAACCGAAAGAGCTAGTGAATATATAAAGCCAGCAGCAGATACACCCACCTGTCGCTTTTTATGCAAATGGCACAGGCATTGTCAGCCCTTAGTGTTTTTCTTGTGGATGAAGAAACGGAGAAGGAAAAAAACGAACTTAAATAGGTGGAAATTTATTTTGAATTTTAAAACCTTTTTGTGTGTGTGTGTGTGTGTGTGTGTGTGTGTGTGTGTGTGTGTGTGTGTGTGTGTGTGTGTGTGTGTGTGTGTTCATTTGCTAAAATGAATACTTAAACTGAGTTTTCTGGATTAGCTAAGAAACAGCTAAATCCATCTGACTAGAGCCAACGGTGCGATGCACCCCAAAAAACTGATGACCATCGCTCAAAATACATTGCTTGTTGGCTTGGTGTCTCCCTGGCTTAAAAGCTTAATCTACACAGACAACTTTCATCCTGATCACCTTCACACTTCAGTCTGGCTTTTTTATGCCAGTCTTTGAGAAAGAATGTCTCTAGGTTACGTATGTAACCCTACTTCACGGAGAGAACGAGACACTGCGTCGAAACGCTCTGAAATAATTTGTGCAATCAGTCAAAAATTGGACACTGGCCGTCACGGGTGAGGTGATGTCATGACCAGGAGTATAAAGCGCATATGAGTGAGGGCAGTGGCAGCTTCTGTAAGGGAAAGGGAAGTGCTGCAGGGACACCGGAGGTGTGGCATAGAGACGCAGCGTCCCATTCTCTCAGGGAACTAGGGTTACATACGTAACCTATAGACGTTCCCTTTCAGGAACTCGAGCTGTGTCAAAACACTTTGGGAACGAGTGACCAATCACGCCAGACTGACCAGTCCCTGCCCAGTGTGTGTCTGTCAACACAGCTAGAGGAGGACCGAGGGGCCAGGAGTGGCACTGAGGTCTAGGTTATAAAACTGCACAAAGGTCAGCAGAGCGGACTAACCCGCGGCGTCACATATGTCTTGGGGGGGAACTCCAAAGGACCAAGATTTTGAGGCAGCCACACTGCATGATAGGGCATGATGGTCATGATAGGCCGAAATGGCAGACGCGCAGACTTTTAGGGTAGATGGAGTCAACCCCTTGGTGAACTGTCCCTGGAAGAAATCCAGCACTGAACCAACTTTGCAGTGAACTGGATCCAGCTGGTGGTGCTCACACCACGAGCAGAACAGACACCACCTACCGGCAAACGACCTGTGGAGGGAGTTTTGAAGTGGAGAATGGTCTGTACCAGAAACTCGGAGCTGTTCCCCCTCAGGGGCCACAGCCACAGACGGCACAGCTTTGGACGGGGGTAAAATATGGCACCCCTGAGCTGGGAAAGAAGATCCCTCCTCGAGAACTCTCCCGAGGAGGGTGCTTAGGGAGAGCTACCAGGTCCGCGAACCATGGTTTGCTCGGCCACCGTAAAGCTACCAGGAGGAGACTGACTCCGTCCCGGCAAACTCTCTCCAGAACTCCTGGAAGCAGCACAACGGGGGAAAAGTGCATAGACGCAGCCACGGCCACGCTTGAGCCCAGCGGGGCTGGAGGAGTGAGGGAGAGAGTGGACAGTGCGACGTCTCTTGAGACACGAACAGATCCACCTGGGCTCTTCTGGTGACCTCTGAGGTCCAAGAGCATGGCCAGAAGCATGGCCAGCATCTCTAGGCAGGTGATGTGCCAGCATAGATTGGGCCCTTCCCACAAACCTCGGGCGGCGCCACCAGTTATGATTGCTTCCCCCCCCGTGACGCATCCGTTGTTAGCGTTAAGCGACAACCAGGGACTCCGAGCACGGGGCCTAGAGATAAGAACCGGGGATCTCTCCAAACATCTAAGGCACGTAGGCCTCGCCACGTGACCTTGATAGTGCGGAGGGGGTTGCCCTTTCGTGAGAACCAACGGGTCCTGAGCCACCACTGAAGGGGTCTCATGTACAGCAGGCCAAGTGGAATCACACTGGATGCGGCTGCCATAAGCCCTAGCAGTTTCTAGAAATGCTTGAAAGTGAGTTGCTGCCCTTCTCTTACCTTCCTGATGGCCGTAAGAATGGCCACAATGCGGGCAGAGCAAAGCTGCGCACGCAAAGTAGTCAAATCCCATACAACACTGAGATAGGTGGTTCCCTGTAATTCATGTGGGTGAGAACGGCATCTTGATGCCAGACCGCCAACTGCTCTGATTGAGCTAGGATCAATCAATTGTCGATGTAGTGTAGTTGAGGACGCGGATGCCCTGAGTCCTCAGGGGAACCAGAGTCACATCCATCCATTTTGTGAAGGAAACAGGGTGAAAGGGCAAGGCCAAACGGAAGAACTCAGAATTGGTAACATGAAAGTATGCATCCTGTAGATCTACTGTGACAAACCAGTCCTTGGATCTGATTTAAAGCACGACCTGCTTGAGGGTCAGAAACCTGAACCCGAGTCTCATGTCAGAGAGCGGTTCAGCTGATGTAGATCTAAGATACGACGCAACCCTCTGTCCTTCTTGGGAACTATGAAGTACCGGCTGTATAACCCGAAATCTTGTTCTGATGGAGGGACCACCTCGATGGCCTCCTTCCTCAGGAGAGTTTTTACTTCTGTTCCATGACTAGAGCCTGCTGGAACCCTGTGAAAAAGGGACGGAGGATACCCGAACTGAATCAAGTAGCCTCACCCTATGGCTTGTGCAGGACCCAGTGAGACACATCTGGAAAAGCTTGGCAAGTTGGACGGAGGGACTTTCTGCTCATGAGCCAGCCAAGTTATGTAGCTTGGCTATGGCGCAGATTGCTTACTGCTTATATTATTATTATTAATTTTATTATCATTATTATTATTATTATTATTATTATTATTATTACTATTATTATTTCACTACGAGGAGTGAGAGCACCCCCCTCGAGGAGTGCTCTCCGGGAGCGGAGCGATCGCATAAAAAATGCACAGAAAGTGCAGAGAATCTGCGACGAAAGAAAGTGCACAGCTGCATCCCTCGGTAACCTACCTAGCTCCACCCCCAACTCCATAGCTCTACGAGCCTAGCCCGTGAAGCACCCTCCTCCTCCTCAGAGGAAGAGAGGCGGAGCTAATGCTCTCTTCGCAGGGGGAAGAATCCACCGAAAGGCGTGCTTCCGAGCCTGTGAGCAAGTGCTGGACCAAGCAGGTGAGGTTGTAGAAAGGGACAAGCCTGTTTTGAAACCATCTGCGAGGTCCATTTGCGAGCCCAGGCAGAACCGTCGGGAGCGTGAGCTCTCTCCTCGGAGAGTGCTGCTCGGGAGCGGACCGATGGCATTGACATGCAGCCGGCTCTCTTGAGAACCAACTAGCATGCTCTGCTCCCAGAAACTATATATATAAATATATATATATATATATATATATATATATATATATATATATATATATATATATATATATATATATATATATATATATTTATATATATATATATATATATATATATATATATATATATATATATATATATATATATATATATATATATATATATAGCTTGAGTTCCTGAAAAGGAACTTCTTTATTTAAAGACACTGTTTCAATCAGGCCTTGGTTTGACGTCTTTTCTGACGTCATTTACTGTAGATGTCAACTTGGGGTTCATCTTGGGAAAGCATTTATAGAAGTTGTAAACAATGCAGGGTTTGCACCCAAGATTAAAAAATTTGCACACAGATGTTCCTAATGGCTTCAAGTGTTTTGTTTGGAGGAATCAGACTTCTGGAGGTCCAAAACATTTTGAGGAGTTCTTTGAATTTTTTATGATCTCAAGGGCAAAAAGCCACACCACACAATTTCCTGTTTGATAATTATTTGCTATTTATGACAACCAGACAATCTAAAACTTCTTTTTTTTTTATTTTAACCTTAATTAAATCCTGGAGTCTTTGAGATTTTTTTAAAGAGACAGTGAAGTTGGTGTGTGTGTGTGTGTGTGTGTGTGTGTGTGTGTGTGTGTGTGTGTGTGTGTGTGTGTGTATATATATATATATATATATATATATATATATATATATATATATATATATATATATATACACAAAATTGGACGTACTGGAATTCAGCAGAAAATAATATAGAACTGTGGCTTAAATAGAGATATGGATGAAAGAAGCAGCCATGATTCCCAACAGAAGAGAAAAAGTAGGATGAGGAAGGATGGGAACAGAGTGTTTAAAATCTTTGCAAAACACAGAAAAAGAATTATGAAGGTGCAAGAGAAGAAAAGAACAGGGAAAAAAGGTTACAGTGCTATGGTGCAGTTTTCCGTTCCAATTTGGCATCTTACTGTGTGTAGGATTCTTATTATCAGGATCGTTTTGCTAAAAATAAATAAGGAGAGGAAAAAAAATTATAATATGCTTTATAATACCTGCCATGAGTCACTCAGGTGATGCCGATTATTCACAAGCAGCGCCGTGTTGGGGGTGTAGGGGCGAAAATTTCGTGGGAAATTTGTATGCATGCGTCATACATCATAAAGGAAGCAGACACACCAACGTCAGGCACAAAAGAAGTCTGGCTGCACTCTGCCTGGCTGGAGTCACAGCCAATCAGGGCTTGTGAGAATATACATAATGCAAACAGGAGTGAGAGAGTCAAATACTCAAATACTTTTTTACATATAGTGCATACATACTAAGGATGGTTTAGATTCACTGATTTGCATCGGCATAAAAGCTAACGATGTGATGCATCGATTTAATAAAGTGTGCAAGTTGCCATTTGTATCACAATGAACTGTTTTTAACATATATGCATAAGTAAAAAAACTTTATGTATTTATTGAAATTTCAGGCTATAAATGATGTACTACAACTTTAAAATAAGATCTGGACATAATACCGCATGCACTGCGATTCGGAATCGCGGGAAAGAACAGGAGTTGTGAGAGTGGAGAGAGAATGAGAGAGAGAGAGTGAGAAAGAGAGAGAGAGAGAGAGAGAGAGAGAGAGAGAGAGAGAGAGAGAGAGAGAGAGAGAGAGAGAGAGAGAGAGAATGAGAGAGAGAGATACACTGTAAAATCAGATGTTGGGTAATGTATAAATTTAAAATTGTGATGGGTGGACGACTGGGCTGGACAAAGCATCTCCAAAACTGCAGCCCTTGTTCCAGGTCTGCAGTGGTCAGTATCTATCAAAAGCGGTCCATGGAAGGAGCAATGATGATCTGGTGACAGGGTCATGGTGTGGCCAAGGCTCACTGATTCACGTTGGGAGTGAAGGCTGGCCCGTATGGTCCGATCCAACAGACGAACTTCTGTAGCTCAAACTGCTGAAGTTAATGCTTGATTGGCCAGGACTGTTTTGGCAGCAAAAGGGGGAGCAACACAATATTAGGCAGGTGGCCATAAAGTTATGCCTGATTGGTTGCCAAAATGTCTGGTGAGTGTACATACAAATTTATATCTCCTTTCAAACAAAACACAAGACCTAGAGCAAATCAACGGCAAAACCATGATAAATAGGAAGCTACACACTGATAAAGACAATGATCGGAGAGTGTGACCAAACCAGAGCTGGGACAGTGTGTGTGGGGGTTTCCTCCTCACTTCCAAGACAAAAAAGTTGATTAGTCTAAACTGCCTCTAGAAACAGCATTTAGCAGAAGTAATAATCCCAAGGGAGACGTGATTAACCTTTTTCCAACAGGTGCTGGAACAAAAGCTTCAGGCGCAATATGCACCATATGCAATGTATTTCCACACCGATCAAGACTGCTGTTCAAAAATGAAACGAAGGTAAATAGAAATGATAAAGTCAGCTTTTCTATTCAGCTGCACCTGTTCAAGCTCATCAGGTGCTTTTAGCTCGCTCTCTCTCTCTCTCTCTCTCTCTCTCTCTCTCTCTCTCTCTCTCTCTCTCTCTCTCTTTTAATATGGCATTCCTCAGGTTTACAGCAGGCACACAAGTGGACAGGATTTTTAAATGTATAGGAATCAGGATGCGCAGATCAATGGCAACAGCACGAGAATTACTGGAACTGAGGTTTGTAATTATGTTATAGCACATACATCCCTGTCAAAGAACAACTAAAAGGCAAAAAACATGCAGTACTGAATAACTAGCCTGTAACCAGCAAACAAGGGTAAAAGAGAAAACAGCACGGAGTGTCAGCCATGCGGGGAATATTCAAACCAGAGAGCACCTTCAGAAATTACTCCTTTCTGAAATCTTGTTTAAATCACATGCTTTTGTTTAAAAAAAAAAAAAAGAGTAATATTTTTCACTCTGAACACACCCCATGATTATATTTAATTTCCCAAAGCCCAAATTGTTTGTATGTAATATTGACTGTTTTATTTATTTATTTATTTATTTATTTATTTATTTATTTATTTATTTATTTATTTGTGTATCGACTCTAACAGTATTCTCCAGGACAGTGACTCTACATAAAGACTACTACAGGTCATAGAGCATTTGTGAATGCTCCCGTCGGACCCCAAGGCTAACATTCCCAGTTCAGCGAGCTTTACCAAGCCCCGGGTCATAATGGCGGTGTGTGATAAATGGCTCCACGTCATTTCTCATCTGCCATTTTTCAGCTGCTGCCAAGGAAGCTCTGGCAGGTTTATGACAAATCAGTGACATGATTATTTGCAGCAAGACACAAAAAAATGGTACACTGAGTCGATCTTCACCCCCAATCGCTCAGCCATCTTAAAGAAATGTCCTTTATCATCCAGATCCTCTAAATGATAAGTGATGATAAGGAGCAGAAAGCAAGGCACTTATATTTGCGGTTCCATATATCTACACATACACTTGTGATGCAATAGCAAGTGTCCTTGTTCACGGTGAAACATACAAAACAACACAGTACAGACATTTTCATGATGATGGACTATGATACCATCCAGGTTTATCATGCATGATCCTGCAAATTCTTAAGACGTTAAGGAGAACTGTTCATTAGCGAATATTTGTGCTTTCAGTGTGTAAATTGAACTGTGTTACAAGGTGGTATCCAAACATTTTGAGACTAGCTTTGTTTACAAGAAAGTACTTTATTTATCTACATTTACACACTATCAACATTAAAATAGCCCCCTTGCACAGCAATACAACGTTCCAGCATTCTTGGAATATGTCCGTCAAGACCTTCTGCGATTTGCGCTGAGTCACCACACTGGTGTCAAAAACGGCTACCTTTGAGCTGGATCTTCATCTTCGAGAAGAGGGCGAAGTCCACAGGAGCCAAATCTGGCTCATTGGGTGGTTGCAGAATTGAGATCATGTGGATTGTTCTCCGACAGTCATCATGCACAATTTGCCAAATGGTTTCAACGTTTTCAGGTGTTAAGATCGTTCAAGGTCTTCCTAATCTCGCATCGTCTTGAAACACCGAACAAACATTAAATCTAAAAGCAGCAAATAACAGCAGCAGTAAGCGATTACATTTTAGTCACTGTTGTGGTTTTCAGCTAATGATTGTGCATTTATAATACAAATGTTGATTTAAACTAATTGCTTCACCTTTCATTCTCAACTGCTGGTTTGTTTTGTTTTTGTTTTTACACAAAGAAACAACCCAGCATGAGGGAATTTCTTTTAAGGGTAAATCCTGCATGCACTCCTCAACAAGCAGCCACTATAAACTTTCAAATGTCTAAATTAAAGATAGCTAAACTCAATATGTGGCTTTTGCATTTTTTTTTTAAGTACACTTTTATACATAAATGCCCTGAATTAAGGTTTTATATAGTTTTAATAAGCAAAACATCTTATTTAAAAAATATACAGTTTTAATCCGATTAATTGAAAAAACAATCACCCATTAATCTATTATCAAAATAATCGTTAGTTGCAGCCTTAATGTAGGCCATTACATTTTAAAATTTGTCTGAAATGCATTGGAATCTTTGCAATATTATGAACTTCCAATATTACATATCTAAGTTGCTTGTGTATGTTTATAAAAAAAAAAAAAAAACAGAAAACAGAATGAACAGACAGACTTTCCCGACATACTATTCAAAGCGTCCCAGCATTGCAAACAATCCCGAACAATAAAGAAGGACATTTGATTAAAACCAGCTCTCCTGAATGTCCGAGGCATCTGCTGGTAAACATTAGCGATTCTGGAACAAAACCAAGCACGTGGCAGCGCTCGCTCTCGCTGGAAGGCATTCAGACGTTCAATTACGAGGTTCAGCCATCTTTTGCCTTCCTCCAATTTCTAAATCTAATCTTCTGGACTCCATTTTCCTGAGGGCTTCTTCATTAGGTTTTTCTGATTGCAGTCGCACCAAATGCAGGTAATTGCTATTGTGAGATCACTGATTCATTAAAGAAATTACATATTTGTAAAGCATCTATTTTTTTTTTTCTCATCTCTGAATGTTTGTGTGGTGTTGTGGGGAGGAAGAGATCTGCCACCTCAGACAATTCATTCAGTTGCTCTGAATGTTGCTAATGTCTTCAGCACATGCGTCAGGCCAGTATTTGGTAACTCAACATCAGTGGCATGGCAGAATCCCCCAACCACCAGTAGCAGGCCATTAGGTCAAGCAAGGCCTTCTCTGCTAAACCCTCAGCCTAAACCCTTTTAGAATCACTGAATTGTTTAATATTTTTTTCCCTAAATAAGTATTAAATAATTCCCAGTAGTCTATTTATATAAGTCGAAGTGTGAGTTTAGGTTAGAGTTTTTATCAGATTTTAGCCATCACATCATATTTTGCTGAGATTAAAGGTATCCACCATAATGGCTTTAAAAAATAATTTAAAAAAATATATATACCATAAGATAAAAAAACCTGTGGGCAGCTGTTCACGCACAATAAATGAGAATGAAGCTGTTGCTTCAGCCAATCAGATTGTGAGCTGGAGTCA
Source organism: Silurus aristotelis (assembly GCF_946808225.1). Lineage (NCBI taxonomy): Eukaryota > Metazoa > Chordata > Actinopteri > Siluriformes > Siluridae > Silurus > Silurus aristotelis. The sequence goes on from NC_139586.1 coordinate 7,403,712, forward strand.
CTGAGGCCCTCTAGCAAGCGTCCAATCATGTCAGCATTTACGCATCCTTTAATTGGATGGTCTGAGAGCACACTAGTTAGAGCTCGTAAAACTGCATCTGTGCAAACTGCACACGCTGAAATATATTTAAACTGTGTTTTTTTCATTCCACAAGGACTAACAGATTAGAAGAAATTGATTTGGTCGCAGATACACTTATGAGAACATTTACAAGTCAGACTTTTCATGAAGAGCAGGACATTGTAAGGAAAGGTCAGCCAAAACAGTTCATAACAGTTGTTAAGCTTTTTATTGAACCATTTATAATTTTGTTTTCTCGCCTGTAGAATTTGTTAAAAAACACACAATTTGTTTTTATTTCATACCCCAGACAAACCTGAATTCCCTGAAGAAATTCACAAAGTGCACGGAAACCCAGAAAATCTTTTAGAACATTTATTAATATTTATGCTTCACCCAGGATCTCACTATACTTGCTTTGATGGCAATGAAGGTGAAGATGGCTAGAAGCACAGATCAACAACATAAAGGTCGTGTGGTTTTCATACCTCGCTGATGAAGATGGACAGGGAACAGACACACAAAAACAGTATGCAAAATTTATGCTATAAATCCCTCTACTGCAAAACAGCTAACGAAAGCAATGGCCTTAAAAGCACCGTGACCTTGTGTAGTGGCTCATGAAATTCTCAATGCTTGTCTTTAATTAAAAAAAATAACCATGTACTCTGTAGCGCTGGTCATATATTTAAGTATTTTGTGTTAGGGTAAGTATCTCCCTCACAACACTGAAATGAAGTACTGAGCAAAAACACTATAAAAATGTTTCGCATGCTTTTAAAACATTAAAACTCAGACAATATCGGTTTCCCTCCTGAGTCTCAGCTTGATTTAGTAATTGAATGATGCATGGGATTGAAATCACACTGCGATTAATTTTGCTATAAGAGCGCATCATATTTTTTATGAACAGCACTCCCTTTTAAACCTTTCACAGTTACATTTTATATTATGGATCGTCCGTGAGATAAATGTCTTCTCCTTACTACTAACAATATACATTTGTTTTATCACCAGGCTCTCTCTTTTTTTGTTGCTAAAACGATTAAAAACCACACTTTGTGAATTATACAGAGAAAGTCCTCTGTTTCTGACCTTTGCAAAGCAGGGACAACTGAGACTTGTTCCATAAATGTAAAATAATTGCCTGCTTCACAATATATTTGAAAACACATTATCTTGATCTCTTTGTTACTACATCCCTGAGTATAATCTGTTACTATAGTTACTATAGAACATTAGTAGATGCTTGGAACATAGTACAGGCCAATGGCTATATTGAAGAAATAAGGGGAAAAAAAACTAGCCATATAACCTGTACCACCATGAACCACTGAAAAGATGAACAAATACAAGTTATGCAGTTTTGTTACAAAGCAGGAAAGCAGACAAACCAATGGATGAGGCTATGATTATTAAGAAACATAAGGTAGGCAAATACTGGACAAGCATAAACTACTGTAAGTGATCAGCTCACAAAAATTTATAAATTCAAAAGGTTCAGAAGAACACCAATTTCCTGATTGACCCTCTTAAATTATCCAGCAGAGTTCAAATTCACTTGGTAGTATTTACAAACTCTTACTAGTTACATGTGCACACAAACCCAGAAGTGAATGCAGGTCTCAGTTCTGCTCAAATAGCTGTTTTAGCTTGTGCTAACTGGACTTTGTATACAAAAAAAAGAAAAAATGGACAGTCAAAAAAGTTGTTTTATCATGCATTTGCACAAAGCAGCGACTTTGGATAGAGACTTGAGGATCTGCATGGAGATGCTATTTTACATCTGTAAGGTATACTATATCTACCTTAACAGTTTTATACGATTTGTTTTTATAAGAGAAATGCTTGAAAAGTGTGTGTGAAAATTCATAAAATTTTAAATATAAACTCATGAGACATGTGGCTTTCAACCCAGTACTTTTCTGGATTGCTCCAGGACTGATTTCATGTATTTATATATAAAATAAAATAATGTTCAATGCAGTAAATGTATATTTATGGCACTTCATCATCTATAATTTATTATATTTTTAAGCAATATTAACTTTGATGATTGAGAGTAAAGCTCAGTGTCTTCATTCCAATGATATCTAAATTATGTATGTAGCACATTTTTCTCATGAACTGTTAACATTTAAAGTTAGGTAGGGCATTTTAGCTGTGAGTCCTAAAATTTGGGCTGGGTGGGGCAGGGAGGGGGAACCAGACATAGTCTCAAATAAATGTTTGTAGGAATCTTATTTTCCAGGATCTCTTCATTGAATTTAAAGTATAAACTAATGATACATGTAACTTTTAACACATTACTTTTCTGGATTGCTCCAGGACTGATTTCATGTATTTTTAACCTCCTAAGACCTGAGCTTTGGTTTGGCTTGCATTTTAGATTTCTTCCAGTTATTTGGGGTTAGGAAGAACCAATAATTATAATAACCATATATTTTCTTTGAACATGAAGCTCTTCTTGGAAAAATATTATGTCACTTATGTGGACACTCGGTCTGTATCTACAGAAAACAATAAAGACACCATTGTGCACAATGTCCACGTATGTGGACACCCAGGTCGTAGGAGGATATATAAAGAAAAAAATAATTAAATTTATGAAATAAATGTTCACAGTACTTCATCATCTATAACCTTCTATAACTTATCTTTTTGAGCAATATTAACTTTGAATAATGGACAGTAAAGCGCAAAAGTGTAAAGATATTTAAACTGTGTATGTAGCCCACTTTTATCAGGACCTGTTACATTTAAATTTAGGAAGGGCATTTTCCCAAAATCTGTGCCAAAGGCTAATGAGGACAGGAAGACAGAAATTGACCAATCCATGTGGCATGACAAGGCGTAAATATTGACATGAGGTTGTAATGAAGGCTGTCTTCAATTTGTAGGTAGGACGTATGCTCTGGATTAACTCACCCACCACTTCCTTAATTTCAGCATAACATGCAGGAATCATAAATGGTCACTGGGCTGTATATAGGCAAGTTCACTATATTGGATTGGAGGAAGATCAGTGGCTTTGTTTTTGATTCAGTCCATGATGTTCCTATGTTATGCAACACTGAATCCATGAAAAAAACAAGATGAATTTCACAGGATTAGCAATATTGCAAAATTTCATACCCAGATAGTACCCAGTGCTTAAAATAGACATTTGATTGGATAAACTTAATTCTTAAATGATTATCAGTGTAGTGTCTATGAAGTTTTTAACATTGTTGAAGAGCACTGCATCAAGAAAGACACTATTGGACTATAAGTTTGGAATTTGTTTGAATGAAATAGTAAAAAAGATAGAGTTGATAGAGAAAGGGACCTTACAAAGAATTTCTACCACATTTGTATTGACAGGGTGACATGGGGATGTACAGCTAAAAAAAAAAACACCATCCCTTATCAAAGGTTGATGGCACAATGAGAACGAGCTGTAATGAAAAGCCCTACTTTCGGGTTACGCTTCAGTAGTGTCTGCCTGAAAGCTTCTGAAACAGGTGGTTGCCCTGGTGGGTGGGGACACTTGCAATTTTATCCATGTATCTTTGCCCTAGTGGTTAACAGTTCATTAACAGGGGTGAGAAAGATTCCATTGATCCTCTCAGCAGTATGGATTACTCATACTAATAGTTTCTTGGACTTGTGTGATGGAAAATGTGAACATGCTCTAAATGATGGCTTCGGAATACTTGTCCATTATTGGGTGAGATACATTAATACATTGCCCCAAAAACAACATATTCTGTTCTGCCTTCTTGACTAGGCATGTGATGTCCATAGTGTAGCGGTGGGGCAGCTGATAAACACAAGTAGGTGTAACGTTTGGCATCTAAGGTCATCTATGTGCTTTTGAACAGTCTTGAGATCCATATGCTTACACGATCATATAAAGAACAGCCACTGTCATTCAAGCAGAATGGGCTCATTCAAGTGCCTGCTGGTTGAGCAGTGGGATGAGCTGGGCTATTTTTTCTATGTCAGACCTGATCTCTAGACAAGAGAAATACAGTGAACTTTGTGGGATGAAACCTTGGAGCTTGGAAGAATTTCCATTATTGTTGTCAATGACAATTCTTGCAAGTGACATCAAAGCTTCTTACCGTATGTTAAAGCTGGCAGGGTTTCCGATGGTAGGAGGATTGCAGAGATTTGCTGTTGATATTCTACTGGGCCAACTACATGACTTTGAACAGAGAGGGCTTGGTGGACTTTGCTAAAGAAGTAGCTGACTTTAGCCATATTTAAACAATTTTATGTACTAGTTTATTTTATTTATTTTTTTTTGCACTTGAAGGATATAGTTAGAAAAGTCTTTATGTATTAGACCATAGTTTGCAAACACCTAACAACACTGCATTATTAAGTCATCTTGTCTGTAGACTAGATAAAATTCTATTCTGATCTTATTGTACACTGAAATGAAAATGTAAAATATAAATGATTTAATGTTCACATGCTTAGCATGCTTGTAGTTACCTCAATTGGTGTTTGTTTCTGTAAAGATAAACACCTGCTACAATCACACCTGTCTGTGCTTGAAAGTTCAATTTGAAAATGCTTGATCATCACAAGTAAAGCTCGACAACATGGCTGAGTAAGAGGTGGTAAGGTTAAGAGATGCCCTACTTCCTGAGAAAAATTCACATAATGTTCCTCTAAGCCAAGGCCTATTTAGACCAGTAAAAGTCTAAACAGAGCTTTTGGAAGTCCCTGAAGGGCTAACAGTCTGGCATCTGCTACCGGCGTCATAAACAGTGTATCTATATGAGGAAAGAAAGAAATAGAGCACAGAGACTTTTTTTTTTTTTGCCTCATCGACTTTTCTGACAGAGACAAAGTGAAGAGCACCAAATTATTTGTTTTCTTTTTATTATTTATTTATTCAACAGTGATTCATCCTGACAGGTTGCTGAGGACATGTTGCCTTTGTGTTAGCATCTAATCAGAATGTAGACAGTGGGGGAAAAATATGACGAATGATACGTTACTGCATTGAGTTATTCTATATTTCCGTAATGATAATCTTATACGGAGAAACTACAGATTATCATAGTTTTCACACTGAAGAAAAACAAGGGGTTATGGCTCACAGCTCTTTAAAATACTGTTGGCTTTTTATTAATGTGGTTTTATGAATGTCAATTTTTACCTGAGACTGCTATTCAAATAATCACAAATACATCCATAGTGTCTGTTTCATTACAACTGTAAAAGTATTTTAAATACAAAAAACAGTAATCACTCAAAAATATAGTATATATAATATACTATAATATATATATATATATATATATACAGTGAGGAAAATAAGTATTTGAACACCCTGCTATTTTGCAAGTTCTCTCACTTAGAAATCATGGAGGGGTTTGAAATTGTCATCGTAGGTCCATGTCCACTGTGAGAGACATAATCTAAAAAAAAAAATCCATAAATCACAATGTATGATTTTTAAACTATTTATTTGTATGATACAGCTGCAAATAAGTATTTGAACACCTGTCTATCAGCTAGAATTCTGACCCTCAAAGACCTGTTAGTCTGCCTTTAAAATGTCCACCTCCACTACATTTATTATCCTAAATTAGATGCACCTGTTTGAGGTCGTTAGCTGCATAAAGACACCCGTCCACCCCATACAATCAGTAAGAATCCAACTACTAACATGGCCAAGACCAAAGAGCTGTCCAAAGACACTAGAGACAAAATTGTACACCTCCACAAGGCTGGAAAGGGCTACGGGGAAATTGCCAAGCAGCTTGGTGAAAAAAGGTCCACTGTTGGAGCAATCATTAGAAAATGGAAGAAGCTAAACATGACTGTCAATCTCCCTCGGACTGGGGCTCCATGCAAGATCTCACCTCGTGGGGTCTCAATGATCCTAAGGAAGGTGAGAAATCAGCCCATAACTACACGGGAGGAGCTGGTCAATGACCTGAAAAGAGCTGGGACCACCGTTTCCAAGGTTACTGTTGGTAATACACTAAGACATCATGGTTTGAAATCATGCATGGCACAGAAGGTTCCCCTGCTTAAACCAGCACATGTCCAGGCACGTCTTCAGTTTGCCAATGACCATTTGGATGATCCAGAGGAGTCATGGGAGAAAGTCATGTGGTCAGATGAGACCAAAATAGAACTTTTGGGTCATAATTCCATTAAACGTGTTTGGAGGAAGAAGAATGATGAGTACCATCCCAAGAACACCATCCCTACTGTGAAGCATGGGGGTGGTAGCATCATGCTTTGGGGGTGTTTTTCTGCACATGGGACAGGGCGACTGCACTGTATTAAGGAGAGGATGACCGGGACCATATATTGCGAGATTTTGGGGAACAACCTACTTTCCTCAGTTAGAGCATTGAAGATGGGTTGAGGCTGGGTCTTCCAACATGACAATGACCCGAAGCACACAGCCAGGATAACCAAGGAGTGGCTCTGTAAGAAGCATATCAAGGTTCTGGCGTGGCCTAGCCAGTCTCCAGACCTAAACCCAATAGAGAATCTTTGGAGGGAGCTCAAACTCCGTGTTTCTCAGCGACAGGCCAGAAACCTGACTGATCTAGAGAAGATCTGTGTGGAGGAGTGGGCCAAAATCCCTCCTGCAGTGTGTGCAAACCTGGTGAAAAACTACAGGAAACGTTTGACCTCTGTAATTGCAAACAAAGGCTCCTGTACCAAATATTAACATTGACTTTCTCAGGTGTTCAAATACTTATTTGCAGCTGTATCATACAAATAAATAGTTAAAAAATCATACATTGTGATTTCTGGATTTTTTTTTTAGATTATGTCTCTCACAGTGGACATGCACCTACGATGACAATTTCAGACCCCTTCATGATTTCTAAGTGGGAGAACTTGCAAAATAGCAGGGTGTTCAAATACTTATTTTCCTCACTGTATATATATATATATATATATATATATATATATATATATATATATATATATATA
>NC_139586.1:7415731-7523231 GCF_946808225.1 Silurus aristotelis
GGAATATATGGGAATTAACAGGAATTGATGGGAATAAAATGGAAATTAACAAAATTGCAGGTTAGCCTATGACAGGCATCTTAAATGTAATTTCAGTTAAATTTCTACCCTGCACATACATCAATCACATGCACACAGCACACCTACTACAGGGTCATTGAGGCCACACACCTACATGCACTGTTTATTTCTCCATAACATCATTTTTTTAAATCCTGCACACAAAATAATGTCAAAAATTTCAATTTTGGCGAGTATTCACGTTAATTATTATATACATATTTCAAAAACATGTAAGCTATTGTTAAAAAAAAAATATACTAGCATTTAAATCAAAGTGAATTTATTTTTTTTATCTGTATTAGTTTGGCATGCATGCCAGCTTATGAGCAAGCAAAATGTATTTATTTATATTTGTATATGATACAGTTAATATGAATTTCCACAGATTTCTAAATAATTCCCATACATTTTCGTAAATTCACATACATTCCGGTTTTCTCACTTGGAATATTTTCAGAACCCCAAGAATATCTGACAGTTACTACTAAATTTTATCTAAATATGACTATTTCCAACCCTCCGCTATCACATCACATTTCAATGTCTATAACACAGTCAGAAAAAAGCACTTTCTTCCTTCTTCTGCATACATTAAATCTGGTGCTTTTAAAGTATTAAATGATTCCTATAATTAGCACAGTTATGAAGTAATGGACAGTAATGAAGGAAATGTAATTCGTTATTGTACTTGAGTAGATTTTTTGCATACCTGCACTTTACTGAAGTAGTTCCATTTGGGGAGACTTTTACTTTAATTTCACTACATTTCAAAATCATCTTAATTTTTTACTTATCTACATTTTGCAAAATCAGTCGTTACTTTATATTGACAAGTGAACAAAAATGTGACAGCAAGCCACCAATGAGGGTAGAGCGTGCATTCTGGTTTGAACTTGTTTTGATTGCCGCTTGGTGGTATCTACTTAGCACGAGCATACGAACACACTCTGATTCTAACTTGCTACAACACCCGTGGCCTTATTTGCGTGATTTTTTATGTAGTTGAAGAAAAGGTTTAGGGTTTTGCTCATGATCATTTTAATAGATATCAATAAGTGTTTGTCCCATTAATATCATTCTATCAATAGATTAGTGTGCTAAGGGTAACATTAGAGACTTTTCACTTAAACTGAGTTGATTAAGTAATAGTCTTGTGACCAAAATGATATGAACATTATAGCTATAATACAGTTAATCATAGTACATTTGAGGCAAATACGTTTGTACTTTTACTTAAGTGAAAGTTTAGAAGGAGCAGTTTTACTCTAGTAATATTTTACCTTCTGTATCTTTTCAACTTTTCTTGATTCTCGGTTTGTGTACTTCATCCACCACTGAATTTCATATAATCTATGCAGAAGACAGCAGAAAGCACTCTCCTCTGAGGGTACACAGTATATATTAATACAAAATCCAGCTGAATGGGTCTTACCTAATACTCAGGATTGCTCGGTGACATAAAAAATGTCAAGTTAATTTTTTTTTTACACAGGACTGTACACAGGACTAGCCTAAATCCATTTAACAACCCAAAGCTTTTAAACTTAAAGCTTTCTGTAGACTTTGGAATATGAATTTATTCAGGCTTTGTGCTGCATGTATTGTGGCTTCAAGGCCAGCATTGACCTTTCCAGCATCCTTGTGACTACACATTCATGTGCCAGGGGAAATATTACAGCGCACTCTCTGGAAGCACTAAGTGGTGCAGCTGTGTAAGTGTTGAGAGATCGTCCCACCAGCGCCAGGCAAGCAAAACTGCTCCGTACAGATTATCTTTGTTTAGCCACAGATGCAAAAGTCTCTTCCTTTCTCTCTAATCAGGGCCTCCTACAGCCATTAGGCGGATTCAAATCTGCACCGAAACTTTGTACATGCTGTTTTACTAGATGACATTTTATATCAGTCAGGAAGAAGTAACAAAGTTTTATAAAACTATAGAGTGTGGTCACGGTCATCTGTACTGCAAACAGACTCCTCTTACTTACAGTGCAGTACAATGTGGTTGAAATTTGTGCAAAAGAGGCACAGAAATAAAAAAATAAATGTCAGCATTTTAAAGGTTTTTACAAGCTGCTGCTCATAATTAAATGTATTTTGTATATGTAAATGTATTATCAAGTGGGTTATTATTTATTTGCAATTGTAAAGAAGTTTTTTTTTGCATGCCTCAGTAGAAAAATTCAAAGCGCTCCATTACAGTTGTAGGTGCAAATTTAAACTGCGCGTTAAAGCAAGAAGATAAAAAAAAAAAAAAAACAGTGATTAAATAAGAATTCTAATAAGTGATGAAGCCATGGGTAAACATTTCATTTGCATAATGAAGCCGGCAAATTGCCTCAGAAATGGCCTGTCGTAGCGATCGGCAGGCTCAGGCGAAACAAGAGGCATAAGCCAGCATGACTAACAGTGTGGACAAACAGCCTGATTGTGCATCAAAGTGCAAACAGAGGCCAGCAGCGTCTGTGCGTTCCCGACAGCTTCCACAGCTCAGAGCAGGTTTTAATGGAGCAAACGAAATTAGCATACTGACGATTTACTGAGTGCAGGATAAACATTTCCAGACAAAGTGATAAGGCTTGAACATAAATTATCGATAAAGATAAATTATTATAAAGACATATGTGTATATATATATATATATAATGGAATACTCTGCAAACATGTAATACTTTATTCATGCCACCACCTGTGCCGATAAAACCCTCTCTTCTTTATCAAAATACAGCCACCTGAAAGCGTTCGACTAGAAGGAGATGCATTTTAAATGTCAGGTCTGTTTATTTATTTCATTCCCACTGTAATATATCCTTATATCTGGAGTTACACCTGGACCCATGGGTTGCCAGTTCTGCATAAATTGACTAGTCCATTGGCCATTACAAACTAAATTAACTAGCAGGTTCTCGACACAGAAGCAGACCAAAGAAGTATTTCATTAACACTACATTGAGCACATAAACATAAATGTTGTTTTTAACATCAATTGAATTTGAATAAGGTAAAGGAAGCTAACAGGAGAACAGATTAGCTACAGAATAGCTAAGGCTACTTTAACAAGGAAGGAGTTTTCACAGACTTATAGAGTTTTAACCACCTTCTTAACCATTAAAGCAATCTTTAATTATAATCCTGCTCACAGTCAATCTACTTGTATGGATTATCATCTTTCTGTCTTTCTGACTTCATTCTAAACATAAAGTTGTTCATTTGATTGTTTTATTTACATTTACATTTGCGGCATTTAGCAGACGCCCTTATCCAGAGCGACGTACAAAAGTGCTTTGAGTCTCTAGTAATGAATAAATCTACACTGGTACAAAAGATTACAAACTTAATATAAATATAACTCTTGAATTCTACAAACATGGAAAGTGCTAAATTAAGTGTTTCAGGAAGAGGTACTTGACGTGTACTTACCTCTCATTCTGAGAGAGGGTGGTACCAGTAGAGCAGTGCTGGAGGATCTCAGACAGCGTGGTGCTGAGGTAAAATGGCGCTGGTCCATTTTTGGCCTTGTAGGCAAGCATTATTGTTTTGAATATGAAATGGACAAACCACAAGTACGTGACAGAAATACTATACGCTTGTTTGACAAGTTTGGTCTGATTTTGCATCTGCTGCCAAATCAATACAGTACCTGTACATTAGATTTGCGAGGATTAGTCGAGCCAGGCGAACACCTAACACTGTGCTGAGCTGATCTAATACACAGAGCTTTGCCATCTGCTGCTAGAAAAGAAACACAAAGTCGAATGGAATCATTCTGGAGTGAAATGCTGGTGGAAAAAGTGTAGATTCTGATGTTCGATTTATTTATTTATTTTCTTTTTTTTCTTTTTTTAATCAAGCAAAAGAATAGCTGGCACAGTTCATACAGGAGTTAAACAGCCAAGCAATTAAATAATTTCACTGCATTGATTAAGTCATTCAGCTCTTTGGTAGATTTCATTTGCCGGTAATGCAACTGTGTTTTGCTTTCCATATTTCACCTTTTAGTCTATATTATGTTTAATGTACAGCATAGGAAGTATAATTGTAAGAAAAAAAATTAAAGGCCACCTTAAAAATATATATATAATGCAGAACTTCTGTAATCCATCATTGTGCAAATTTGCTCTTTTCAGTGCTCTGTATCTACTTGACTCAGGGGTCAATTAAGCATGCAGATCATCTGCTGGGATATAATCCATTTAAAAAGAGACATCTCATGCAGCGATGTTGAGGGTTTCATGATGGCTGGATCTGGTTTGTGGCACGTTTAACAAGCACTAAATTAAAACGTGCACATTTTCAGCTGCTCACAGTGCTGCACTGAAGGTCAGCTCATTCGTTAATCCTTATTCTTCTTTATGTCTGTCTCTTCTTACCTATCAGACCTAAGGCAACCGCCTTTAAATCCAACATCCCACTAAGCGCTGGCCCCTGGGACAATCTGCATATAGGTTTGAATAGAACAGTACTATAGAGGTGGTATCAAGACTAAGGTCCTAACAAATTTAGCTCCTGCAGACTTTGCACTCTTCATGAAGATTAAGATCCAGCTCTTGATAGTGTGTAAACATAGCCAAATAAACTACTTTCTTGTAAACAGAGCTAGTCTAGAAACGTTTTATACCACCTCGTAGCTATAACTATAATCTATATATATAAAGCTCAAATACCACTGACTGACTCACTCACTCATCACGAAATATCAAAAACCACTGGACGGATTGCAATGAAATTTGGAACATACCTTCCTCTTGGGTCTTAGGTGCTCACTAAGAAAGGGTTTTGAAAAATTCGGCCTGGATCGCGGCTAACTCGCGAAAAACGCGATTTCTCACGCATTGTAAATTCTTCGAAATAACATTACGGATCCTAATGAAACTTACTACATTGTTTCTTATTAGATGTTAGATGCACGATAAAAATGATTTTCAAAGTAGTTTGCCCTGTATGGGTACTACAAAGGGGTAGTACGTTATTTGTTGACGTTACGGTCTGATCTCTGATCATCCAGTCCTGCTCAGTGCTTACTGCTTATTGCCATATTGCTTAGCGTTCTGCCATCCGTAGCGAAGCACGGGTACTTTCAGCTAGAATATAGATATAGTTATAGTTATAGTTATGACTATGCTTATGTTTTGATCCTCTTTGAGCTGGAATACGGAAATAGTCAAATAGTGAAAAAAAATCAGACACAACGATTTGCATTGATGAATGTCTTCTATTTAATGGATTGTATACAGGATTACTGACTTTTGAGTAGATAGCATCTATTAACTAGCTGTCAATAACTGAAACCTGACTGGTGGAAATGATAAAATGGCCAGTCAGGGTCTTCCATGAGGAAGGAGAACTTTACATCACATTTCAAATTTACAGACTCACTACTGAGTTAGTGCATGTCCTTCAATCCTGCTTGGATAAAAGTGTCTGCAAATGAATAAGCGAAAATGTAAAGCGTCGCACAGAGACACTCAGAGCGGGGTCATGAACAGTAATGACATGCTGTGCTGAACTCGAAGAGCTTCCATTACTTTAAAAACTGCCTGTACATTGACTCTCATCTGACCTGACAGCCAATGAGCCATCAGGAACACACACACACACACATCCAATCAAAACTGAGAAATGCATCAACCTCTATGTGAGAATGTGTATTTGCACATCCAGCAACAAACAAAACATTATTATTAATATTATTAATTTTATTATTATTATTATTATTATTATTATTATTATTATTATTATTATTGTGATGATAATGATGATGATGATTATTATTATTCAAAAATAGGTATGATTCTGTAATGAAAATCACTGCATAGGCCCAGAAACAATGTGATCCAAAATTTGCATGTTAAAGCTCTATCATGCAAAGAAGAAGCCATATGTAAACATGATCTAGAAATGCCGCCATCCTCTCTGGGAGAAATTAGAATGGACTGAGACAAAGTGGACCACTTTTCTGTGCCTAGACGATTAAAAAACTTTTTTGGAAAAAGTGGAAGCCACATCCTCCAGACTAAAGAGTAGAGGGACCTTCTGGCTTGTTATGAACACTCAGTTCAAAACCATCTCTGATGGTATGGGGTTGTATTAGTGCCTATGGAATAGACGGCTTATACATCTGGAAAGGCACAATCAATAATGAAAGGTTCCAACACAGGTTTAAGTGCAACACATTCTTTTATCCAGACGACATCATTTTCAGCATGGCTTTCTACTCGAAGAGTCCATGTGCTGGACTGGAACTTGGTTTCACCAAGTGAAAACCTTTGGTGCATCATGAAATTAAAAATATAACAAAAAATACCTAGAAATGTTGAACAGCTTAAATCCTGCATCAGACACATACAAGATAACATTTTTCTCCCATAACTTCAGCAACTGGTCTCTTCAGTTCCCAGATGTACAGGTATATGGTCAGAAAATGTGATGCTACACAGTAGAAAACATGGTCCTTTCACAACTTTTTGAGAGCTGTTGCAGCCTTTAAATGAAATAAAAAAAATTATTTAAAATAGTACATTTTCTTAGTTTACACATTTCATATTTTATCTATGTTCTATTGTGAATTAAATATGTGTTTATGAGATTTGCGAATCATTGCATTCCATTTGTATTTACATTTTACAAAGTGTCCAACCTTGTTTGGAATTGGGGTTGAATAGAAACTCACCTCAGCATCACCTACTGGCTAATGTCATGTATCCGCCGAACAGCATTACCCAACTTTCCGCAGAATTCCACTCCCAGAATCCCAACACCAACACCCCCCCCCCCCCCCAAGTATCCCCAAGCATCCCCCTCACAACATCTCACACCCTTTAATCTTTCCATATATCTCCCATCCGATGGCTCCCAAACATCTCCCTCTCATGCATCTACTCTGGGTGGTGTACAAGTGTGTGTGTGTGTGTGTGTGTGTGTGTGTGTGTGTGTGTGTGTGTGTGTGTGTGTGTGTGTGTGTGTGTGTGTGTGTGTGTCCTTGGGAGTTGATGTAAATTATTAAAAATCTACCATTTATAAATAAATATACTCTGAGAAGACAAGAGAAGAAAAGACAAGAAGTCTATTCTCCATTATCTATTTACTTTCATCTACAACCATCTACAGATCAGTGTGTGTGTGTGTGTGTGTGTGTGTGTGTGTGTGTGTGTGTGTGTGTGTGTGTGTGATGTAGTATAAATTTGGACTTCTCTAAATTACATCAGAGGAAAAAGGAACACTCAAATAAACAATTAAACAATTAACTATTAATTAATCAATTAACTATTATAGGCCTGCATTGTTGTGTGTGTGTGTGTGTGTGTGTGTGTGTGTGTGTGTGTGTGTGTGTGTGTGTGTGTGTGTGTGTGTGTGTGTGTGTGTGTGTGTGTGTGATTGTGTGTGAGTGTGCGCACGTGTGTGTGTTCTGCTCTTCCTCTGACTGATACGTCTTGGCATGCCTTGTCAGTCAGTCTGAAATTAGATGTCTTGCCACCTGTTCTTGGCAATGTGGGGGTTTTTGTGTGTGTGTGTGTGTGTGTGTGTGTGTGTGTGTGTGTGTGTGTGTGTGTGTGTGTGTGGGAGAGAGAGAGAATGTACCAGCTTTCAATCAGGTGCTGTCATTCTGTCTATCAAACATTTATTAGCTTATACACAGTCATTTCATCATTATAAATCTCATTAAATGTACAAAGGCTATGCCCTAAAAGAGGCAAGAAAAATGTGACATCACTAAGGAGAAGGAGGAAAAGAAGAAGAATCAGAATTAGCATCAGTCTTGACTACCACCCAAAATTATTCATCATTCATTCGTTCACTTTATCCCAATCTGGGTTGTGGTGGTTGCAACGTTGTCTTATCCTGTCTTGTCTTGTCTCATCTCGTCTCGTCTCGTCTCCGCCCCTGAGTTGTGATTTGTGCATTTGAACTCACCTGTTTTCTGCCAGATAAGTTTGCATATTTATTTATATCTGCCTGCTTTCTCGTTCTATTTGGTTTTCCTGAGAATGGACGTGGTATTTGTTTGCTTCTGCCAGCTTTGATTACTGGAATGCTCTTGTTAAAAAAAAAAATAATTTTAAATAAAAAAAAAATTAAGTCTATACACTCGCATCACACCTGTAACTAGCAGGCTTTACAGTGGACTACACCTCCAAAAATCGTGGTAAAGAAGGCGGTGGATTATTGTTTTCCTGCCCTAGTTTTCCCCCTGGGTTGCACCGAGTGAATATGAAAGCACAGAGTTCTCCCCAGACGGATTATGTGTGTAGTGTGAACTGTACATTCAGCGCTCACCAGCCCCTAAACCTGATGAGGGCTAGAGAGGAGTTTCATGCTTTTGCAGCCTACCGGTAAAGGTGCACTGAAAACCTGATCGCCCAACCACAAGCAAAGCCTGAAGAACATGAGGGAGCTCTGTAACCTAGACAAGCCAAAGGCAAGGTTACCCCCATGACAGGGCAACTGAAGGCAGTGGGAGAACAGTGGCTGTTCAGAAACTTGGCACCACCACTGTTCAACCTGACAAGGACAGTATAGCTGCACTTCCTGATAAATTCACAAATAACCAGCTGTTGAATTTGCACTGCCTGTCTGGACTGTCAGGCATTTTGTTTTCTCAAGCAACCTGATTCTTAATCCTGATGCAGATTTACATGCAGATGTCTGAGTTCAGAATTTAACCCTCAAGCAGCCTGAATCCTGATGCAGCCTTGCAGAATGAAAAAGTTTAGAATTTAGGCAGCTTCACATTATGACCAAGTTTAGGTTGAAACCCTAGCTGTGACACATTACCACTGGTAATCTGTCTCTGGGCACTCTTCCCCTTGCCCCTATGGCCTGTTTGTTGCTGACTGAAATGGTACTTGCCACAGGAGGAAGTGTGCCTGAGGAAGGAGCTGGCCAAGTTATTGAGATCATGCAGCGCCACCGCATACACGCTTCTTACAACATCCGCTTCTATTGCCTTGTATGGAAATGTCTGTATTTTTGTCAAGATTCAGGAGGCGTTATGAATCATCGCACATCCAGGGGCAACTTTAGCATCGCGACCTCCATTTAGACCCACCTACACACACATGCACGCACACACATGAAGACACACAGATACTCAGTTTGTCTGTCTCATCCTCAGGATCTAGCACTGAGAAGAATAATCTGACCTAATATGAAAACAACACGCTCACCTCCACCTCCATTTGTGACATATGACAACAAACAGTTTTACAGGTGGTTAGCTGCTAACATGTATCTAATACCTTGTTGCACTTGAAAACATAGAAGAAGAAAGAGAAATATGAAAAAAAAAAAAAAAAAAAAAAGGTCCTTGGCTAGAGACTAGGTCTCCGGAATAAAAACTAAATCTCTACAATTTAACATGGGAAACCTGAGAGAGAGAGAGAGAGAGAGAGAGAGAGAGAGAGAGAGAGAGAGAGAGAGAGAGAGAGAGTTTAGATCAGTCCTCACACAAGACTTGTAGCTGGCCTTGACTGACAGCGTGAAATGGTTAAGAAAGTAGGGCAGCTAACTCGGCCACAACTTAGCCACATCAGTGTTTGTCCATTAAAACACAAATTACAGCTATCAAACCAGCACAATGAAGGAAGGACCAAGAGATGATTGCATGTTGTGAAGAATGTGTGCAGATGGTTATAGAATTTCCCTCCACATTGCTCCTTCAGTACCATCTTTTACACAAAAGCATTTAAGGAACAAGTTACAAAGCTGCTTTAGCTAGCTATCTCGAGATTTCAAAGCTGATCTGATTAATGATAGCATCTTCATATTACTATTTACATAGTATATTTTTATAAAGATTAATTTTTTATTTATTATCTTTTATTTATTGTTATCTATATAGAAGTTAATAGGATTATACTGTCAAAGCAAACCAAGCTTTGTCGTCACAGAGAGGTTTTGTCTCAACCAATGACCTGTCACTGGTGTATATGTATTAATATAATCAGGGATTAATGCAATATCATTTCATATTTGTTACTTTAACACTATCTACAAAGACCACTATATTGCAACCCCGCACCTTGGACTTATTCCAGAAAAACTATTAGTAATCATTACTATTACATTACATTATTATCATCAACGGTACATTGTTATTTTCACTGCCTTATTTGCACACCCTGCATAAACTGTATAGTAATGTCTATCATTTTGAAATTTTATATTTCTAGCCCATAAGTTTATAGCATCAGCACACCATGACAATTTCTTTGTACAGGTACCCATGAACATTTGCTATAAAAATGATTCTGATTTGCATTCTGATATAATATACAGACATCATAACCAACTTAATTAGTGCCACCAAGAGTCAACAGAACAGCTTCAATACATTATGGTATACAGTAGATTTCACACATTTCTATAGCAATTGATACCATCATTTTAAAAGATATTCCTGATATTCTGATTTGTTGATTGTGGTCAACACATAATTTTCATTTTTAAAATCCTTGATGATTTTCACCATCAAGTCTAGGACTTTCTGTGTTCTATGGACGGGGACAATAACATACCAGAGAAGAACGCCCTCTTTACGGTAAGTGTTCCATCGTAGGAAAAACATTCAGTCAGAATTACTTTGGATTTATTTTCTAGTGACACTTGGCTTGTTAGGTAGATTGGTGGATTGGTGTGGAGATATGCGAGTTGCAGAGCTAGGAGTATGTCGAGAAAATCAGCTTAATTTATCTTAAAAGCAAGGACTCGGTATAATAAAAGAGTTTAGGTATAATAATGTCAAAAATAGAGCGGTTTACTGAATATAAGGCAATTGTTTTCGGAGTAGGATTATGATCATAATCTGATTATATGAATATTTGGCCATCACCACTGTTAGCTTAAATGTAACAAGGCAATGGTTTTCAGTATAAGAGGACTTCGCAGTGTGAGGACCCTTTCATGGCCTGCACACTAAATCAAGTTTAAATTTATGTTGAAATTTTTTTTTTCCAACATCAAAATATTACAGGAATTTTATAACGTACACTGCAGTGCATAGAGTTGTAACACTCTGGGCAAAAAGGCATAAAAATGTCTCTGTTTCTCTCGTAAATAAATAAAAGCACAGCTTATAAATTCAGCTTCCTCATCGCCTGTCGTGCCTGTTTTTCTTTTAGTTTTAATGCATCTTAGCACCAACAGTCTCTTGATGTCACTCAGAGCAAAGCGATACACCCCACTGCTTGAAACGAAATCAGGACCAAAACATAGGAATATAGAAGATTTCTTTGACTAGGCTTGTTTAATTAAACATGCTGAAGTCTTGAAGAGTGGTAGGGAAAAAGAAAACGAGTCTGTTTCAACAGCGGACATATCCCTGAGTGTGGGCTAGTTTTGGCAGGATTTCTCACAGCCACAAGGATTGTCCTCTGATCCTACAGTTCTTACAGGTCTGGTGGAGTTCAGTCATGTTTCAGTATGTGCGTGAGACTTATACACAATGTACAGTGCTTGAATATAAAGCCGACGTTCCAACTGCCCCTGTTGCTTTTCATAATGTTGCTGTAATGATGTATGTTTTAGTGGTGCCACTGGAGGAAAGTAGCTTATCCCAGCGCTGTAACAGATTTCAGAATGCCGTGGTAAGCTCCTGATGCTGTTGTTCTCTGAATGCAGCAGCCTCAGGGCATTTAGCTGGGATCGCAGGTATTGGGTGTCCACGGAGTCCATTGTTGGCCAGCTTATGCTGTCAGGGGTGCCACTGAAAAAAGAACCCAAATGCAGGATGCAGACAGAGTTTAAAATAAAGCAGTCTTTAATGAGGTAATAAGCATGGACAAATAAGGCAGTGAGCATAAAGGAAATAGCGACTGTCTGAAAACGTAGGATACTGGTGCAAAAAAACAAAAATAGGCAGGTTAAACAAAGTTAAAAAATATTGTCACCTCAAACTACAGAGCATGAGCAAAAACACAGTTTGAAAAAAACTGTCCTAATCAAACATCGAAAATCAATAAAGAGCAATAAAGGAGAGATGAAATCAGAACCCAAAAACAGTCCAAAATCAAGCACAGGAAAACAGAGCAATATGGCAGAGCAAAAAACCATGAACCAACAGACAGTCCAAGGTCCAAACAGGGTAACTATGGAGGCAGGGTAGAACAGGGATCAGAGAAAGGTTTGGGAACCAGAACCAGAGCAGGCAGGATGGCAAGATACTGTACATCTCAGGGACTTAAGGAGCCGATGAGGTAATTTAGCAGTGAGTAAATGTCTTAAATACCTTAAATAGCGTGTGGCATGGAAAAAACACCAAATGGCTGACCCGGAAGTGGGTGAACAAACTGTTTAAACAAGATCTATAGGCTTATTATAGGTATCTATAGGTCAGATTAGTCTTAATTATGTATATAGCTGGTAGCTACAATTAAGGCTCTTTGCTCATCCAAACAACAAAGGTCGAGGTTCTGAATATGTCCATCAAGTCCATCACCACCCATGAGAGCTAATAAAGCATTAATGAAGCTCATACTGAACATGAACGACCTTTCATAAACCTTCTCATTATGTTCTCAACATTGCAGCAGCAACACCCAGGACACAGCAAAAACACAGAGAGGAAATCGCTATTAATACACTTTGTTTATTTTTAATCATGTCATTAGAAAGGCTAAAAGGGAAAAAAATAAAAAATTAGTTGTATCGATTCTTTTCCAAATTTAACCCCAGCCCGAGCATTGTAAGGTGTTCCCAGGCCAAAGGGTTTCATTACATCAGAGGCAGTTGTACAAATGTAATTGTACTATTTTAGGCTGAAAATGGGTCAGCTGGCAAAGTTTCAACAGTCTGCCATGCACAAAACCCTCTATTTTTGTTGCATCCTATAGCTAAAGGCTATTCTCTTAGCGATATTGTGACTACATATTCTGACAGTGTAAATAGAAAGAACATGTAGAACATACTCCTCCTCCTCCACCACCACCAAGTCCAGTCCTCTTAGTTACTAAAATGCATAGAGGAATATTCCTCAGAAGAGAGTTCAAAGAAGAAGAAAGCTACTGAGGAGAAACTGTGACCTTTCTCTGACCTGGGCATTATTGGAATCAAATTCCAGAATCTGACCAGCTCGTCTGTTGGTTACAATGATAGAAATTTCATACAAATAAAAAATATTAAAGAGATATTTTGCTCAAATAAGAACCTTAAACAGAATATCTCCATGGTTTAAAGCTGAAGAAACACAAGGCTTGTAGATCTCTAAATAGAACATACAGTTGTGAGAATCAGCTATTTTAAATATCTGTGGAAAAGAAAAGTTTTTTTTATATGTTTGTCAGTAAGAACTTATGTCAGTAATAATTCCATCCATAGTATATCAAAGATCGGTTTGTCTTCATAAGGTGCTTTGAGGTTCACGATCAAATCCATCATCATGATTGTTTTACTTCACTGCTATTGTTCCCTGAAGCTACTTCTTCAAATTTCCATATTTTCTCCATAATATAGTGTAGACAGCGTGTTTTCTATTCCATAAAATGCAAACATTACCCATAGTGTTTGCTACAGTTTCTATGTCATTACGTCCCTGGCGCTGCTTAAACAGGATGATCCCCATGCCTATGGAAAACACTGAGGATAATACAGATGACACCCAGATGGTAAACTAAAATGCTGCTCAGATGGTGGATGGGAAGATCAGAGAGACAAGAGGCGGTGGGAGGAAATATGAAGAGAATAAGGAGATAGCATAGGAAGGACAGTGACAAGACAGCAGTGTGTCTGTGCGCAAACACAAAGAAGTGAGTCAGGAAGACTCAAGAAATCCAGAGGTGCTTATGCAATAACACACACACATAATGGCATCATATACAGTGTATGCAGGGTTGGGAAAAGATACATCAAAATATATTTTAAAATAAAATACCAAATACCTTAACTTTAAGTGTATCAAAATAAACTACAAAATACAGCAACCTGCAATTCTGTATTTTTGTATTTTAAAAATGCTAAAAATTACTTTTACATGGGAGCATGAAATGTTTTTGCAAAATACTCAGTAGTCAACAATCAGAGGCATATTAATATATACATTTCAAATACATATTTAAAATTCATATATCACAAATGCTGGCCATCCCTGAGTGTATGAATGCTATATTATATATAAGATATATACATTTGGGCTGTCAAATTTGACAGATTAACGCAAATAGATTGTAACGGCACTACTTTTATTAAAATGCAATTATTGCAGCGCGGATTTCTGTTTCACCATTTTAATTCAAATGAAAACCAACGCAACACACATTTATTCATGCCTTCCTTTTATACTCTAATATAAAGAAAAAAATAAAAAAACTAAACCGAAAATTTCTTTTTTTTTTATCACTAAACATTTGTTTTACTGACGTCTAAAAACAAACACCAAAAACCGATATGACAGACACATCCATCAATTAAAACTGTCTGTGTGGAAACAGCAAGATTTCCGTTTGGCGTCATGATAATTTATGTAATGTTCAGTTTGGTTTCACTAATAATAAACATACATTTGCATAAAGCATCCATATTTGTCCATGGCCATGTTGATAAGAGTATTAAAAACTTTAAAAGTATTCATTTAATGTACATTTAGAACAGATAGAAAATGTGTGATTTCAGGTAAACTATATACACAGTGTGTATATATATATATATATATATATATATATATATATATATATATATATATATATATATATATATACACACTGTGTATATATATATATATATATAGATATATATATATATATATATAGATATATAGATATAGATATATAGATATATAGATATATATTTCCATACTGTTCATGAATGGACAAGAAATGCACTCCATATTTGTTTGTGTCTTGCTGTCTAAATCTCTGTCTGTCTCTGGGTGTATGTGTCACTTCCGTTCTCATGTCTCCTTCTTCCCACCACCAACAAAATTGTTGTCCCATCTGTTTTTCTCACTAATGATAAGCTTGTGGAATCATTTCTGAATGATTCCAGGTCAACCTCCCATCTCCCAGAAATATGCCAAGAAGTGTAGTGACGAATCAAAATTGCTTGCAGGTGTGAACAATTGTGTGAATGTGTGTGTACACAGCCATTGGATAGGTGTTTTCCCATCTCACAGTCAGTGCTCCTGTGGTTTTTCCACAATGCTGACCAAGATAAATCAGTTACTAAAGAAAGCTACCCTCTGAAAGAAATGGAACAACAAAGCCATATTCACAAAAGATATAATAAAAAAGATTTTAAAAAAGAAAAGAATCTATGACAGATTGGAATTACAGCCTTGATTCCCTAAAAATAGAATGTGGTACACAACTTAGAACATGATATCTTTTGTTTGAAGAAATGTCCTGTTGAAATGACTGGAAAACTACAAACAACAGTCATTGACATCACCAAAACCCCTGTAGCATGGGGTGAATGTATCACAATCCATCAAAAAAAGAAAAAAAAAAACTTCAAGGTTGGCTATATTCATTTATCTGATTTTTATCTGGTCAAGCTCAGTTGAGCAGCAACACGTCGTATCACATCGTTTTTTTTAATAACAAAATCAAGCTGAAATGTTAAAATTAAAATTGTGTAGAAAAACAAAATTTGCCTTATATTTCAAAATCTTGGACCTTTAGCAGCAATAACATAATCCTGTCTGCAGGTTGCCCAACGTTCTGTGGTGGCAAAACAAGCCCCAATCATCACCCCTCCACCACCATGCTTGACGGTTGTTACTGTATGAATATGCCCTTTCACATTCCTCTCTGTACCTACCTATCACCGCTTCATCACCTCTGTTCCCTTCACCAACATGGCCATTAAGGTCTGCTCCAATCACCAATCTTTTATTTCTAGGTTCACTCTCCACCACTTTATTTAACTCACTTCAGAATTAGTCTTTCTCCTCCATCTCACAACTCACTTGCGGAACATAGGCACTGATGACATTTATCATCACCTCTTCAACTTCCAGCTTCATGTTCATCACCCTCAACTCTCTTCACCTCCACTACAATGTTACTGTACTCTTCCTTCAGAATCACCCCTACACAACTTCTTTTTCCATCCACACCATGATAGAACAGTTTAAACCCACCTCCAATGCCTTACTCTCCTTCCACTTAGTCTTCTGAACACACGTCTACCTTTTCTCAGCGCCATCATATCAGCTACCTCTATCCCTTTACCAGTCATAGTGCCAACATTTAAACTGCCCACCCTAACCTCCACTCTCCTCCACATTTCCTTTCCCTGCTGTCTTTGTAAACATCTTCTCCCTCTCCTTCTCCTTCTATGGCCAACAGTAGCCCAATTTTCACCAGTACTCTGTTGGCTAACAATAGTTGTGGTGGTCGTTGGTAACCGGGGCCTTAACCGATCCGATATGGAATTTAGTTTTTTGATTTGCATATTTGATCTTGCTGTATACCCTTTCTAACGCAACCCTCCCCATTAATCCAGGCTTGGGACCAGCAATAAGACTGCACTGGCATGTGCAACCAATAATGGCTGGGTTTGGCCAGCCACACTTCATCAGTCTTTTTCTAAATGTATTGTCATGAACTTTCACCTTTAACATGCAATCTGAGGCTTGAATCTGACATGTAACCCTTGGGGTTTTATTTATTTCTCTGAGCATTGCACAGTATGACCTTGGGGTGAACTGTCTTGAATGTTTTTCACTTGTGAACATAGTTCCTCACTGTAAACTTTCAATTGTTTGTCCTTATTACCCTTCCCAGATTGATGGTCAGCAACAATTCCTCCAAAGAAAGTTTCTTTTTATACATGACTGCACACACCACAAGACAAAAACCAGTAGGAACCATAAGACCAGACTGCAATTTGCAAAGAAATACAAATGAGCCACAGAAAGTCTGGAAGCAAGATTAACATCTATTATAGATGGAAAGGCCACAGCATGGTGAAAGAAAGGATCTGGTAATGAACTAAAACATATGAGATCATGGGTGAAGTTAAATAGAACCAGTTAAAAAAATCTTTTATTGATGATTGAACACTTGATGGTAGCAGCAGAATAAATTTAGAAGTCTACCGAACCATTCGGTCTTCCAATTTAGAAAGAAAATTATCAAGTTTAATTTAGGATGAACTTCAACATGCAGCAAGAAAATTAACCAAACCACACTGTGAACACAACAAAGGACTTCATCAGGTGAAAAAAATTGAAGGTTTTAGACCGGCCAAGTTAATCACCAGCCTATAAACTAACTGAGTAGCATTCCACTTCTGGTAGAGGAGACAATAAAAAAGAGGGGAAAATAAACCCAGAAACAAACAACAATTAAAGAAAACTGCAATACAGAGTTAAAGAGTGGATGTATATGCACTTCAATAAATTGATTTCTATTTTTTCCATTTAGGTAATACATGAACGATACTGTTCACTTAATATATTTTAGTTCAGCAATTAAACACCCGATTGGCACCGCTAAAGAATAATGGTGCTACAAAGTTGCCTAACGTATCTTATATTTAGTAGTTCATAAAATAAGTTAATAAAATTATTCTGTGCTGTGATCACAGGAGGCGTGCATTTCTTTTTAGGTTTATGAAGGATTTTAAAATTCTTCAAAGGAACATGCTTGAATATGAATAATATAATTGTTTCTAAAGAATTTCTAGTACTGTGCACTCTTTTCATTCCAGTGTATATATTTTATCTCGCTCTGAAAAATCTGTTCATTGTCTCGCAGTGTTCAAAAGCATTTCCCACCATGCAGCCAAATTGCAACCGTCAACATTTTGAAAGTAGTTGTTAAGAAAATTGTAGAGTAGATATCAGATGCTCTGCTGCCTGACGGGAGTGTGTCTGAGGCTAAGACTATAGTTTACTGTGGACAAACAGAGTCAAAGAAAGAAAATCCATGAGCATTAACTGGGAAAACAAATGAAATAAACCCAGCTCAGGATTGTAAAAGCACAACTAAGGTCTGTGCAATTAAGAGCCTTGAAGCTAAAAAGGGGAAGTTGAGGGCGAATGTTTTCTCACAATTACAAATTCATAACTTTTGGCGTGAATGGTTAGACCTACATTAAAAAGATGCTGCTTCGTGTAGGTTCATCAGCAGGAATGTTAGAGGTCACTCTTGCAGCTGAAATATCAATCAGAAACAGAGTCTTCACTAGTCATTTGCTAAGACACAGCGAATGTTCATCTTTGCGTGGAAGTGAATGGTAGTTTAATTAAATAAAATCATAGCTCAGAAATGATCTAGATTTAACATGAAAATAATCTAATTTCTCTGCCTACGAAAGAAAAAAAAGAAAAAAGCCTGCAGTCCTGCATGTGTCACAGCTAATAGAAATCCAGCTCCTCTGTTTTGACATTCTGAAATCCGTCGCTAATTCTGCTTGGCATCAAGGGTCAGAGGTCAGGACTCATTGACGATGCTTGCAGGAGATTCATTATTTGTTTTGCTTAAAATTCGCCTCATATGAATGATAATAACTTGTCTGAGCGTGATGCTTTTCTTTTATTAACCGCACTGAGACAGTCTTCGTTTGATATCTCTGTCTCACTATGTTGATCTGCCCCACTCTTTATTTTGCTCTGTATTACAGTCAGCAATTACATACCTGACTAATGGTGTCTCTCTCTCACTTTCTCTATTTATCTCAAACTGCAGGTTGCAATCCTCCGCCAAGCTTTTATATTTAAATCGCTTCCTTTTTTTCTTTGCTCTGTCTGTAATATTAACAAGGTCTTTGACCAGAAGGACCCTGCCATTAACAAGCAATTACCTTCAGACATTTACAAAAAGGCAGGAAAAGAAACAAAGCCCACGAGGTCAGCAGTCTTCTCTGTCTCGCTTTCCGTGTGCCTCTTACCCAATATACCCGTGATTAACATTGGGAATTTCATCTGTAAATTCGATAACAGCAAAGCTGTCAAACTGTTTCAATAAACTCAATAAGGAACAAAAAAGGGTTCCCTGTTATAAAGATCTATAAAATAAATAAATCTGAGGTGATCACTGGTATTACAATTTTTTCTTCTATAAATAGAAATTCGAAACATAGATTAAAACAATCAAGGCTGAAAGGAATTATGATGTGTGTATATAAATATATATATAATATTACTGTTGTAATACAAAAGATGCACATTTTGTTTTACAATACCGTAATATCTAGCACCAAGTCCTCACAAAGCCCTAAAACGAGAACACTTGCACACTCAATCCAATCCTTGTAAACACACTTTCGCTGCTGTCACCACTGCTTGACCTTCTCAATATGTTCTTAACATCGTGGCAACGCTGTAGAAATGCCAACAGAATATTGCGGAATACATAATTAGTCAAACCCGCGCACTGATTAGGTAATTAATTGGGTTTTGTTTCACAGGCTGTGTGAGAGAGCAGGCAGAGTTTTTCCTCAATATGAAAGCAATGAGTGTAGCTTTATAATTAGAACTAAAACACTTATAATAGTGCTCTGCTCACACACATTTTGTGACGGTGCCATCGCTGCATTTAAGCACACTGACACATCACACTCCAGAAACATGCAGCTCGGACTTGCCGTGTTGCACGAACATATCAACACTGATGCAGACTGGCATCTACTGTAGCACTTGTTAGTAGAGAAGAGAAAAAAATAGTGGTAAATATTGTGGGGGAAATAATTACACACCTTTATGGCAATGTGGAATAACATTAAAAAAACAATGAAATCATTTCAGCTAAAATATATATTAAACATAAATATAAGCTATTTGAAAGGAGATGAATAATACTAATAAGGATAATCATCATCATAATAAAAGTCTTGTCGAAGTCGTCTCTGAAACCTTCTCTGAAGGTTATTGCCAGCACAACCTGCATGCCTAAAGTGCCACCAGGCTTAAGCACCACGAATGCTGCTGTGTAAAATCCAGAAGAAATCATGCAGAGTTAGCACAGGTGGCGAAGAGGTACTCTCCACATTCCGTCCTCTCGGTGCTCTGCAAGCGCTGCTGTTTTGCACAGCCCCAACGACTCAGTACCCAAGAACATGTGCCAAAAGCATCCAGGCACTGAGTTTGATCCCTGCCAGGCATAATCAGACCAAGGCCAGGAAATCTGCTGCTTAGATCAGGCCTGTTGATGCTCCGCTGTGATTGCACATCTCAATCACCGCTCCAACCGGCTTCCTTGTACTGTAAAATTCTCCTCACAATTTGAATGCAAGGAGATGAAATTAAAGTGCGCCTTAATTATAATCTCTTAAGCATCTAACTAATTTATATCATAAGTACTTTAGTCATATCGTAAAATTGCATGCAGTCAAGCTACGGTCATAGAAGACACAATGAAAAATTATTGCGCATTCTAAAAATCTGTTTTAAGAAGTGGAGGCTGTCTACCAAAATTCTGCCGTAATACCAGATAAGAGGGAATTAATCAGAGAAGGAACCAAGAGCCAACCAAGGGTAGCTCTGAAGGACCTAAAGAGGTTCACGGCTTTAGTTTGATAACCCAGCCATTAGGGAGGCACAAGCCAGTGCACTCTTAGTGCCGGTCCCAAGCCCGGGTAAATGGGGAGGGTTGCGTTAGGAAGGGCATCCAGCGTAAAACATGTGCCAAATCAAATATGCGGATCACAAATAAGAATTTCATACCGGATCGGTCGAGGTCCAGGTTAACAACGACCGCCACAGGAATCGTTAGCCAACAGGGTACAGGTGGAAATTGGGCTACTGTTGGCCGAAGGAGGAGAAGGAGAGGAGGAAGACGTCTACAGAGATGGCAGGAAAAGGAGCAGTGTAGGAGAGTGGAGGTTCGGGTTGGTACTTTAAATGTTGGTACTATGACGGGTAAAGGGAGAGAGATAGCTGATATGATGGAGAGGAGAAAGGTTGATATGTTGTGTGTTCAGGAGACCAAGTGGAAAGGGAGTAAGGCCAGAAACATTGGAGGTGGGTTCAAACTGTTCTATCATAGTGTGGATGGAAAGAGAAATGGTGTAGGGGTGATTCTGAAAGAAGAAACATTAAGAGTGGAGTGGAGTGGAGTGTAGTTGAGTGGGATCAATAAAGTATTCTGCTTCTAATGATTTTACCAAATCCTAGGGCAACAATATAATAATCCAATTGTGCAAGTCTTTAGTTATTACTAGTAGTCTTTGGGGACACCACATTGGTTTTAAAATGTAAATCTACTGTAAATATGACTAACCCCACAGGAAACACTAGACTAGAAAGGGTTTCACCATCAGTAAGGAATAAGACCTAGACACTGTCTCAGACACCCATGAGCAGCGCATTCACCATAGCGATGCATGGGAAGATGACTCATGAAAACCACCATAGGGCTGTCATTAAATTTATGGTGAAAGATTTATTGCCATTCACTACAGTGGAGTCAAGATGGTTTAAGTATAGTGGGCAATTGATAAGTTAGATAGATAAGCCATATTGCTAGAGACATCAGAATTCTCTTTTTATTATCTCTCTATTAACTGTACATTCTGTTGTTCAAATGCTGTTCAAATATATTGTGCTGTGGCATGTTCAGGAAGTCTCTCTCTCTCTCTCTCTCTCTCTCTCTCTCTCTCTCTCGCTCGAATAGCTTTTGGAGGTGGTGACTCGTGCTGTTGCGAAGCTCGGAATCGATTGGCTAGATTAAAATCAGAAGCGTCTGCCAGGTAAGCTTTATGAACACTTTCTGCAATCTACGTTACCCACTTTTCAGTTCCAATGTCTCCCTCTACACAAATGTAGTAGGGCTGAAAGAGTGCGGTTATGGGGCAATGCCCTGGGTTGAAGAGACACTAGCTGGCTATCTCTCCCCGGGTGCTGCATCATCCCTTAAGGCCCCGGCACTGCCTACCAAGCCATTTAAGACTTCCTCGGCCTTGGTGGGCAAGGCTTACACGGCAGCGTGTCACCCCGCTGATTGCCTGCACACCATGTCAGTGCTGCAGGATTATCAGGCTGACCTGCTTTGAGAGCTGGACTAGGTAGCTATTACGGGTCCTGACAATGTCCAAGAGCTACGCCATGCTACGGACCTGGCTCTCAGGGCACCTGCCAAACCTGTCTCAGTGGGTCTTGCACACTGTAAAGAGGGGCTACTTGATTCAGTTTGAGTCCTTTCCCCCCGGTTTAATGGAATGTGTCCCACTTTTGTGAGACAGGGACAGGTTTTGGTCATGGAAAAAGAAGTAGACACGCTCTTAAAGATGGAGGCCATCAAGGTGGTCCCTGCGCTAGACAGAGAACCTGCTCACTATTGAGGCTCAGGTTCAAGATGCTTACCCTCAAGCAGGTCATGTCTCAAATCAGATCTGAGGACTGGTTTGTCACAATAGATCTCAAGAACACTTTCCTCCACATATCCATCCTTCCTTTACACAGGAAGTTCCTGAGGTATGCTTTTTGGGCCAAAGCTTACCAATATCGGGTTCTTCCGTTCAGCCCTGCACTCTCACCCTGCACCTTCACAAAGTGTATGCAGCTCTGGACCCGCTAAGACTTCGGGGCATCCACATTGAACTATATCAGAAATTGGTTAATATAAGCTCAGTCTGAGCTTCTGGTGGTCTGGCATCAAGATGTCATTCTCTCCCACATAAAGGATATGGGGTTAAGACCAAACGCCAAGAAGAGTGTGCTTTCTCCAGTGCAGAGAACCACTTATCTAGGCGTAGTGTGGGACTCGACCGTTATTCAATTTAATTAAATTTATTTTTATTTGTATAGCGCTTTTACCAATGAACATTGTCTCAAAGCAGTTTTACACAGATATTGTGGTGATAAAAATGAATAAGATGTTCTTTATAAGCGTAAGTTTGTCCCTGATGAGCAAGCTGGTGGCAACTGTGGCAAGGAAAAGCTCCCCGAGAGGGCACAGCTCGTAGCATCTGGTCTTTCTGCCGAGGTATTGAAGATCATTCTCCAATCTAGAACTCCCTCCATGAGGAGTTGTATGCTGCAAAATAGCACCCGTTTACTGTGTGGAGCGAGCACCACCAGTTGAACCCAGTTAACTGGCCGGTCGGTTCAGTACTGGAGTTCCTGCAGAGACAGTTTCGCACAGGGTTGTCTCCTTTCACCCTGAAAGGTTAAGTTTTGGTTATTGCGGCTTTTCGTGCTCCACTTGTAAACAGTCGCTGGGCAAGCCCCAGTTTGTGAAACATTTCCTCTGCGGCACCCGGAGGCTGAGGCCTTGGGTGCAACCTAGAGTGCCTGTGTGGGACCTGTCTGCCCTGTCTTAGCCTCCCTGAGGTGCCCTCAAAGTTTCTTACAGTCAAGACTGTATTTCTTTTAGCTATTTCCTCCATAAAGAGGGTCAAGAACCTTCGGGCCCTTTCTGTGGCCCTGTCTCTCCTGGAGTTTACTCCACGCATGGCCAGTGCCTTTCTCTACCCCAAACTGTGGTATGTTCTGTTGTGCTGCAGGTATCCTTTTGAGGCCCCTGACCAGGAGAAGCTTAACCGGCTGTGTCCAGTGTGAGCACTGGACACATACGTCCACAGAACGGAACTGTGGAGAAGTCTCTGGTCTTCCCACACCTTCGGGGTCAGAGCTCACTCCACTCAGAGTGTGGCAGCCTTTAAATCCTGGTCCTCTGGAGCATCTCTCCAAGACATTTGCAATGCTTCAGGCTGGTCCACACCGCTGACCTTTGTCAGGTTCTATAGCCTTGGTATTGTACTTTCATTCCCAAAGCATTGTTGACGCAACTCGAGTTACTGAAAGGAAAAATCTATAGGTTATGTATGTAACCCTGGTTCCCAGAGGGAACGAGATGCTGCATCTCTAGGCCACACTTCCTGAATCCCTGTAGCTTTATCTTCCATTTCAGAAGCTAGTGCTTTTTTATAGCTTCCTGGTTGTGATGTCAGACCGCCAGTGAACGGCTCCTACAACAGTAGGTGGCATAGCTGCGGTTGTAGTGTAGAGGTTTGGAGTTGTCTTAGCTGGATTTCTTGTTTTAGTAAAATGGCATTCACTCTCCATATGCAAAATGCCTCTCTCTCTGTAATGCCATGCATTGTTATTTTGCGTTTTTGTATAGTATTGCGACGTGATGGTGGTGGTATTAAGAGGTGGATTAAGTCGGGTAAGTTCCCACTGAAGGCGCAGGTACCAAATGCACGGCCCGCCACTGGGCTACCTGCATAACCTAGAGATGATTTCAGTAGTCAGATTGCCTTTTTCCCATAGAGTATAGTTGTGCCAACTCTTCCCCTGGATAACACTGCACACACATGCAGCTGTCCCAGTTCTGATGCCCATTGTAGGAGCTTTTGGTGGTGAAACGAGGTCAGTATGAGCACTTTCACCATTCTGTAGACACACAGCTGCTTACACAGCAAGCTGTGATGCGCTGTGTGCTTCTTTTGCAGGATCAGACAGGTGGGCTAGCCTATGCATAATTAATAAGCCTTAATAAGGTAATATTTACTGCATTTCATCACAAACTGGTCCTTGTCACTCACACCCTTACGTTTACCCAGTTTCCTGCTTCCGGGACATTAACTGTGGAAAAAGTCTGCTGCCTTATATGTCCAACCCCTTGAAAGGCATAATTGTAATAGCATAATCAACGTTATTCACTTCAGGTTTTAACGTTATGGCTGATTGGTAGAGCTGCATCCATGTTCCTGGTCTATCTTTAGTGGCAGTCTATTAAAAGGAAAACTTTTAATAAACAACAACCTGATTAAATGAGCTGTTATCACTTTCTATTCACATAGGACAAAATCTCTCTCTAAGTCTCACACACACACATATATTATAAATGGACCTCTAATTGAATTCATGATCCAGCGATCATGATCAGGTTGGTAGCAAAAGAACTGGGCATTCGCTCCTGTATGGTACTTTGTCATAGAGATGCCTAAGATACATATTTTATTCCAGGTGTTCATATTAAAAAAATAATACTGTTTAAATAGGGCTTTTATTATCTGAATCAGAACAGTTTTTTTGCTGTATACACTGCCCGTCCAAAAAAAACTATTCACCACCTGGATTTAACTAAGCAAATAGGTAATATATAATTACTGCATGAATGATTATGTTTTAGCTGGCAACAAGTTATTTAACTCTAACTGATACAGTGAGTAGCTTCTCATTTCTTAAACAACTATGTCAGAAGATACATCCTGTGGTCATGGAAAAGATGTTAATCTGTTTCAGAAGGGTCAAATTATTGGCATGCATCAAGCAAAGAAAACATCTAAGGAGATTGCTGAAACTACTAATTTTGGGTTAAAAACTGTCCAACGGATTCTTAAAAACTGGAAGGATAGTGGGGTACCATCATCTTCCAGCAAGAAATGTGGTCAGAAAAAAATCTTGAATGATCGTGATCGGCGATAAACTTTTGGTCAAATTAGATCATAAAAAACAACAGTAGAACTCACAGCTATGTTTAATAGCAAAATTAAGAGCATTTCCACATGCACAATGCAAAGATAATTTAAGGGATTGGGAATAAACAGCTGTAAAGCCTTAAGAAAATCACTTATCAGTAAAGCTAATCTGAAAAAAGGCTTCAATTTGCTAGGGAGCATAAAGATTGGACTCTAGAGCAATAGAAAAAGGACATGTGGTCTGACGAGTCAAGGTTTTATGCTGATGCACCCATGCCTAGTGCCTACCGTGCAAGCCTGTGGGGGCAGTGCTATGAACTGTGGTTGCTACAGTTGGTTAGGTCTAGGTTCAGCAATGTTATGTGCCCAAAGAATAAGGTCAGCTGACTACCTGAATATACTGAATGAACAGGTTATTCAATCAATGGATTTTTTTTCTTCCCTGGTGGCACAAGCATATTCCAAGATGACAATGCTAGTTTTCTTCGGGCTCAAATTATGAAAGAGTGGTTCAGGGAGCATGAGAGGTAATTTTCACACATGGATTGGCCACCATAGAGTCCAGACCTTAACCCAATTGAGAATCTTTGGGATGTGCTGGAGAAGACTTTGCGCAGCGGTCCGACTCTTCCATCATCAATACAAGATCTTGGTGAAACATTACTTCAAATCTGTAAGGGAAGAAATGTCTTGACATTGCAGAAGCTTATCGAAACGATGCCACAGTCAATGCTAAAGGCGTTTCAATGAAATATTAGCAACCTTAGCCAGTGCAGCTTCTTCTTATATTTGGAGAAGTCTGCATTAAACCAAATGGCTAATCATTGCATAAGGATGACATAAACAAATTTACTCATGCGGGGTTGTTTCTTTCTGTAAAAAAAAAAAATGCATTTGAGTATGAAAGGTGAAGCAATTTGTGTAAATACACATTTGTGTTGTATTTTGCAAGTTGACAACCATGCTTAAAAAAATCGATATAAAATATAATACAATATTGTTTTGACAATTTCTGTTTAAAAACACAGATATTTTGTTTATTTGTAAAGACATAAGCATCTAGAATATATAAGTAATAAAATGTTGTATAATGCAAAAATTTAATAGTTTACTGCTGCTGTTATTTGCTGCTTTTAGATTTTGTGTTTGTTTGCACTGTTAATAGAATTTATCACTAGGTCGTGACTGAAATTAGAAAACAAACAGTTTAAACAATAGCACTTTATTACACTATACCATTTTCACATGAGGATTATACAGTTTTTGCTTATTGTGCTGATGTTTCACCTAGAACTGTGACCCCAGTGTGTTTTATTTTCACGTGCTTGTGCATCACTGTGGTACTTCCACACAACACAAGCTCCACTTTGCATGACTACCAGTTACAATTTTCTTTGTTGCGTTTAATATAAAATGTTCCCATGCAATGCTCCCATTGCCTTGGATGCATACTTTTAACCTGCTGCCAGTTAACCCTGTACTGTCTGCCTTTTTCGCAGACAAAAAAAACAAAACTTGAGCAGACCAACTAATTGATAACGGCATTCATTGACCATGAATTTCATTATCAATTATTATACATTTTCTAGATTAGTTGTTTAGCAGCCCTAAATGAAATAGAGCTAATAATAGTGACAGCACAGTGTTTAAGGGTTTGAGGTACAACAGAGTTACCTATTGTTCTGTGATAGTTCTTGGATTCCTTTTTTTCTCCCGTCTTAAAAGCCTCTTGTTTTTTTTTCTAAGCTCGACATTAAACCAAGATTTATTCTTAGACAAGCAGGAGTGGGGATTAGTTTTTACTGACAGAAGCTGATGTAAGATGCGATTGTGTCCATACACTCATCCATACTGTTTTTGTATTTGACTAAACATAGCACAGTCTGTTGCACTGAGGCATTGTTGTAGATCTTCTTTTGCTTCAGTAGTCCATGCCTTGCGTTGTTTTCACTGTGTTCTGTTTCTGTCTATATTAGGGGTGACCCTGAGGAGCCTGATTTGACTACCACTTTCACGATCGAACGTGTTATGAAACGAGGATCATGCCATATCGGTTAAATGTGGGTGCTCAATGTCTGATTTCACATAGAAATTCTGTTCTCATTTACTTAAACGGAACTTTATTTTAATGTAGCTGATTGAATTTGATTTGCCATGTGAAATGCAGATCCTGTCTGCAGTGTGGCCTTTCTGCAGTTAATTAATTGTTGTTCTTTAGGTTTATTCATTCAAAATCCTTTTATACATTATTTTTTATATCTTGTGTGATGTTTTGTACATCGTGGCTTTAAAATGTTAGGAGGAATCGTTTTACAAATGTTTATTGACATTGCCTCAAAACACATACATAATTAGACTATTAGTCAACTATAGGCAAGACTTTGAATCGGCAATTCTGAATAAACTATGTAAATCCTTACTCTGGGACACCCCTAAACTACATGTAGGAATTAGTACAGGTGTGGCCCAGGAAGTCACAGGAAATGGCACCAGTAGTGCAAAGTCTTTTTGGTAGATTAAGGGGAGATCCAGAATAGTTGTAGGACTGAAATCGCCCATTAGAATTACTATAGCCTACAGACTTGGAATTTGGGAAACATGACCTTCATATTGACTGAGCCTATTGTTTCATGTGACAGTTTTTGTACCAGTTTGATTATTATAAAAGCACACACCTACTCTTATTTTATAAGAGCAAAGATCAGACACCACCTACTCTCCATATTTGAAATCATGGTAATTCCACTATAGTATTGAGAATCAAATCAGAAATATTCTTGCCTCTTTTTCTAAATCTGACCAGAGCTCCATAGTGCTTGCCTTCTTCAACTAACTTCTTCTTCTTCTTCTTCTTCTTCTTCTTCTTTCGGCTGCTCCCATTAGGGGTCGCCACAGCGGATCATCCGTCTCCATACCACCCTGTCCTCTATATCTGCTTCTTTTACACCAACTACCTGCATGTCTTCCCTCACCACATCCATGAACCTCCTCCTTGGCCTTCCTCTTTTCCTCCTACCTGGTGGCTCCATCTTTAGCATTTTTCTACCAATATAATTCATGTCCCTTCTCTGCACATGTCCAAACCATCTCAATCTCGCCTCCCTCACCTTGTCACCAAAACATCCTACATGTGCTGTCCCTCTAATAAACTCATTTCTAATCTTGTCCATCCTCGTCACTCCCAACGAAAACCTCAACATCTTCAGCTCTGCTACCTGCAGCTCCACCTCCTGTCTTTTACTCAATGCCACTGTCTCTAATCCATACAACATCGCAGGTCTCACCACAGTCCTATAAACTTTCCCTTTCATTCTTGCAGATACTCTTCTATCACAAATCACTCCTGTCACTCTTCTCCACCCACTCCACCCTGCCTGCACTCTTTTCTTTACTTCCCTAACACACTCTCCATTACTTTGCACTGTTGACCCCAGGTACCTGAACTCCTCCACCTTCTCCACCTCTTCTCCCTGCAACCGCATCACTCCACTGCCCTCCCTCTCATTCACACACATGTACTCTGTCTTACTCCTACTGACTTTCATTCCCCTTCTCTCCAGCGCATATCTCCACCTCTCCAGGCTCTTCTCAACCTGCTCTCTACTCTCACCACAAATCACAATATCATCTGCAAACATCATAGTCCAGGGAGACTCCTGTCTGACCTCATCCGTCAACCTGTCCATCACCACTGCAAACAGGAAAGGGCTCAGGGCCGATCCTTGATGCAGTCCAACCTTCACCCTGAACCAGTCTGTCGTACCTACTGCACACTTTACTGCCGTCACACTGTCCTCATACATGTCCTGCACCACCCTCACATACTTCTCTGACACACCTGACTTCCTCATACAATACCACAACTCCTCTCTCGGCACCCTGTCGTACGCTTTCTCTTAATCCACAAATACACAATGCAGCTCCTTCTGTCCTTCTCTATACTTCTCCATCAACATCCTCAAAGCAAATAAGGCATCTGTGGTGCTCTTCCTCGGCATGAAACCATACTGTTGCTCACAGATGGTCACCTCTTCTCTCAGCCTGGCTTCCACTACTCTTTCCCATAACTTCATGGTGTGACTGATCAACCTAATTCCCCTGTAGTTACTGCAGGTCTGCACATTTCCCTTATGCTTAAAGATCGGTACCAGCACACTCCTTCTCCATTCCTCAGGCATCCTCTCCCCTTCCAGAATCCTGTTAAACAATCTGGTTAAAAACTCCACTGCCATCTCTCCTAAACATCTCCACGCTTCTACCGGTATGTCATCTGGTCCAACCCACTTTCCATTCTTCATCCTCTTAATCGCTGCTCTCACTTCCTCCTTACTAATCCTATCTACATCCTGCTTCACCAACTCCACATCCTCCAACCTTCTCTCTCTCTGATTTTCCTCATTCATCAGCTGCTCAAAATACTCCCTCCATCTTCTCAACACACTCTCCTCACTAGTCAACACATTTCCCTCTCCATCCTTTATTGCTCTAACTTGCAGTACATCCTTCCCCGCTCGGTCCCTCTGCTTGGCCAATCGGTATAAATCCTTTTCTCCTTCCTTAGTGTCCAACCTCTTATACAGTTCCTCATATGCCTTTTCCTTGGCTTTCGCCACATCCCTTTTAACATGCTGCCGCATCTCCTTGTACTCCTGCCTACTTTTCTCATCACTCTGTCGATCCCACTTCTGTTTTGCCAATCTCTTTCCCCTAATGCTCTCCTGCACTTCCTCATTCCACCACCACGTCTCCTTGTCTTGCTTTCTATTTCCAGATGTCACACCAAGTACTTTTCTAGCTGCCTCCCTCATCACTCCTGCAGTAGTTGCCCAATCATCCGGCACCTCTTCACCACCACCAAGCCCCTGTCTGACCTCTTCCCTGAACCTCACACTACACTCTTCCTCCTTCAGTTTCCACCATCTTATTCTTCTTTCAAACCTTACTTTCCTCCTCTTCTTCTTCGCCTCCAAAACCATCCTACAGACCACCATCCGATGCTGTCTAGCTACACTGTCCCCCGCCAACACCTTACAGTCTCCAATCTCCTTCAGGTTGCATCTCCTACACAGAAGATAATCCACCTGTGTGCACCTTCCTCCACTCTTATACGTCACCCTATGATCCTCCTTCTTCTTAAAATACGTGTTCACCACTGCCATTTCCATCCTATTAGCAAAATCTACCACCATCTGCCCTTCCACATTCCTCTCCTTAAAACCATACCTACCCATCACCTCCTCATCACCTCTGTTCCCTTCACCTACATGCCCATTAAAGTCTGCCCCAATCACCAATCGTTCTTTCCTAGGTACACCATCTACCACTTCATCTAATTCACTCCAGAATCTTACTTTCTCCTCCATCTCACAGCCAACTTGTGGAGCATAGGCACTGATGACATTTATCATCATCCCTTCAACTTCCACCTTCACGATCATCACCCTATCAGAAACTCTCTTCACCTCCACTACACTCTTACTGTACGCTTCCTTCAGAATCACCCCTACACCATTTCTCTTCCCATCCACACCATGATAAAACAGTTTAAACCCACCTCGAATGTTCCTGGCCTTACTCCCTTTCCACTTGGTCTCCTGAACACACAACACATCTACCTTTCTCCTCTCCATCATATCAGCTATCTCTCTCCCTTTACCCGTCATAGTACCAACATTTAAAGTACCAACCCGAACCTCTACTCTCCTACACTGCTCCTTTTCCTGCCGTCTCTGTAGACGTCTTCCTCCTCTCCTTCTCCTCCTTCGGCCAACAGTAGCCCAATTTCCACCTGTACCCTGTCGGCTAACAATACCTGTGGCGGTCGTTGTTAACCCGGGCCTCGACCGATCCGGTATGAAATTCTCATTTGTGATCCGCATATTTGATTTGGCACATGTTTTACGCTGGATGCCCTTCCTAACGCAACCCTCCCCATTTACCCGGGCTTGGGACCGGCACTAAGAGTACACTGGCTTGTGCCCCCCTAATGGCTGGGTTGCCTTCTTCAACTAACTAGTGCCAATAAATCCATGGATTGAGTTCAAACCTTAGCACTGGTCATCTGGTATGCATCTTTTAAAGCATGAATCAGAACTTGGTTGCTATTGACAAAAAATACAGAAATATACAGACATACAGGCCGAGATGCCAAATAAATGTCGCTACCATCTTAGGTGCCATGATTTTGGAATTATTTAGTATTTGGTGTTTACAATTTTCTAAAACGTGGAATTTTCATTTTATAGTGAAGTCTCATGGTGTGGAAGAGAAGCACCGTTCTTCTTCATGTGCTGCATTGCTTTCACACTTTGGTCATGCCACTAAGTGATGTCTGCTGTTTCCAGGCTTAATCTTTAATTAAACCATGGTCATTACATGCAGCACGATGGGATGATTGCGAGAATAAAGATTTAAACGAGATGTCGAGATGTGATTAGGGATTTTCGAAAAAGCAGAGGCAAATGGTGTGTCTCAAATGCTTTAAATTCACTAATCAATCGACTTAACAATTACAACGTCTATGCAAAGCCGTGATGATTGTGTTATTCAGGCTGTCTCGGGGGGTTCAGAGGCGCACCAGTGAAGGAAAAATGGCTATGATTCTAACAGATGTCAGGGTATAAACGACTGATTACCGGCATGAGTAAATAAATGCCTGGCTTTGTATATAATAAGCATTCATATATATTCATTATGATGTGTTTAACATATATACCATTCCAGATATAAACTTAAACCCACTGTGCATTGTGCTTGAATGGATGGAGAAATTAGCTCTATTGCAGCAACGGTGACCAGAAGGACCACATAACTGAGCAAAATTTCCCTATTAAACATTGGCGACAGTTACAGGTAGTGTCCAAGCCTAACGGGGGAGTTTAGTTCAGGACTGCACCAAAAGCCTCACCACAAGAGACATCAAATGAGGATCTACAGCCAAACTAGCAGAATAAACAACAAAACAGGCTACACTAGCACAAGGTGTGAAATGTCACATTAGAGACACAAACAAGCAGAATTTTTAAAGATAAAATAAATAAATACAATTAAAAATGACATCATCGCAACATAAAAATATTGTAAGTCGAGACACGGCTTAGCCTACCCATGAGTCTTAAAGAATGGTGATAATTTAGTAAATAATTTAGTAAATAATTTAGTAAAACAGAGTAAAGCTATGTATGTACAGACTTAAACAGTACATACAGTATCTCACAAAAGTTAGTACACCACTCACATTTCAGCAACCATTTTAGTATATCTTCTCTAGAGCTAATACTATAGAAATGAAACTTTTATATATTTTAGAGTAGTAAATGTGAAGCTTTTTCTGTCCTTTGAAAATAACTCATGCAGCCATTATTGTCAAAATAAATGAGTACACCCTAAGTGATAGCAGCTGTATATTGTTTAACCATGCAAAGTCACATTTCCTATTCATCATGTTCATGTTTTTCTCTGCTTGACAGGACCAACTTTGTGTATCTTGTTTTAGAGCAATTCAAATTTGGTACTTTGAGTACAATTCTCTCATAATGACCACTGATGTTCTGCAATAGTCAATCAAAGAAGTCCTCGTGCTGTGCGTAAGGTGCAGAAGCTAGCTTAAAAAAAGCAGACGCATGAGTACTGCCATTGTTGCTTTAGAGGTTGCAGAAGCGGAAGGTCCGCTGGTCAGTGCTCAGACCATACGACGCATGCTGCAACAAGTCAGTTTTGCATGGCCGCCATCTCAGAAGGAAGCCTCTTCTAAAGCTGGCTCACAGAAAAGCCCGCAAACAGTGAAGACATCCTGTTAAAGACTATGAATTAGCAGAACCATGTCCTTTGGTCTGATGAGACTAAGATAAACTTGTTTGGCTCAGATGGTGTCTAGCATGTGTTGCGATGCCCTGAAGAGGAGTACCAAGTTGTCTTGTCTAAGTCAAGCATGGTGGTGGTAGCATCATGAACTGGGGTTGAATGAGTGCTGCTGGTACTGGGAAAGCTGCAGTTTATTGAAGAAAACCCTAACCCTAACCCCAAACACACCACTAAGATGAAAACTGCCTTGCTGAAGGTGAAAGTGAAGGTGATGGAGTGGCCTAGTATGTCTCCAGACCTAAACCCAATTAAACATATGTGGGGCATCTTCAAGCGGAATGTGGAGAAGTTCCATGTGTCTAACATCCAGCTCCCTGATGTTATTGAAGTGGAAGATGATCAACCTGTGCAGCTCTGGTGAATTCCATGCCCAGGATTAAGGCAGTGCTAGATAACAATGGTACTCACACAAAATACTGACACAGTTTTGACATGTTCACCTAGGGTGTACTCACCAGTTATTTAGTAAATAATAGCTGTATGTTGAGTTATTTTCAGACAACAGAAATAGCTGTACTGCTACACAAGCTGCTCACTGACTACTCTAAAATATATTCAATTTTCATTTCTATAGTATTGTCCCTTAGGAAGATATACTAAAATGATTTTTTTAATGTGAGAGATGTACTTACTTTTGTAAGATACTAGACATGCTCTGTTTCAGTGTCCAGAAAACCTGCTAAAAAGGAGAGAGACATGAGAAAAAAGGGAGCTTTAATACATCTCTGCCAGTGGTTTGCAAGTGGAGGGTGGAGACAGATAAAATGAGCTGTAAGAAAAACCTGCCGCTGATGAGCCTAATCAGTGTGCTCCGTTTCAGTCCAGCGATGCCAATAAAGTGGAGATTGACACCAGCCTCGGGGAGAGAGACACCAAGCAGAGAGGAGAGAAAGGGTCGCCGAACGGTGAATGAGCGCCACCGGGTGCCACAGAAAGACGTGCCGGTAGGCGAATGCACTCAGGCAGACGCTAAGAAAAGGCGTACGGGTCCACGAGTGGGTGCTGGCAGACATAAAGGCTTCCATAGGACTGTGGGTGATCCCCAGCATAATGGGTGAGTGCCGGGGTAAAAATAAAAGCGAATAAAAGAGCTCTGCTTGGTAACATTTTTCCTGTTTCTCTTTCTTCCAGCGCGGAACCTCCGAAACTCCGTGCTGGAAGAGAGGTAAGACGCCAGGGAGACTTTGCTACAGAGGGAGCGGGACCAGGCCAAGGAGAAGTGCTGCAGCCACCACCTGCATCTTGTTCGGCAAGATGGGACCATGAATGAAATGAAAGTGATTAAAGAAGCTCTGCTTGGTGAACTTTTGCCTGTCTATCTTTACATTTACATTTGCGTCATTTAGCAGAGGCACTTGTCCACAGCGACATACAAAAAAGTGCTTTGAGGCTAAGATGGTGCTGGTGCATTTTTTGCCTTGTAGGCAAGCATTAGTGTTTTGAATCTGATACGTGCAGCTACTGGAAGCCAGTGGATGGGGCGCAGCAGTGGGGTGGTGTGGGAGAACTTGGGCAGGTTGAACACAAGTCGCACAGCTGCGTTATGGATAATTTGCAGTGGACGAACAGCATTCAGAAGTAGACCTGCCACCAGCGATTTGCAGTAATACTCCCAGCGTAGAAACAGTAAGTTTGTTACAACACCAAAAACAACTAAACTCTGTCAATCACTGGCCAGACTAAGGCATTTTACAAGGCAGGAGATACATTAATCCTGGCAACGGCTCAACGCTTCGTGCCGCATACACTACTATGTTTGACTGCCGTGCAAAATATTTTTTATTTTGTCGGATTGCATCGTCATCACAAGATGCTTTATTAACAGCTTGTAATAAACAGGAAATGTCTGTGGTATCAACATCCAATATCTACACATGCTTGCTATAAAGTTAATGTCAATTTCTTTACATTTATTAACAGATTTTAGGACAGTTTATTAACACAAACATTTGCACAGTAACACAGTCTGGAATCTGGACTGTGCAAATGTGTTTTTCCACTTTTCATACAGCAATTTCCACTGACTTCAACTTTAAACTTATTACAAAACAAAACATCACACATTTTAACCATTTGTAATGGATTTTATATTGTGGAGTGTCTAATGGACGAGGTCATTGCTTGTATGACTGATGTTAAAGATGCAAAAAACAGTCATTCCATCACCAGCACCTTCAAACCATTGTGGCTGTTACACAACACTGACACTGGACAATCCTAAAATAATACCTTTGAAGCATTTACATATATTTACAAAGAGAATAATGTCTATGTGTATCTAAAATAAATACAAAACATTTTCACCTTTTTTGACTTCTCAATCTATAAATGAAACCTTTTTAATCTATAAATGAAACCTGCTAGCTAGTATGCGAATGGTTACATACTAGCTAGCTATTGTAACTAGCTAGCTAATATAATAACAGGAGACTAGTAGTAGCTATCAAAGCTACAAAAGAAGACCGCTGTTAGTTGCTTGTTTGAACTGATCAATTATCGGAGTGTATTAGAATTTTTTTGCGGTCATTTTTTAGAATCAGACTGT
Source organism: Silurus aristotelis (assembly GCF_946808225.1). Classification (NCBI taxonomy): domain Eukaryota; kingdom Metazoa; phylum Chordata; class Actinopteri; order Siluriformes; family Siluridae; genus Silurus; species Silurus aristotelis. The sequence continues at coordinate 7,451,502 of NC_139586.1, forward strand.
AGATGGTCTTTGTCACTTCCTCACTAAAAACTAAGAAATTGGCATGATACCTGGCATGATTCCCATTACCTGTCTTCCAATCTCTCTCTCTCTCTCTCTCTGAAAAGACAAATTATTTCCCATTAGAGATGCTCCCCACTTTACGAACATTCACTTTACAAACCTTCGCAGATATAAACAAACCTGTCCTCAAAGTGAAATAAGTTTGGAGTCAAAAAAATTCTAAACGGAGGAGAGCACCTGCTAGCTCATCGTCGTCCGTAACGAATCTACATGATGCACATTAATGGCGAATGAATTTTTTTAAGTGAATTTTTATTTTATAATTTTTTTTTTACATTTTTATTACTCAATACAAAATATTGTATACAGTATTTCGATTATTTTGATTTGTTTTAGTACAGTGGAACCCGGTTATGTCGATGTCCTAGGGGGTTGCCAAAAAGCATCGAGGTAACCGATGATTGAGATAAACGAAAATCAAAATGGCGGCAATATATTAACTGTTTGAAATTTCTTTATGTACATGATGTGCGTTAATAAATGAGAATGTGCATGCACGTGTTTTTGGAGGGTTTTTTTACACAACAGCGTTGCCGCGATTTGTTTGATGAAGGCATGCTATAAAAATACATACAGTACATGTTTATCTGTCAGGAATCCACCTGCCACGCCCCCTTCGGCCCCCTTCAGCGTGTCAGGTGTTTTCTCGGCCGCTTTCTCTGAAGCTCCCGGCTTCAATCGCGCACATATGGTGCTCGTTTAGCATCATCACCAGCTCCTATTTAAACTTCCACACTCTTACTGTCCGTTATTGTTGGTATATGTTGGTTCACGGCGGTCGTTGTGATCGCTCATGCGTATCCCGGGAACGTGTCTTCCCACCGGCACTCTCTCAACGGCTGCTCTTTTCTTCCCAAAGCGTAATCGCGGATTCGCCCCGATCCTGCCGGTGTTCATTCTATGCCATTCTTTTCCCCCCTTGTGCTTGAGATATCAGGGTTCGGTGACATAACCAATAAAAAATGCTTAGAAAAAGCGAGAATTTGGCAGTTCCACTTCAAAAACGTCGACTTAATAGGGTTGTCGAGGTAACCGAGGGCAAGATAACCGGGTTCCACTGTATATTGTATAGTGTATAGTGTATTTTATTGTTTATTTGATAATATTTATAGTTTATCATTAGGAGATATGCATAGTCAATAACGAACACAGTAACAACTTACGAACAAATTTATGTTGGGGAGCGGCTGTATATTTAAAACAAATATTTAGGATTTAAACACTATAAAAAAAAAACAATACAGCTACATATGGTGAAGCTGCACATTGGTGTTAAATCTACACTGAATGGGTTAACTAGGGATTAGGGAGTGTACAGCACATGGCTATGATTAGCTCCGGATTCAGACATTACACTTGGAAACACGCAAATATTCCATTCCGTTCACCTTGACTTCCTACTCCAGCCTGGTTTCATTGTCTTATCGCTGTATTCTGAACTGCGATACGTTTGCAAAAAAAAATCAATACCGAGCTGTGATAAAAATAGCAGATTTCTGCCTTAATGCCTTGTTTTAGATCCTTTTAGAGGAGATCCTCCTGCTGTGGTGCGAACCTAACTTACTCAGACACAGTGGTACGATTTGTCAACTTTGAGGGAAAAAATCTCTAAAAATATCTGTTTATTATTTTTTTCCTAATTGAAGGACATTATTAGCTCAACATTATTTATCCCCGTTGTGATAATGGAGGTGTATGGCAGGTTTGCAGATTTTTTTTTTACCTGGCACATGAGCATGAGGGACGTGTGACACTGTGTGACCTTCATGTAAGAAACGTCCCGAACCATGTGAGTACATTTTGCCAATGAGAGAGCCTCTGTGATGTCACGGCAGAGCAGCATTAATATCCCGGCTCTTACAGGACCGTGTTGTGTTTTAATTTCTTACTTTGAACACAATAGACACTTAACCTACATACACTTTCTACTGTCTGGTATGGTAAAAGGTGGGAAAAAAATAAAACACACAGTGAAGAGCAGGGTTAATATTTAATTCATTTAAATGTAAAATTCATCGAATGTATGGTGCAAAAGATCTGGACAGAATTAGAATCCTATTAGTAATCATACATGTCTCTTAAATGAAAAATAATGTGGATTTTTTTAAACGGATTCCCAAAAATGAAGTGTGTGTCCTTTAAAGGGCTCTACTACAGCGGCCTTGCTTCCTAAAACACGTGTTGATTCACAGGAGAAAAGGCTTCAAGGACAGCATTAGACAACTCAGTGTGGTAGCCTATACACACACACACACACACACACAGCCCATATGTCCACAGTGAGATGTGTGAGGAATTTGCAAAAAGTCGAGCGCTCTCAAGTTTGCCCAGTCAGAACTGCTGCCTTTAAAGGCTGTGTGTGTGTACAAATATCAACTCTCACACACACACACACACACACACACACACACACACACACACACACACACACACACACACACAGTACACTTATAGCAAACATAGTTTGAAAATTTAGACTGCATAGGCAACAAACACAGGGCACAGGATATACACATACTGAAATGCTCTCTCTCTCTCTCTCTCTCTCTCTCTCTCTCTCTCTCTCTCTCTCTCTCTCTCTCTCACACACACACAGACACACACACAAACAAACACACACACACACACACACACACACACACAGCCAATATGTCCACAGTGAGATGTGTGAGGAGTCTGCAAGATGCGTGTCAGAAATAAGTGATGAACTGAGCGCTCTCAAGGCTGCGCATGTACAAATATAAACACACAGACACAGACACAGACACACACAGATTGAAAACCCAGACTGCAAAAACAACACACAGAGCACAGTATACACATACATAATACATGCACACACACACACACACACACACACACACACACACACACACACACACAAACACACACACACACACACACACACAAGCACATTGCTTGCAATAATTAACCATCACAATGAACACACAAGCCACACATATCACATGACCATATACACACACATACATACATACAACTATATACGCGTGGCAGAGCACACACACATTGCCAATTGCATAGGCAAACACTCGAAAATGTACATGTAGTATATGCACACAGAACCTGGACACGCAAACACACAAACACACTCAGTACAAATATTGTGCATATCAAGTGTACAAGCACACACAATGCATATACACTCTGCACACACATACACAGTACACACACACACACACACACACACACACACACTGTTTGTACAGGCTTAACATGCAAATAGATAGCAAACACACACACAGTAAATATATTGTGCATATCAACAGGGTATAAACACACATGATGCACATATACTCACATACATACACACAGTATGTACAGTACATGCTTCACATGAACATGGATTGCACACACACACACACACACACACACACATGCACACACACACACATGTACAGGCTGCACATGCGCATAGATTGCAACACACACACACACACACACACACACACACACACACACACACACACACACACACAGAGTAAATATATTGTGCATATCAACAGTGTACAAACACAAATGATGCACATATACTAACACACAGTATGTCCAAGCTTCCTGTGCACATATATTCCAAACACACACACACAGTACGTGCATGCTTCACATGAACATGGATTGCACACACACATACATGCTTCACACACGTGTAAATTGCTAACACAGACAGACACACACACACACACACACACACACACACACAGTATGTTGCTCCTGCAGAAAAGACACTAGATCTAATGTGTGAGAGATTGATAACACTGAATTATCGTCATCACATCTAAATCAGACTCACTTATATCATCTCTGTGCCTCTACACTTTCCATTCACGTGTGTGTGTGTGTGTGTGTGTGTGTGTGTGTGTGTGTGTGTGTGTGTGTGTGTGTTGTGTGTGTGTGTGTGTGTGTATTAATTCTCAAGCTAAGCAAAGGAGAGTCTAATTTTAGCATCACTTCTCCCACCGCGTGCAACAGGAGGAGGAGAGGGCAACCGGGGCATGGATGGATGGCTAGATGGAGAGATGGAGAGATGGAGGAAGGGACTCTCTGGAGGAATGGACAGCCGGTCCTCATGGAGACAGAGACCTTATCATCTCACTCTCTCTCTCTCTCTCTCTCTCTCTCACACACACACACACACACACACACACACACACACTCCTCTCTTCTCTCCCCCTCTGTAATGCCTGTGCATGTGATTGAGGGTGTGATGACCTTGTACATGGAGCTTGGAAGCACCTTGGAATCCGAACACATTCAACAACACACATCATCAGCAACAGCAACAACAACAACAACAGCAACAACAAGTGTCCTGCCCCGGTGAAGAACCACCACATTTAATTCTCGTGCTCGTTTTTATAGAAACCTGTTTGCACGTGAAATCGTCCGTATGGGATATAAGGTGTTGGGGACAATCCTACATGCCAAAGCATCCCTGAAGAGAGTGATAGAGAGATAGATAAAGAAGGAGAAAGAGAGAGAGAGAGAGAGAGAGAGAGAGAGAGAGAGAGAGAGAGAGAGAGAGAGAGAGAGAGAGAGAGAGAGAGACGGGCAGGCTATGGAAGTACCATGATGGTATGTTCTCTCACCTTTGCCGTCCTCGGCGTCTCGGTTCAGGCGCATGGCTGCCTCTCCTGTATTCTTCTCTTTTTTTTCTACTATGAAGGAGAGAGAATCAAAACAAAACAAAAACAACCTCAGATTGGAAATCAATTGTTTCCGTTTCCGACTTCTGCCGTCAAAAGAGCCCGCGCGTGCCTTGCAGTCAGCCCGCGCGCGTCTCCTAGACGCTACACTCCGGCAGGTTTCTCTCTCTCTCTCTCTCTCTCTCTCTCTCTCTCTCTCTCTCTCTCTTTTTCCTCTCAACGAGTCCCTCCCTCCCTCACTCGCTCCTCTCTCAATCCATTACACACTGCTTGTTTGGAGGAGACCGGGTGGCCACGGTGCTTGGAGGCAGGTTGGAGGAGCGTCTTGTGGTTCGCGCGTGACTCCCGGCAGCTGTAATCAGTGGCGCGTGGCACAGCTGGCTCAACCTGACACGCGCCGCGCGACTTTTCACCACATCTGGAGAAAAAAAATCTCGCCTTCTCATGCAGGGATTTTGGAATCAAAATTTCAACTTCAAGCATCAGCTGCTGCAAGTGTCACAGCCAGTGAACTGTTCCGCTGTTCCACACAGATGTTTTATTCAGACCGAATACGAACCAAATCAGTGTAAGGAATGGCCAAATGTATGTTCGCCCTTGACCATTAAACCCATATGCTGTTCTTCACCTTTTGCCACAAAATTTTATTTTGTAATTGTGTGATAATGGGGAATAACTCGAGTGTCCTCCAAAGAAGCCTTACCTCAAGACATCTGGAATAGACTGAAACACTGACTTTACCCCAGACCTCCTTACCCAACATCGGTGTCTGACCTCGCTCAAAGCATGTCACTGCACATCAGTGTGCTTGGTTATATAAAAGAGAAATTGCAAATTTTGTATTTGAATGACCACTAAGCCCCACAGCCATGCCCCAAAGATCTAGTGAAAAGCCTTCCCAAAAAAAGTGGATCCAAACCTAGAATAAAATGTTGAGTGTGATGGTCCTGATCCTCAGCCCATGACATTGTAAAATGACCTCTGCACACAGTCCCCTGCTTACTAATGACACAGACCTGATTTTAGTTCTTTAAATAATCCAGAGTTACTCTAGGATTGTGACAATTTGGAGCCCTTGGATACTCAATAATCAATTTTGTACCTACCCATCTGCTCCTCTCTCTCTCTCTCTCTCTCTCTCTCTCTCTCTCTCTCTCTCTCTCTCTCTCTCTCTCTTTCTCTCTCTCTCTCTCTCTCTCTCTCTCTCTCTCTCTCTCTCTCCTAATGCCCTACCTTTGAAAGGAGTTCTTCTCAATTGGAGGCCACTCTGTGCAGCTGGGGATGGTTCCACATGAACGGCCTAAAGATCCATGACGTTACTGAACAACTCAAGAACTTTGAGGATGGATTTCGACTGTAATTAATATCAACAGTCTGATACAATGGCTAAGGACCACATTTTGCATAAACATTGCTGCATTTACTATACAGTGCACCTCAACAATGATGGAACTGTAATGAATGGACATTCTGTGCCACTCAGATAAGGATGGGTTTCTTTTTTGAGTCTGGTTCCTTTTAAGGTTTCTTCCTCATACCACCTCAGCTAGTTTTTTCTTGTCATAGTCACCACTGGCTCACTTATTAGGGATAAACTTATAAGGAACAAACGTACTGTATATGCAGTAAACTTATATTATTATTATTATTATTATTATTATTATTATCATTATTATTATTATTATTATTATTATTATTGTCCACTGGTGGTCTAGTGGTTAGGATTCAGCGATCTTACCGCTGCGGCCCGAGTTTGATCCCCGGTCAGGGAACCAACCCCAGCCACTCTTAGTGCTGGTCCCAAGCCCGCGTTGCGTTAGGGAGGGTTGTTAGTAAGGGCATCCAGCATAAAAACATGTGCCAAATCAAAACATGCAGATGATCCGCTGTGGCGACCCCTGATGGGAGAAGCCGAAAGAAAGTCATCGTCATTATTATTATTATTATTATTATAATACTTATTATTATTCTAACTTTATAACCTCTTTATCACTGTAAAGCTTCTTCGGAATCATTTTCAACAAAGACAAATTGGCAAAAAAAAAAAAAAAAAAAAAAAGAAAGCGTCTCACAGCTCATGCTGCAGCTCATATCAACCCAGATGACATTGTGTGGTAATACAGATTGACTGAAATTTCCTGCTGTGATAGCGAGATGCAATACATGAAATGGAGTTGCTAAAATACATGTCCAGATCTGCTTAAAGAAAAAAAGTCTCATAAACAGTATTAAGAGACATCACATCCCCATAATGTTCTCTGAACCAGACTCCCAAAATCATGCACTAAAAATAAAACAACACAGGCTGCTCAATAACACCTGATTTTTGTCCAATCCTCTCTTACATGAATATGTATGAGGGAAGGAAGGAAGTGCACTTTGGATAACACCATGGCTTCTATTGTGCTTCAGACTGGTGTAAAAAAAAAACAAAAAAAAAAAAGTCCTCATGATTTAAACTTAAAAAAGTGCTTATGCCATCATTGTCAAACAAAAAATAAGAAAAAAAGGACACTAGAGTCATGCCAAGTTATTTAAATGCAGGATGTGTGTTGTTTCTAGAGACCTAAGAGTGCTGGTATGGTGCCACTTAGCTAAGTGATTTAGCAATTAGCATCTCATAATGATTTTAGCTGTTGCTAACACTTTCCAGAGAGAGAAAGACACCCTGAAAGCTTGTGGAAAATTGGATGCCCGATACACAGGTGCATCCAGGCTGGGATTCGAAAGTCACTTAGTTGTACCAAAGAAAGCTACAGATAGATGAGGCTTTAATATATATATATATATATATATATATATAAAATACACCTTTTTTTATTTAGAAAAAAAACTTTAAAAAATCGTGTTTGTTTATTATTGACTAGTCTGCTGCGAAATGATTTCGATACCAGCTGTCATGATCAGTTACTATCATCAGAAGTGTGCTTAAAGGGGTGAAGGAGACATTACTGTATATTCGAGGAGGAAAACTTCCCCAGAAGGCACTGAGATCTGATGCAATTTCCTAATAAAAAATGAAATAAGTAAACAAAATCTACGTCCTGAATGTTAATGTCAGAGAGAAGAAAGTCATAAGTTTAACACACCCCTCCCCTCAGCGGCCTACACACACATTTCCTAGTCTTTTTTATGTTGTTTCATGAGTTTAAAGACTGAATCGTGCATTTGAACACAATTTAATGGAATTCCTAACAATGGGTTACAATGTGTTATAGGGGAACACAATGCTTGTTTTCCCTCTGTAACACAATGTTAGGAATCACATTAAATGAATTATATTATATATTAAAAAAAAAAAAGAACGACAAATGAAAGTTTTTTTCCCTATATCTACACCAACTTTTTCTGACAGTATACTTTATACAGGAAAAAAGGATTTTTGACTTGTGACCTCCCTGTGACCTTGACCCCTGAACAATTTCTGAATCAAATCAGCTCCATTTAGCATCCGGTGATAATACAGCCGTAGATATCCTTCAAAATCACAGTCTTCAGATATGGCGCTGGCAAGAAGCTCAGACACATGAGATCACATACAAGCATTAATTTTGGACTCCTAGACCACCTGATTCTGGCTCCTATGTGTGTTTGTTTTCTGCTATTGTACACTTGGGTTTTGACTCCTCTTTTTCCAAAGAGCGTTTTGATGCTCGCGAAACTCACAGCAGGGACCCTCCCATCCTAATGAGCATTGCAAACCCACACCAGCTGCTTTGGCAAGGGTGGAATGTAAAGTTGCACTGTGCTGGTTGGCCTCTTTAATTTACTTTCACTCACAGACATAAACGAGGCGTACACTTCGTAGACAGCCTTCGAAAAAACTAAGTGACCGCACTTTGTAAACACTGTGAATCATCTTGCGTCAAGACTCAATGCTGAACTCAGTTATAAGCCACAGCCCGATTCATTTATCTATCCATCAATGCCCTCTTCATCCTGGTCAAGGATCCAGATTATCTCCAGATCCCCTGGACTGGAGAAGTGGCTGTTTTTTGTTTTGTTTAACTATCTCTGAGTGTTGGCAGAAAGCAAAATTTTTTTTATGCAGTTCAGCACCAGAAACCTTCACATTAAGGACTTTATATGGCAGCATTATTTTGCTGTCATGACAACCGCTCAAGGTATTTATATGCCACTATTAAAGCAAATCATGCACAGACTCATGTTCAAGACAATCAAGGATGAACCCGTTAAGGAAGACACAACAGGAGAAGGCGGAGACATTACTGTTAAAACCTAATTACACAATGCCACTGTGAGTTGTATTTACACCCTTGCATTAGCGATCTGACACGTCATAATGTTAAGCCTCTCAGTTGGTGGACGCGAGAAAGCTAAGCAGTGCTGCGTCGGTGGTAAAGTGGCACCAGTTCCTTCATTCAAGCGTTTTAGATTTACTAATTGTTGTGTCTACACCGTATGTAGTCAGGAAAGGCGAAAAATCAATGTACGCTCTCGCCGTCTCATCAAGTCGAATATTCATCATTATGCCTCTGAGCTCGAGTCAACATGCGGAGGCTTTGATCTAGCACTGGTTACAGAGCTGATCGAGCACAAAGGTCTAAGTGATTCCGCTGCCTTTATCAGTCCACCCACATACTATACACACCACATACTGACAAACACATGGATACATACGGAGATACTGAGAGACCCCACTGTGAGAAACGCAATAATCCTGTAATAAAGCCATATTATTGGCTAGATTTGCACTTAAAGTGCTCACTGACCAGCAGGTTGTAAATTTAGGATTTTACAGAAGGTACAACTTGGACATACAATCATCTGAAAAATTTTATAAGTATATGACCTGTGTTTTTCTTCCGCGCCTGCTTTAGAATATCAACTGAAATCACAGAAAATAATACATCTCTACTGTATCTCTCCACTTTCACTTGTACTGTCAGCTACTGTAGACTGAACTGAAAAACCTGTTTAATTAATACTCAATTATTTGTATTACAAACGCATTTTTTAAATAAAGATCTAACTCAACCAATGGAACCACAATTTTACAGGGATAAATCCATAATTTCGCATTATTGATGGAAATGCCTGAGTTTCTAGCACACCACAGTAATGTCTTACTGAATTGTTTCAGTGTGAGAAAATTTTGTGAAAAACTAAAGTCACCTACTGATATTTGTCTCATATGAGACTCACCATATTTGTTCAAATATTTAAATAGAAACTTATTTTCACGGTTTAGCTTTTAACAAAAAAAAAAAAAGCTTTGTCTTTTAACTAAACATATGTATTTTTATCCTTAAACAGCCTGATGAATTTATATATATGTTATACGCTTATTATTTATGATTACATGATCACATTATACCCATTAAAATGAGATCTTCCATATTTTTCAAATGATAGCAGTCACATGTTGCTGTGTTCTGTAGAGCCAGAAATAAAAAAACATTACATTTCGGGAATTTTAGCCAACTTTGGAGCTCTATTCCCGAAAGAACATTATAGTTCTGTCACTGAAATGGTGTTTTAATTAATCTTGTTCCTTGGGTGGTTTTGTCTATTACAAAAATTGGGTGGGTGGGTAATTAGTTTCATACAGACACAAAAGAATAAACAGTGTTTTGCATTGTTTCTAAAAAATAAATAAATATTTTTTGTCAGCATATTCCTCAATGAAATTCTGTTCATAATGTACTGAGAATCGAATTGAATTGCAGTGTATCATTAAACCTCCTAATAATACAAATGTCATAGATAAAGATTCAGTGAAAAAAAAAACTGAAGTAATGTATTTTCTCAAGTTTTTAAAAAGAGTCACTCAAGTCATAAAAAATCACTACAGCCGAATTCTGGAAAAGTGATAATAAAAATGCTAAAGCGGATTATAAACAATGAGGTAATCAGGGAGTCTTTTGATGGTCCACGAATGATTTATTTTGGAGAAAAAAATAAACAAGAAGTTTATGTTTTAAGGAAAAAATATTCAGAAAGTCTTGATAGCTTTAGAATACTATGCAAAAGTTAACAATTTCCATTTGGTGTGATTAATAAACCGCGACATTAATGAGTAATAAGGCAAAATGTTTCAACCAGAAAATCACAATAGGAAATCTGTAAATGTTTGTGATATTGATTTTTAAAATTGACCCACATGAATACCAAATAAATACTGCACGGCTGTGTGACTGCACATTCATTCATCATTGCCAAATAATGAGCAAGAAACACTGAACAGCCATTCGACTGAAAACAAAAGGGGTGGCCTGGTAACTATGGCTCATATTCTGGGTTGCGCCATATGATTTGGATGAATATGATTTGTCTATTTAATTTGGAACCATCTGATGCATCATTTTACACACCCTTTTTGATATGTCTGTTGGTATTTTTGCTCTGGATGTACAGTATATTGACTCAGAGATGTGCTGGTGTGTGTGTTGCGCATCATTACGCATGAACACCATCCCTCAGGTGAGAGAGAGAGGTCTGGGTTAGCGTGTAGTCGGCGGTGACGGAGGGATAGCGCCTCTTATCCTTCCGCTCTCTCTCTCTCTCTCTCTCTCTCTCTCTCTCTCTCTCTTGCTCTCTCTCTCTCTCTCTTTCTCTTGACAACAAAGCTCTACACATGAAATGCGCAGGGCTTCTTTGCTCTGCTTCAGTTTCAAAGCGACTTCTCTGGCAGAAGATGAAAGATTTGCCTGATGATTTGCCAGGGATGAGAAAAATCAGAGAAGAAACATTGTGGAGAGCTGTTAGCGAGAGAGAGAAAAGCTTATTAGAACACTGTTTCTCTCTCATTTTCTGTCTCCATCACTCTCACATTTTTTTTTACTCTCCCCATCTCCATTCCTCAATCTTTAGCTTCTCTTTCATCTTAACCCATCTCTGTCTTGCTCTCTTTGTCTGAATCCTTTTCTTTACACCTCACTACATCACTTTTCCTCCACCTCTTTGACTTTAAGTCTTTTTCTCTCCATCTTTGCCAATTTGCGTCTGCATTTTTTCTTTCCCTCATCTTTTCACTTGTCTTTCTTTAAGTGTATCGCTCCCTTCCCTTCCCACCCCCTGTCCATCCATCTCTCTTGGGCTTAGTGAAGAGAGTCGAGTCACTCAGTGGCGTGTGATCAAGATGGCACGGAGCCCTCGAACACATTTGTGACGCAGCCAGATCTTTTACATCACCGGCCAAAAATGCAATCTATTCACACACACACACACACACACACACACACACACACACACACACACACACACACACACACACACCACACACACACACACACACAACAATCTATTAATTTCAGCAAGCAGAGGGTGTAGCTGGGGCGTATGCCTAGAGAGGAGACAATCAAGTTCATCCTAGACAGTTCACTTATCCTGGCCTCATCATCATCACGTCACTGGGTGAATGTGACATTAATAAAGGCAGACAGTGCACAAGATATGACTGGAGGCAGGCAATTAATGTGACTTTATTGGAGGAAGGCAGTGCACATGACATGATTGGAGGCAGTGCACATGACGTAATTGGAGGCAGTGCACGTGAGATTATTGGAGGCAGTGCATGTGACTTTATTGGAGGAAGTGCATTTAACATTATTGGAGGCAGTGCATGTGATGTTATTGGAGGCAGTGCATGCAACATTATTGCAGTGAGTGCATTTGACATTATTGGCAGGAGTGCATGTGGAGGGAGTGCATGTGACGTTATTGCAGTGAGTGCATGTGATGTTATTAGAGGCGGTGCATGTAACGTTATTGCAGTGAGTGCATGTGGTGTTATTGGAGGGCGTGCATGTGGAGGAAGTGCATGTGACATTATTGCAGTGAGTGCATGTGATGTTATTAGAGGTGGTGCATGTAACGTTATTGCAGTGAGTGCATGTGACATTATTGGCAGGAGTGCATGTGAAGTTATTGCAGTGAGTGCATGTGATGTTATTAGAGGCGGTGCATGTAACGTTATTGCAGTGAGTGCATGTGACATTATTGGCAGGAGTGCATGTGAAGGAAGTGCATGTGACGTTATTGCAGTGAGTGCATGTGATGTTATTAGAGGTGGTGCATGTAACGTTATTGCAGTGAGTGCATGTGACATTATTGGCAGGAGTGCATGTGAAGGAAGTGCATGTGACGTTATTGCAGTGAGTGCATGTGATGTTATAAGAGGCGGTGCATGTAACGTTATTGCAGTGAGTGCATGTGGTGTTATTGGAGGGAGTGCATGTGAAGGGAGTGCATGTGACGTTATTGCAGTGAGTGCATGTGATGTTATAAGAGGCGGTGCATGTAACGTTATTGCAGTGAGTGCATGTGGTGTTATTGGAGGGAGTGCATGTGAAGGGAGTGCATGTGACGTTATTGCAGTGAGTGCATGTGATGTTATTAGAGGCGGTGCATGTAACATTATTGCAGTGAGTGCATGTGATGTTATTAGAGGCAGTGCATGTAACGTTATTGCAGTGAGTGCATGTGGCGTTATTGCAGTGAGTGCATGTGATGTTATAAGAGGCGGTGCATGTAACGTTATTGCAGTGAGTGCATGTGATGTTTCTGGAGACAGGGCGTGCATGTGACATTATTACGGCAGGCAGTGCATGCAGTGGTGTTAGAGGCAGGCCAAGAATGTCACGTTATTGGAAGGAGGCAGTGCATGTGTCATATTGGAGTCAGTGTAGATGATTTATTAGAGGGAGGCAGTGCATGTAAAGTTATAAAAGGTAGGTAGTGCATTTTGCGTTATTAGAGGCTGTTTACAATAAACGTTTTTCAAAATAATTTTTTCAATTGCCCTAGTATCTCTTAACCAAATCACCTATTATTTAATACACATCAACTAACCAACATTCATAAAAAGCTAAGAAAGCATTCCAGAATATCGCTGCTGAAATGCATCAGATGTCCACAAAAGACTTTCCAAAACATGATGTACCACGGAACTGTGAAGGTCATCATCAACAAGTGGAGAAACTGGAGCACCACAGTGGCATTATCAAGAACAGGATGACCCTCCAGAATTGACAAAAGCACAAAAAGAAACTTTATTAGGACGGCTGCTGAGAGACCTACAGCAACATTAAAGGTGCTGCAGGAATATCTAAGAAGTACTAGTGACTCCCTGTATGTGACAATAATCTCTCTTTGTATTCTTCTCATGTCTGTGCTATAGGGTAGCATGGCTAGATGAAAGACATTTTTCACAGAAAAAAAGAAAGAACATCCAAGCTTTTTAAGCAATGTGGCAATATGTGTTATGATCTGATGAGACCAGGGTAAAAGAGCTTTGCCAAAAAAGATATGCTTGCAACCAAAAAAGATACTTTATTATAAATTTGTAGAGATTAATATACAATATAGCCACAAACAATTGACGGGATGGTGAATAGGCCCAATGCAAAAGAAAAGCCCGTTTGCTTCAAACAGACATTCAAAAGCATTTTGTTCCACTTTCACCTTAAAACTTTCACCTTAAAAACGCACCCGTGTTGTTACCTCACTATTCCCTTTTATCCTCTCTCTCCTGAAAGCACGTGAGCAACTGAGCAACTACAGAGCAAAAAGTCCTCTATCCAGAAGACTTTCCCCACGGCTATAAAACTCAAAAGAAAATCTTTAGCTCAAAGCGCCAACACTGACTGAAGGCTCTCTTTCAATTAATGTATCTCTACAGAAAACTTCTTCAGAGCAATGCTTATTCTGTAGCTTCTGTTAATAGCCGATCATTTGCCTTGCAGCTGAAGTTACTTTATAGGTCATAGAAAAATCATCAGCAGGTTCTGACCAATTGAAATCCGGAATTTACAGGTTTTGTGGGGCCCCTGACCACTTCTTGACTCAGCACCTGCTCTTTAGTGCATCATTTAAATCTGTTGGTTTAATCCATTATTTTTAAACTAACAACTAGTTTCAGTTAGCTAACATCCCTACACAAAAATAAAATACCAAGAAGACTACCAAGAAACTTACATAAACTCAATTCCCAAACTAAATGACTAGAGCTGGTAAGATTAATCAGTTCGCATCAGTGCATCGGCAAAAAAGTTAATGATGTGATGCATCGATTCAAAAAAGTGTGCATCGGATACAAGTTGGTGTTTGCATTGATTTCTCCTCTCTAAACTGTTTCTCAAGTGCGTTCTCTCAGTACCACTGCTGCTCGTCACACAAAATGTAGATTAACTTGGTAGAGGTAGAGCTGCACCTTTCTGAAGACAGAATAGGAAAAGAACGTCTGGTTTAATTACATTCTTTTCTTCCACTACAAAAACGCATTTGTGAAAGGACCATGTGGTAGAAGTCAGAAGGCACTTAGGTAAATGTATGATTTGTTGTCTGATCCAAAGAAATAAAAGCAAACTATTTGTATTATATTGAATTGCATAGCCTCTTATTGTTTCCATTACATTGTAGTGCATTAAATCAAATTTAAATCGATAGTTCCTGGGGCTCGCAGATGGACCTCTCAGAGGGTTTTAAGATGGGCCTGTCCCTTTCTCCTGCCTCACCTTCAGCATTCATTCGCAAGCTTCGGAAGCATGCTTTTGGCGGATTCTTCCACGAGACAAAACGAGAGCATTTCACTCTGAATCTCTTTCTCTGGGGAGGGGGGGTGCTCTCTGCAAGTCAGAAGTTGAAGAGCTTATGGAGGGCGTGTCCCGTGCCGTTGCCAAGCTGGATCTGTGCCACAGTGCCACTCCGGGCCCCTCTGTCCGCTGACCTAGCCGTGCCCTCACACACTATGCAGGGACTGGTCAGTCTGGCGGTATTGGACTCTCGTTCCCAAATCGTCCAGGTTACATATGTTACCCTGTTTCCCTGAGGGAACGAGATCCTGCGTCTACATGCCACACTATCGGCATCCCTGCAGAGCTTCCTTCTCCTTAAAAAGCTAGCGCCGGCTTAATTCTATGTGCTTTTATAGCTTCCTGGTCATGACGTCACCTGGCCAGTGACACCGCGCTCTCCATTGGACGAATTACACGTGATTCAGAGCATGCGCAGCGCGGAAGTGTTCTCAAAGCATGTTGATGCAGCGTCTCGTTCCCCCTGGAAACCAGGGTTACATGCGTAACCTGAAGATGCTATGCATTAAGATACACTCTGCTTTACCTAGTCACTCTATACATATATAGCTACAGTGCAACATAAACCATGGCACAAAGATCTAGAAAACAAAACGAAAAGCATAAAGCAAGGTCCAAAACCATACAACATCAGATCAATCAGAATTTTAGCATGGTTCTTAAACAAGTAAGAACTACAACTGATAGGATAATCAGGAAATCAGGAGTAAACCGAAATGGTCTGGGCAGCTGGAAAACCTCAAACAGACTCCACACTGAGAAGAGATCAAGTACGACTTATTTAAGAGAACTGTTGCATCATCTTTCGGAGGGCCGCTCAGAGAAGCTGGTTCTGCGGCTCACTAACCATCAAACCAACACTAACGCAGGGCACAGAGCAGCACTGCTTTTTCTTCATTTCATAAAACACATTTAACACCATTAGTGTGCAACTGCAAGTCTGAGTAATTTTGAGTTTTATTGAGCTGCAAACAGAGAAACGACGCAGTGACAGATCCAGATCAGGTATAGACTTGGTACACACAGTCTTGCCAGCAGCAAGCATGGGAACAGCTGGCAGCCTACAGACTGCTCGGTGCTCAGCAAGGGAGCTCGAGACAGACATGCATTTCATCCTCTGATATGAAAAATAGAAGAAAAAAACTCATGAAATTTTCACACCCAAATTTCAAACACTAATCCCAAGCGTAAGCGGCATGACTCCACTGGTAAAAAACTAAAGCTCTTTCCCGTAGGACACAAACAGCAACACTCCAGAACCCTCTGCAGTCCAGCTGAGTTTCTCTCTTATTATACTTGTCCTTATTCTACTTTAACTAACACTGCTGCTTTTACTTATTTATTGCATTTCTACTGTTAGGGTTGTTAATACCAGAGCTATTTATAATGTGAATATATGCACAATATCAGCCCCAGCCTCACTTCTTTGGACCATTTTTTATTAATTAATTTCTTTTTTTACTTTTGATGATCAGCTCACGTTTGGAAAATTCCAAAAATGATCCTTCTATGTGGTGTAAAGATACACTAAAGTAAAATATTAGTCCTGTAAGAGTGCTTATATTTAAACTTTCACTTGAGTAAAAGTACAAAAGCATTTGCCTTCAAATGTACTTAAGTATCCAAAGTACTATGATCTATTACAGCTATAATGTCCTATTATATTTTTTGTTTCAACACTGTTGCTTAATCAAATCAGTTTATGTGAAAAGACTCTAATGCTAATGTTACTATGAGTACACAAATCTATTAATAGATTGATATTAATGAGTCAAACAGTAGCTTGAGTAAGTTAGAGCCAGGAATTTATTCCATAATTTATTACAGGTAGTCCCTGACTTATGATGGAGATGCGTTACAATGACCCCATCGTAACCTGAAAATGAGGAAAAGTTAAGGCATGGTATTGCCTACCTAGCTGTTTTAAAGAATAGTGATTAGTATGGGGTTGTATACTGTAATTTGTAAATAATTTAACAAATGGCAGTAAATAATTTAGCAAAACAGAGCAATTTATACTGCCATAATGCAAAAACTTTACAGTATATATATATATATAGATAGATAGATAGATAGATAGATAGATAGATAGATAGATAGATAGATAGATAGATAGATAGATAGATAGATAGATCTAGATGCGTTCTGTTTTGTTTCGATCTCCAATATATATATATATATACTGGAGATCGAAAATAGAAAACAATTTATAAACAATTAAACAATTCTGAAATAATGTCATCTTCACTGCTCAACTTTTGTTGAGTTTTTGTCCTGTCTATACCATGCTACCAGAACACCTTTTTCACAAAATACCTAAGGCATTTCCAAAAAAAACATTATTTTGCAGAAAACACACTGATCAAAATTAGAGAACACTTTCAGATACCTCCCGGTTATTGGTGTTTATCTGGCACCTGGTGCTAATTTCCTTGATTATCTGTCAACCCCTATTTAACTGGCAGCCTAACTTCCAGTTTCACTGACTCTGCAAGATGGTGGGCCGTTCTAAAGTGACTGAAAGCCTCCGGCAGCAGGTTGTCCAGATGAAGGCCAAAGGGATGACCCTATCAGCCATAGCAAGACAAGTTGGTCATTTCAAATCTGTGATTTAAAGAATATTGAATCTTTACAACATCACAAACTCATTCAAGTCCGCCAAGAAGGCTGGTCGTCCACAGAAGACAAATACAAGAGAGGACAGGATACTGCGGAGGATCTCAATGGGCAATCGTTTCCACACTGCAGCTGGAATTGCTCACCAGTTCACCGCTGAACAGGGTAAGGATCTGTCTCATCATACAGTGTCTCGACGTTTAAGAGCATTTAGACTGAAAGCCCACTCTGCAGTGACCAAACCTCTCATTAGCAGAAAGAATCAAAAGGCTAGACTAAGCATGTTGTGTGGACAGAGGAGAACTGGTCCAAAGTTCACTTCAGTGATAAAAGCAAGTTTAATTTATTTGGGTCCGATGGGAAACATTATGTTCGGCGACAAACTAGAGAAAAGACTGAACCCAAAGTGTGTAAAGAAGTCAGTGAAAAGTGGAGGAGGAAGTGTCATGGTTTGGGGCATGTTTTCTGCAGCAGGAGTTTGGCCTCTTATACAGCTACATGGCAGAGTGAATGCAAATGTGTATCAGAAACCTGTTCAACAACATATGGTTCCTTCCCTGATCTCAACCCAATAGAGAACCTCTGGAAAATCCTTGGCGACAAAGTCATGGCCAAGAAATCCACTACAGTCACCGAACTGTGGAGGAGACTGGAAGAAGAGTGGACCAAAATCACTCCAGAGCAGTGTGAGAGACTAGTGCTGTCCTGCGGCCGCAGATGTGCTGAAGTCATTCAGAGCAGAGGCCTGTACACTTCCTACTAATTGCTGACTGTAACCGTCAGAAAATTTTGTTGTAATCCTTTTCCATGCTACAGTCATTGTTGTTCTCTCATTTTGATCAGTGTGTTTTCTGCAAAATAAAGTATTTTTTTGGAAATGCTGGAAAAGATGTTCTGGTAGCATGGTATAGACAGGACAAAAACTCCTTCAACTGTTGAGCAGTGAAGATGACATTATTTCAGAATTGTTTAATTGTTTATAAATTGTTCTCAAATTTTAATCTCCAGTGTGTGTGTGTGTGTGTGTGTATATATATATATATATATATATATATATACAGTGAGGAAAATAAGTATTTGAACACCCTGCTATTTTGCAAGTTCTCCTTGTAGGTGCATGTCCACTGTGAGAGACATCCAGAAAAAAAAAAATCCAGAAATCACAATCTATGATTTTTTAACTATTTATTTGTATGATACAGCTAAAAATAAGTATTTAAACACCTGAGAAAGTCAATGTTAATATTTTGTACAGTAGCCTTTGTTTGGAATTACAGAGGTCAAACGTTTCCTGTAGTTTTTCACAAGGTTTGCACACACTGCAGGATTGATTTTGGTCCACTCCTCCACACAGATCTTCTCTAGATGATTCAGGTTTCTGGTCTGTCGCTGAGAAACACAGAGTTTGAGCTCCCTCCAAAGATTCTCTATTGGGTTTAGGTCTGGAGACTGGCTAGGCCATGCCAGAACCTTGATATGCTTCTTACAGAGCCACTCCTTGGTTATCCTGGCTGTGTGCTTCGGGTCATTGTCATGTTGGAAGACCCAGCCTCGACCCATCTTTAATGCTCTAACTGAGGGAAGAAGGTTGTTCCCCAAAATCTCACAATACATGGCCCCAGTCATCCTCTCCTTAATACAGTGCAGTCGCCCTGTCCCATGTGCAGAAAAAGACCCCCATGCTTCACAGGAGGAATGGTGTTCTTGGAATGGTACTCATCATTCTTCTTCCTCCAAACACGTTTAGTGGATTTTTGACCCAAAAGTTCTATTTTGGTCTCATCTGACCACATGACTTTCTCCCATGACTACTCTGGATCATCCAAATGGTCAATGGCAAACTTAAGAAGTGCCTGGACATGTGCTGGTTTAAGCAGGGGAACCTTCCGTGCCATGCATGATTTCAAACCATGACGTCTTAGTGTATTACCAACAGTAACCTTGGAAACGGTGGTCCCAGCTCTTTTCAGGTCATTGACCAGCTCCTCCCGTGTAGTTCTGGGCCGATTTCTCACCTTCCCTAAAATCATTGAGACCCCACAAGGTGAGATCTTGCATGGAGCCCCAGTCCGAGGGAGATTGACAGTCATGTTTAGCTTCTTCCATTTTCTAATTATTGCTCCAACAGTGGACCTTTTTTCACCAAGCTGCTTGGCAATTTCCCCGTAGCCCTTTCCAGCCTTGTGGACAGCTCTTTGTTCTTGGCCATGTTAGTAGTTGGATTCTTACTGATTGTATGGGGTGGACAGGTGTCTTTATGCAGCTAACGACCTCAAACAGGTGCATCTAATTTATGATAATAAATGTAGTGGAGGTGGACATTTTAAAGGCAGACTAACAGGTCTTTGAGGGTCAGAATTCTAGCTGATAGACAGGTGTTCAAATAATTATTTGCAGCTGTATCATACAAATAAATAGTTTAAAAATCATATATTGTGATTTCTGTTTTTTTTTTTTAGATTATGTCTCTTACAGTGGACATGCACCTACGATGATAATTTGAGACCCCTCCATGATTTCTAAGTGGGAGATTTTGAAAAATAGCAGGGTGTTCAAATACTTATTTTCCTCACTGTATATATATACACACACACAGTGCAACCTCGTTATTCAATGTTACGTTCTATGAACCCTCTCGAATAACAAAAAAAAAATCATGCTGATTTGACTTACCCGTTGCGACCCAGACCCTTCGCGACACAAATTTCCTTTAATTCATAATTGCACATTCTACAATTTCTTACAGAGCCTTGTCCTAACTACAGCATAAAAATGTTTTACCCATTGCAAGGTTTGTTTGCCTTTTTTAGCCCCCCACTTGGTCACCTGACACCAAAGGTGAACAGTTATGATTTAAATGTAATTTGTTACCGTACTTAAGTATCTTTTTCACGTATCTGTACTTTACTAAAGTATTTCCATTTTGGGTAACTTTTACTTTAACTTCACTACATTTCAAACTCAAATATCGCACTTTTTACTCAACTACATTTTGCGAAATCAGTTATTCCTTTTTATTTGAGTGGATTAAAATGTAACTGGCTCAACTTGCTTTGTTAGCCGATTGGTGGTATCTACTTAGCACTAACATACAGTTCTGCGTCGGTTTAACAGAACATTTTGAGAGAAATAATTGATGGGAGAATCTCCTGACTCGAACTTGCCACAACACCCGTGGCCTTAATTGCATGATTTTTTTAAGTAGGTTCAGAAAAGAAGGTTTTGGGCTCATAATAATTTTAATAGAAATTAATCAGTGTTTGACTCATTAATATCATTCTATTTAAAAAATTTCCGCTAAGAGTAACATTACAGTCTTTTTTTTAGATAAACTGAGTTGATTAAGCAACAGTCTTGTGGCAGAAATTATAATAGGAACATTATAGCAATTATAAAACTTTGGATACCCAAATACATTTGAAGGCAAATACTTTTGTACCGTTGCTCAATTGAAAGATTAATGGGAGCACTTTTACTTTTACTGGAGTAATTTTTTATCTACTGTATCTCTACTTTAACTCAAATACATGGTTTGTGTACTTCATCCAGTACTCTCTCACTAGCCAGCTCTGTTCTGTGTCTTGCTACATGAGGTTGAATGCTGACACTTCCTCTGAGACATGTCCAGCCAAGCCAACCGCATCTTTTTAAACTGCTCATGATATATAACACACTTAAAAGCAAGCCTTGTCCTGCCCATGTCAGAGAGCGTATGGCCAATTTTTCTTGGGAACCTGAACCAATAACAAGTCGTCATAAACGTATCAGGTAATTTGTTAACCTTCTGGGTAGCACTAAAGAGCAAGGCAAACAGAAGACATGACTGTGAAACAGGCAACAGCTGTTTAGAGGCCTCAAACAGCAAGAGTGAGCACCTTATGATGATGGAACAAAGAGGAGTTGGCAACTGCAATGCAACAGTGCAATGAGCTTGTACACCCAGTCAGCCACTGATGTACTCTCAGTGCTTCTCTAAGCTTGAATAATGAGCCCACGCTGCCATAAAGCTCTGATGGCCTGCCACCTGAGCGTTTTGAAGATCAATGCTGAATTGCATCTTAACAGCAGCAGAAGCAAATGCACCGCAGACTTAAATTAAGTCTGACTTGATATGAAACTGAGGCTGATCAATCAGAATCAGAATCAGAATCAGGTTTATTGGCCAAGTGTGTTGACACACACAAGGAATTTGGTTCCAGCTGTTAGTGACTCTCAAAAGTACAGACATAAATTAAACCTATACAAGACAAAACAGACAAGACAAGACAAGAACAGACTATACAAGACAATACAAGACAATACAGACAATGTGAGACAGTATAGACAGTGTGGTTATTAAATAGGGATACAGATCAGTAATGTACATAAAGTGTGAGAGTGCAGGGTAGTGCAAATGACAGTATTGTGTGTCAGGTATGATAGAGAGTTTACTATAAAACTTTGTACAGTAAATAGCAGCCATAGTGTGTGCAACATATACAAATAATGTGATGACTGACAGTTCTGTAAAGTACTTATAGATATGAGCAGGGAATATAATTATGGTCAGTTGTTAGTGAGGGTGATTGCTTGGGGAGTGAGGGTGATTGCTTGGATGATCGCAAATCATGCTATAGTGATCCTAGCAAGTGGACAGAGCTGTGCAAAAATATATCACTTTCAACTTAGGGGTGTAACGGTACACAAAATTCACGTTTCGGTACGTACCTCAGTTTTTTAGGTAACAGGTCAGGTCAATTTCAGAACAGTTAAGGGGAAGAAATGCAAAAAATTTTTTGTTTTTTTTATTAACGTTGTCAATTATTAAAAAAAATTTTCAGTCAATTTAAAATAAAATGCCTGCTAGGTTTAAATTAAATATTTTCATATATAAAGATAAAATAGAATTAATCAATCTAATAAACTTTTTTATTATATTGATTAAATTAAGTAATCGATATATACTAATATATTATTAATATAACATTAAACATTTCATTTAGAATTTTCTAAAGATTTGTTTTACTTATTTCAGCATACTTTAACAAATGTCTGCATTTGAGAAACACACACGATAGTTCTTTATTTATTTATTCGTTTCATTTATTTATTCATAAATGTCTTCATTCATTCATTCACTCCATCGATATGCGGAATTGTCATGGTTTAAGCAACGTTAATTACATAATCTACTTCCATATGATGCCACAAACACTAAATATTTGGTAAGGCAACTCTCCCCAGAGTCGCTATGAGTCGACATTGACTCGAAAGAGGCATAAGCTTTTGAAGTGAGCTGATAAAGAGCATGGATATCGCCTACAGTGGCAGATGGAGTAGCACTAGTACAGGCAGACGAAGCCCTGTCACGGCAGCTGCCACACTAGTTCACAAAGCATATGATGCTAGAACTTTAAAGTGCAATGGGGAGAGGAATCCTACTGGCAACACTAATAAAGCAATGGGAGACAAAGTCTCACAGTGAAGTACTAAATATCCCTAGGAGCGTTAATGCAAAGGAGAGTCGAACATGGCTGGCTCTGACGCCATTGGCAGAAGCCTATAAATGTATGTATAAATATATATATATATATATATATATATATATATATATATATATATATATATATATATATATATATATATATATATAAAAAAAATATATATTATATATATATATATATATATATATATATATATATATATATATATATATATATATATATATATATACATACATAGGCTAATAGGCTAATAATAGTATATATATACTGTGCCACCTGCTGCTAGTACATTTTCAGACTTCTCTGCTTTCATATCAGAAGAGTGACATACCTTTTTACTTTAGAATTAGCACCCAGTGTGTACTCTTTTATCAGCACAACTGGCAAGAAGCTGTTCCCTCAGACAAACATTCTGATTTTACATTAGGAAATTAAAGCTCTTCGTGCCACGAAAGCATTCTCAAAGAGGGATATGTTTGTAAATTTGCCACATTCACCCCATGCAGACATCCTATATCTCAGAGATTCTTTATTTTTTCCTTCTTTGCTCCTTCACAAAGGCAGGTGTCATTATGTGTAGTGTACGCATACCTTGAGGCATTTGGTGCAGTGCGTGTTTTTCTGCCTGCAAAGAGGAAAATTGTACTGACAGATGCCTCCCAGCAAGGTGTGTGGAAAAACCTTGAGAGTATAACAAACGCGGAAAAAACACGCCTTGAAGTCAGAATATGAACATCCTCCGACTGAAGGCCGTGTGGTAAAACTGTATAGCATAATTTTCCCCCTGTGCGTCTCACTGAAGACGATTTGGAAGTGAACATATGCATGTTGGGCCTTAAGAGTCGGCGACCTGGTGATTTTTACACTGCAGATTTGGTGTCGAATTACCAGGTCATAGTCACATTAAAAAAACCATCTTGAAATGATGGTTCTGGTGCTGGGCTCCTTCTTGTTTAAGGAAGCACTGAGTGCAGGGAATGCTTCAAACAGTGAAGATGTACAACTTTTGACAGTTAAACACACTGATGCTCCAAAACTAATTTTAGTAGAAAAGAAGGTTGTGTGTATAACTGTAGTTCTCCCCCTGAGTAAACCTGTCCACATCCACCGCGGTGAAACAACTCCTTGCTTCCTAAATTTAGAAACTAAGACAAATTGCCTAATATTCCAGGAGAAAATGATAACACCAGAAAACGCATCATAGTGCAATGGGAGCCTATTTGTCATTTACCAGAAATGTGTGGGGGTCAGCAATCATGAATTAAATATGCAATCAATCCTCATTCTCTTAGTGCTTTGTTATACTAATATTCATGCCAATAATATGGACAGAAATAAAATCACAAATATTATCCTGTAATAATAAACTTTATAATAGTTTTTCTTATTTTCATTTTGCCTCTTCCTGTTTTGCTAATGCCACCGACACATGGTGTATTTTTTTTATATTGCATTTCGAATTGATTTCTGCTGCATTCCAGTTAAATCTAGCCTTAAACCTAGGTGCCAAGAGGTTCAGACCTGGCCAGAGCTTTCAGTAGGATGAAGAACAAACCTGTTATCTGGATTGGAAAGGAAAGTCTACACACACCAGACTTTGTTCATTCATAGTTACGTTAGAAGTAAATGGATGGGTCTGTGCTGCCCCCTGTAGGTCTTACTCATTTAATTTCCTCATTTATTACGATTTAATGTATTGGATAAGACTATGGAAGTCCTAGCAGGCTTTACATTATTTTCATCCTTGTTTTCTTGTAATTTCACAATAAACATTGTTTTCTTGTGAGCAGTACTTTTTTTTTTTTGCGTGTTTAGCATAAAAGCATGTTCTAGAAGCAGCGTCTTTGCAGAATCATAGATAAGAACCATAACAGTTTGTGGTGAGAAAACAACTTTTGTTATGTCGAGATCAAGAGAAAACAAGATCGTGATCACGAGGAAGCATCTTTTATGTCGTGATTACAAGAAAATTTAGTTTTGATTAGGGCTGCAAAATCCCAGAAAACAAAAAAGAAAGAAAATTATTACAATTTGTTCTGTCAATCGATAAAACAAATCAATCGCACAGTTGTTTTCAAGTTTTTAATACGCTAATTGTAACAAATGTTAAAAATATATTATTTAATTTCATTATTTTACACTGGAAATTATTCTTTTTATATGCATTTCTTTTGAGATGTCATGTTTTTATAGTTATATGTTAATTTTTTTAGTTGTTTTAATTGTTAAATATGGTACTGGCTCCATTAAGAATGATGTTATGGTTCCAGTTGCGTTCCCTCAGCGCGTGTAGTTTATTAATTTTTTTTTATATCAGCGTAAAGAAAGGATGTCATGAATACATGTGTGTTGCGTTGAAGGTTGTAATTTCGCCTCTTTTCTATTTATTTTTTTATGTTTTTTATAAAAATGGTCAAACAGAACTGCGCACATTAATAAAAATAGTGCCGTAAAGTTAATTTGCGTTAAAAGGCGTTATTAACGTGTTCATGTTGAAAGCCCTGATTATAATGCATGGCCTCTCAGGACTTCCGTATGAAACAGAACCAAACACTGCACATGTTTTTAAGCAGCACATAGGTGTAAAACCTATTACATATATTTAGCGGTGTGCATGTGAAATGACTCTTTTTTGGAAAAGTAACTAACTAAACTAGTAACCTCTTCTCACCTCCCTCACCTTGTCACCAAAACATCCTACATGCGCTGTCCCTCTAATAAACTCATTTCTAATCTTGCCCATCCTCGTCACTCCCACCGAAAACCTTATCATCTTCAGCTCTGCTACCTCCAGCTCCATCTCCTGTCTTTTACTCAATGCCACTGTCTCTAATCCATACAACATCGCAGGTCTCACCACAGTCCTATAAACTTTCCCTTTCATTCTTGCAGATACCCTACTATCACAAATCACTCCTGTCACTCTTTTCCACCCACTCCACCCTGCCTGCACTCTTTTCTTTACTTCTCTAACACACTCTCCATTACTTTGCACTGTTGACCCCAGGTACCTGAACTCCTCCACCTTCTCCAGCTCTTCTCCCTGCAACCGCATCACTCCACTGCCCTCCCTCTCATTCACACCCATGTATTCTCTCTTACTCCTACTGAGTTTCATTCCCCTTCTCTCCAGCGCATATCTCCACCTCTCCAGGCTCCTTCTCAACCTGCTCCATACTCTCACCAAAAATCACAATAACATCTGCAAACATCATAGTCCAGGGAGACTCCTGTCTGAACTCGTCCGTCAACCTGTCCATCACCACTGCAAACAGGAAAGGGCTCAAGGCCGATCCTTGATGCAGTCCAACCTTCACCCTGAACCAGTCTGTCGTACCTACTGTACACTACACTGCCGTCACACTGTCCTCATACATGTCCTGCACCACCCTCACATACTTCTCTGACACACCTGACTTCCTCATACAATACCACAACTCCTCTCTTTGCACTTTGTTGAACGCTTTCTCTAAATCCACAAATACACAATGCAATTCCTTCTGTCCTTCTCTATACTTCTCCATCAACATCCTCGAAGCAAATAAGGCATCTGTGGTGCTCTTCCTCGGCATGAAACCATACTGTTGCTCACAGATGGTCACCTCTTCTCTCAGCCTGGCTTCCACTACTCTTTCCCATAACTTCATGGTGTGACCGATCAACTTAATTCCCCTGTAGTTACTGCAAGACTGCACATCTCCTTTATGCTTAAAGATCGGTACCAGCACACTCCTTCTCCATTCCTCAGGCATCTTCTCACCTTCCAAAATCCTGTTAAACAATCTGGTCAAAAACCCCACTGCCATCTCTCCTAAACATCTCCATGCTTCTACCGGTATGTCATCTGGTCCAACCGACTTTCCACTCTTCATTCTCTTAATCGCTGCTCTCACTTCCTCCATACTAATCCTATCTACATCCTGCTTCACCAACTCCACATCATCCAACCTTTTCTCTCTCTGATTTTCCTCATTCATCAGCTGCTCAAAATACTCCCTCCACCTTCTCAACACACACTCCTCACTAGTCAACACATATCCCCCTTCATCCTTTATTGCTCTAACTTGCAGTACATCCTTCCCAGCTCGGTCCCTCTGCCTGGCCAAACGGTATAAATCTTTTTCTCCTTCCTTAGTGTCCAACTTCTCATACAGCTCCTCATATGCCTTTTCCTTGGCTTTCCCCACATCCCTCTTTACCTGCTGCCACATCTTTTTGTACTCCTGCCTACTTTTCTCATCACTCTGTCTATCCCACTTCTGCCAACCTCTTTCTTCTTATGCTTCTTCTTCTACTCTTCCTCCTTCCGTTTCCACCATCTTATTCTTCTTTCAGTCCTCACTCTCCTTCTCTTCTTCTTCGCCTCCAAAACCATCCTACATACCACCATCCGATGCTGTCTAGCTACACTGTCCCCTGCCAACACCTTACAGTCTCCAATCTCCTTCAGGTTGCATCTCCTGCATCTCATCTTCCTCCACTCTTATACGTCACCCTATGATCCTCCTTCTTGTTAAAATACGTGTTCACCACTGCCATTTCCATCCTTTTAGCAAAATCTACCACCATCTGCCCTTCCACATTTCTCTCCTTAAAACCATACCTACCCATCACCTCCTCATCACCTCTGTTCCCTTCACCTACATGCCCATTAAAGTCTGCCCCAATCACCAACTGTTCTTTCCTAGGTACACCATCTACCACTTATTCTAATTCACTCCAGAATTTTTCCTTCTCCTCCATCTCACAGCCAACTTGTGGAGCATAGGCACTGATGACATTTATCATCATCCCTTCAACTTCCACCTTCACGATCATCACCCTATCAGAAACTCTCTTCACCTCCACTACACTCTTACTGTACGCTTCCTTCAGAATCACCCCTACACCATTTCTCTTTCCATCTGCACCATGATAAAACAGTTTAAATCCACCTCCAATGTTCTTGGCCTTACTCCCTTTCCACTTGGTCTCCTGAACACACAGCATATCAACCTTTCTCCTCTCCATCATATCAGCTATCTCTCTCCCTTTATTCCCTTTTGACGTCATAGTACCAACATTTAAAGTACCAACCCAAACCTCCACTCTCCTACACTGCTCCTTTCCCTGCCATCTGTGTAGACGTCTTCCTCCTCTCCTTCTCCTCCTTCGGCCAACAGTAGCCCAATTTCCACCGGTACCCTGTCAGCTAACGATACCTGTGGCAGTCGTTGTTAACCCGGGCCTCGACCGATCCGGTATGAAATTCTCATTTGTGATCCGCATATTTGATTTGGCATGTTTTTATGCTGGATGCCCTTCCTAACGCAACCCTCCCCATTTACCCGGGCTTGGGACCGGCACTAAGAGTGCACTGGCTTGTGCATCCATAATGGATGGGTTAACTAAACTACAAAAATTATATATATATATATATATATATATATATATATATATATATATATATATATATATATATATATATATATATATATACAGTGAGGAAAATAAGTATTTGAACACCCTGCTATTTTGCAAGTTCTCACACTTAGAAATCATGGAGGGGTCTGAAATTGTCATCATAGGTGCATGTCCACTGTGAGAGACATAATCTAATAAAAAAAATCCAGAAATCACAATGTATGATTTTTGTAACTATTTATTTGTATGATACAGCTGCAAATAAGTATTCGAACACCTGAGAAAGTCAATGTTAATATTTGGTACAGGAGCCTTTGTTTGCAATTACAGAGGTCAAACATTTCCTGTAGTTTTTCACCAGGTTTGCACACACTGCAGGAGGGATTTTGGCCCACTCCTCCACACAGATCTTCTCTAGATCAGTCAGGGTTCTGGCCTGTCGCTGAGAAACACGGAGTTTAAGCTCCCTCCAAAGATTCTCTATTGGGTTTAGGTCTGGAGACTGGCTAGGCCATGCCAGAACCTTGATATGCTTCTTACAGAGCCACTCCTTGGTTATCCTGGCTGTGTGCTTCGGGTCATTGTCATGTTGGAAGACCGAGCCTCGACCCATCTTCAATGCTCTTACTGAGGGAAGGAGGTTGTTCCTCAAAATCTCGCAATACATGGCCCTGGTCATCCTCTCCTTAATACAGTGCAGTCGCCCTGACCCATGTGCAGAAAAACACCCCCAAAGCATGATGCTACCACCCCCATGCTTCACAGTAGGGAGGGTGTTCTTGGGATGGTACTCATCATTCTTCTTCCTCCAAACACGTTTAGTGCAATTATGACCCAAAAGTTCTATTTCGGTCTCATCTGAACACATGACTTTCTCCCATGACTCCTCTGGATCATCCAAATGGTCATTGGCAAACTTAAGACGTGCCTGGACATGTGCTGGTTTAAGCAGGGGAACCTTCCCTGTAATGCATGATTTCAAACCATGACGTCTTAGTGTATTACCAACAGTAACCTTGGAAACGGTGGTCCCAGCTCTTTTCAGGTCATTGACCAGCTCCTCCCGTGTAGTTCTGGGCTGATTTCTCACCTTACTTAGGATCATTGAGACCCCACGAGGTGAGATCTTGCATGGAGCCCCAGTCCGAGGGCAAGTGACAGTCATGTTTAGCTTCTTCCATTTTCTAATGATTGCTCCAACAGTGGACCTTTTTTCACCAAGCTGCTTGGCAATTTCCCCGTAGCCCTTTCCAGCCTTGTGGAGGTGTACAATTTTGTCTCTAGTGTCTTTGGACAGCTCTTTGGTCTTGGCCATGTTAGTAGTTGGATTCTTACTGATTGTATGGGGTGGACAGGTGTCTTTATGCAGCTAACGACCTCAAACAGGTGCATCTAATTTAGGATAATAAATGTAGTGGAGGTGGACATTTTAAAGGCAGACTAACAGGTCTTTGAGGGTCAGAATTCTAGCCGATAGACAGGTGTTCAAATACTTATTTGCAGCTGTATCATACAAATAAATAGTTTAAAAATCATATATTGTGGTTTCTGGATATTTTTTTTTAGATTATGTCTCTCACAGTGGACATGCAGCTACGATGACAATTTCAGACCCCTCCATGATTTCTAAGTGGGAGAACTTGCAAAATAGCAGGGTGTTCAAATACTTATTTTCCTCACTGTGTATATATATATATATATATATATATATATATATATATATATATATATATATATATATATATATATATATATATACACACATACACACACACACACATACATACACATACATATATATATATACATATACACACACACACACACACACACACACACACACACACACAGTATAATATATATATAAAATAAATTAATGACGTAAATGAATAAATAATTTTCCCTATGCCAGTAACTTGCAGGGGAAAAAGCACCGTACTTTAGAACTACCTTCAGTAAGGAGGCACTCATCATCATAATCATCATCATCTTTAATATGACAATCCAGAGTTTCACATTATATAATCACTGTACAAGTTAAATACACTAGATATCTCTCAGGCACTGAAAGTCCCATCGTTCACAAATAAACTTATTTTTTGGCCTTCACTCAACACAATATCCCAGTCTGCTGTATTAACACACTGTCTTCCACCTTGCAGTTGCTGTGAGTCGCATTAGCAGCAGCGCGACAGGGGAAAGGGGAGTGAAGACCTCGCTGTTCCTCAATGGCTGCTTTTATCGAGGTACTCCAGGTTCGGGGCGTCCAGCCTCTGCTCCATTTCTCTGTTCTTGGCGAATTCTTTCAGCAGCTCTATCACTTCTCCCTGATACACGTCTGGGGTAGGTTGGGCTTCTGAACGTGTACACGCACGCATAGAAATACACACACAAGCATGTAAAGAATTGCTTAAATTCATTTCGTTTGTTTGAGAGGTCAGCATTGGATCAAATCTCACCAGTTGCCCAGTAGTAGATGTCCCAGTCATTGCTGGGCTCGTTGATGAGGCGGTCATACTGGCGCAGCTGGTTTTCACTCATACTCTCCAGATAGCGCTTTGCAAAAAGACTAAACCGATAAACAAGAATAACAAGAATTAGGAACTGAGAAACTTTAAGTCTCATTTTCGCTGTGCTGATGTTTGTCACCGCACGCTGCGCTCAGGACGGTTTAGCAGCTCTTTAATTCTGTATAATGCACTGGAACCTCAATGGAAAAGATACTCACCTGAGCAGGATGCAGTTCTCCAGCATGCCTCTCTTCCTGCTTTCATACAACAGACGTTTCCGCTTGATGTCCAATGGCTCATTTTTCTTCTCCTCCCACGGAGGCAGCGGGATCTCAATTTTCTCAGAGTCTGGAGCGTCGCCGCGGTACGAGCGGCTCAGAGCCGACAGCGGAACGACTGAGCGAGGGGAGGACCGAACACCAGGCAGGACCTGCTAATGAAAACGGCAATGGCATTTTGCAACTCTGATAAGAACAGTTACAAATAGAGGTCGACCGATAGTGGATTTTTACTGATACAGATGGATGCAGGTTGGATCTTACTTGACGATAACTAATTAAATCAACCGATAGAAATATAATACTAGATTAAAAAAATAAATAAATAAATAAAATAACAATGTAAAATAGTACTGAACTTTATTAAAAAATAGAAAAACTGTACTGAATCATGTGCTAAATGGAATAAATATGAATATATCTATTATATAAACAAATAGCAAGGAAAATACATTATATGCATTCAACCAAAAACAAAATACAGTGGTACCTCGACATACGAGTTTAATTCGTTCCGTAACCTTGCTCGTATGTCAAATTGCTCGTATTTCAAAGCAAACTTCCCCATTGAAATTAATTGAAATGCCATTAATCCGTTCCAGCCCCCAAAATGCCACCAGTTGTTTTTGTTACGTGTTTTTAAATAAGAAAAAATTATTTATAAATGACAAATATTGTATTAAAACCTAATAAAAGACAATGTAAAGATATAACAAGGTTTTATTCAGTGTATTTTCCTTGGAGATGAGACGACTTGAGCTAACGAAAACGCCGGTGTGGTGTGAGTGTGTGAGTGTGTGCGGAGGGGGGTGTGGGGGGGTAGAGGCGATAAGCGGAGGCGGAGGGAAAACCCGTTTTTTTACTATCACTCCTGTACACTACGTATCCCAAAACTATTGTTACTTTTTCTTCTTTGCTTATCTTAATTTTCGTCACAATCTTCGCTTTCTGGCTTCGATTTGCCATCTAGCAGCGGCGTCTCGAGCCCGTATCTCAAGTTTTTGCTCGCGTATTAAAGCAAAAAAACGACAGAGTGACCGCTCTTATCTCAAAAAACTAGTATGTTAGGGCACTTGTATGTCGAGGTACCACTGTAGTAACATTCCAAATAAATTAAAACAGTTTAATTTATAATTTGCCTCTAGAGGCCGCTCTCATACTGTATAATGCAACCCGGAAAAACTATCTGCATGGACTTTGCTGACAGCCAATAGTTTCAGCAATCAACTATGGGCAAAACCAATTAATCGGTCAACCGAGATGTTAAATGTAATTAAATGGATTATTTGAATCTCCAGTGTCAGTGCTCTGGTTTCTCTCTGATGCAATGGCTGGCCGTGCATTTCACACCAAGGCCTTCAGTGGTGTATTACCTGAATCAGTCCACCTCTTAAACCATCATTATGATGTCACAGCTATAAAAACCATCAATATTATACAGAAAAATGCCAAAGTTATTGGATGCCTGCTAGAAAGCCCCGGTGCCACAAACTAATATCATATCTGTATTTGATAATAAATGTCTTTTAAATTAAAAGTTCCCTTAGTTATTATTAGAGGTCAAGGCACTGATAGATGATGACTGGAACTATCAGCAAAAATCCATAGCAATTTTTATGCTGATAGCACGAAAGACCATAGTTTTATGTTGAAATAATTAAATGTATTAACAAAAGTATAATTATTAATTATAAAATGAGGTAAAATTTTAATACAGTACACTACTGTTGTATACATAAAATAGCATTTTTGGGGTGGTGTCCGTTTATCGAGGGTGGTTTCGGAACGTAACCTCTACGATACACGAGGGATTACTGTATTATATTTATTATTTATCTAATTATATTTATTCATGAATATATTCTTTTTTATTTCCTTTAGGACATTTTCATGATTCAGTAATTTTTTTTGTTTTTCAATGATAATTTCAGTACTTTTTTACATGGAGAGTTGTTTGTTTTTTATCCAGTAACTATTTTTTAAATATCGGTTGATTAATCGGTTATCGGCGAGTACGATCCAACCTAACTATCAGTAAAATCCACTATCGGTTCGACCTCTAGTTATTAATAATTACCAGCTATTATTAACAATTAACTATATGCATTAGTAAGTCATTGTTCTGATTTCAATAGCTAAGAATATGGAAAATGTCATTATGATAGTATTAATGCGCTTTTATATATTATATATATATATATATATATATATATATATATATATATATATATATATATATATATATATATATATAATATATATATATATATATATATTAAATCCTAGGGGTTATTTTAACTTCAGCATCGCCTGCTTATAGAACGAATACCACCCACGTGACCCACACTTCCATAGTCTCCTTCCTGAGCTAGCCAAGCGCTTAGCATATCACAAATATACAACTTCAGATGTGTACAGTGAACTTATATACAAACTTCTGTGTCAAATAATAACGCATTAAAATAAATAAAAGTACCAAATACTTGCGTATAAACACAAACCTTCACCGCATGTCTAATCGCTGTTGAAAGCATATTGCTTCGTCCTTCATGCGCAAAATATAAAGGCTAGAAATAACAAACCCCGGATGGAAATACCGCCATCTGATTTGCCCGTCATTGAACAGCATCTCGGGACGTGTAGTTCGCAAAATGGACTACAAATCAAAACGAAAACAAATATTATTAATTCAATACCTGAAAATTGAAAGAAAGGAATGGCTTTCCAAAATATCATTACAGGCTTTACAAAATATCAATACAGGAATATAAAAGTATTTGGTAAATATATATCCGGAACCTCATTAAGCCCGACTGTGTTTCTTCCGAAATTTATTTCAGGCGCCACTTATCAACGCACGGGGCGGGTTTAATTTTTTTGCCACCTGTATTGCACAAACCCCGCTTTCTAAACAAAGATTGGCTAATTGTGCTTAGTCTTCAGTTATAGCCAATCATTGTGCGTAGTGCGACGCAGAGTTAGCCAACCAGGATACAGGAAGGCGGGGTTAGTCAGAATGCAGTTGGGAAAGGGAAAAAATAAGGCGGTCAACTAGCTTGCTAGCTGGTGAGGGACGAGTAAGAGGCGAGAGTGTGTTGGTGTACAGGAGAGAAATTTAATCAGCGCGTTTCCGCCATCCGTGTGCAGAGCTTCGGGCTGCAGGCTTCGGGTTCGGCGGGTCTGGTGATGGCAGCCGCGAAGACTGATGGAGGGGCGGCGGAGCACGTCGACATCTACGCAGATCTAAACACTGAGGAGGTGAGGGGGGAGTGAAGTGCGGGAGAGGGAGAGGGGGGGATAAGGAGTACGGAAGAGGGGGGATAAGGAGTAAGGGAGAGCGAGAGCTGGATGGAGGAAAAGAGAGAGAGAGATGGATTGATCTAGAGGAAGGAAACATATTTAGATATATATAGAGAAGGAGTGAAAGACAGAGATATATGGAGGAAGAGTGAGAGATAGAGACATGGAGGGAGAGAGCTTGAGGGAGGGTGAACATGGAGAGATATGAAGAAAGAGAGAGAGCTGGAGGGAGGGAGAGGGAGAGAAATAGAGATGGGGAGAGAGAGCTTGAAGGAGAGAAAGAGATATGGAGGGAGGTATATGAAGGTGGAGAGAGCTGGTAGGAGGGAGAATATAGAGAGGGAGAATGAGGATGGATGGATAGATAGAGGGATGACAGGATAGAGAAGGCCCATATTGCTGCTTCTAGTCTTTTGTGAGCTAAAATGCGTGGATTTCACGCCCAGTGATGGTGTTTCTGAGAGAAAGCTTCAAGCAGCACTAATCTGTGTTTAGTTCAGGAGAATAAGCTCAGCGTGAGAACCTCGGGACTGATCAGTGCTCATCTCATGTCCAGGTGTTGTGGTGAATTATGCAAAATAAGTGTCCTCACCCAGAATGTTGTTCTGTCAGGTCATGTTCAGTACTCGGGTCAATTTTGCAGTGGAGCAATGAAGACCTGGAGCCATCTGTTTAACATGGAGGAGATCGTCACTTAAAATTCCAAAAAAGCATGTGGACACCTGACCATTACAATTGTATGAGTTTGTTGGACATCACAGCCTTTGTATAAAGGTGTTAGTCCCTGATCTCCAGCTCGAACAGCCTGTCCTTTTCTCTGAAGGCTTTCTAAAACATTATGGAGAGTTATAATAGTGAGGTCATGTGAGAGGCTTATGTTAGATGAGAAGGTTAGGACCTTCTAGTTTATCTTGAAGGTTTTTGTGTCATCCGACCATGTTTTTTTCGGAAGCCTCTTCTCACAGGGGTGTTGTCAGTTTATCAAAGGAACCACTGAATACTAGGGATGGTAAGATTTACTGATTCACATCGGCATAAAAGGTAACGATGTGATGCATCGATTTTACACTAATATATATATATATATATATATATATATACACACACACACACATATATATATATATATATATATATATATGTGTGTGTGTGTGTGTGTGTGTGTATATATATATATATATATATATATATATATATATATATATATATATATATATATATATGAAAGTGATCCATATTTTATATATACGCAACACTACGGAGACCGAGGCATGTCCTGAGAATCACATAGAGTGAAGATTAACATGGCAGAGGTAGAGCTGCATCTTTCTGGAGACAAACCAGGAAAAGAACGTCTGGTTTTATTTCATCATCTTTCTTTTTTTTTTTTTTCTTTTTTTTTTTTTTCGCACCACCAAAGCAGCATGCGTTACAAGTCAAAAATTGTGTTGAATCAATTCGAAATCAGAATACATTGGAATAGGGGCGAATCATATCTCATCGCTTTGCATCGGGAGCTGCTTCATACGTATCTTTAATGTGCTGTAGTGTTGAAGAGAACATGCCAAACATGAGATCAGGATGGAAATGGAAACATCTAACCACAAGCCCACACATGACCTCCAGCTGCTATTTCTATTTCCACTGTGAAAGAAGTTATAACTGAGGATACCAGTTTCTACATAGAAGCAGAATCAGGTTTATTGGCCAACTGTGTTGACACACACAAGGAGTTTGGTTCCAGCTGTTGGTGACTCTCAAAAGTACAGACATAATTAATACTATACATTTATCTTAGACTATACAAGACAATACAGAGTATACAGATTAAATAAGAGCACAATGTACAGACTATATATAAGATCAAGTGTGAGAGTGCATGGTAGTGCACAGAGCAGTATTGTGTGTCACAAAAGATAAAGAGGTTACGTTAGGACTTTTGTATAATATACAGCAGCAGTATTGTGTGTAACTGATTGTTGAATTTAGCGCTAATGTATTATGTGTTACCGGCCGGAGCAGCCCCTTTAAGAAGGCAGCGGATGGAGGTAGGACGTGTCTGAGGCATCTTGACATGCATTAAGAGTGAGTCATAGACAGATGTGGTGGAGAGAATCCGGTAATCTTCCAAAATAAAACATCGTTCAGAATCTGATAATGAATAAAACGGAAATAATGTAAGTTATGTATTCTTTCTGTGCGGCCCGGTACTAATTGACCCACAGACCGGTGCTAGTCCACGGCCCGGGGGTTGGGGACCACTGTTGTATAGTACAAGTCCTGGAGAGTGGGCAGGGGAGCTCTTATGGCAGACCATACTTCCTCATTTGGCATATAAAGTTTATCCTCTGCTGGGCCTTTTTGAGATTAGAGTTTATGTTGGACTCCTATTTCAGGTCTTGAGAAATGGTAGTTCTAAAGTTCTAGTGTCTCAGAAACTTGAAGGGCTCCACAAATGACACAGGGCCAGGATGTAGTGTTGAGGGGTGTTTCCTAAAGTCCACTGTCATCTCCACTGTTTTCAGCATGTTTGGAATGCGATGTATGTATAGTAAGAGAGTTGTTGTTGACCAAAAAGCAGTGGTACTCTTTCCAATACACGCCATCAGATACGACGAATAATACAATTCAGACATTTTGTTTCATGTGGTTCGGATTATAAATATGTTTTGTAAGGAGTTGGGCATCACACGCCATGGTAACCTGCTGGTTGGAATCAGATTCATGGCATAATTCTTCATGCAGTTTCATTTTCAGTTGGGACATGTTTTTCTGATTGTTTTGCCCCATAGTGCGGCGACGCTATGGAAGCAGAGGCAGAAGCTGACGCTCTTTATGACGATGTGTTAACTGGATCAGTGGACAGCGAGGACGTTTTGGGAAAGCAGAGCGACGAGGATGGTAAAGCAGCGGTGGAATTTGTCGGAGGGGGGAGGTTCTCCGTCTACATCGGGAACTTTAACTGGGTGAGCTTTCAACATGGATATTAAACATGGACTGGTGACCGGTCATTTCTTTTGTTCTTTTGAATGGGGTGTGTGTGTGTGTGTGTGTGTGTGTGTGTGTGTGTGTGTGTGTGTGTGTGTGTGTACGTACAGTACAGTACAGTACAGTACAGTACAGACCAAAAGTTTGGACACACCTTCTCATTCAAAGAGTTTTCTTTATTTTTATGACTATGAAAATTGTAGATTCACACTGAAGACATCAAAACTATGAATTAACACATGTGGAATTATATATGGAATTATATACATAACAAAAAAGTGTGAAACAACTGAAAAATGTCATATTTTAGGTTCTTCAAAGTAGCCACCTTTTGCTTTGATTACTGCTTTGCACACTCTTGGCATTCTCTTGATGAGCTTTAAGAGGTAGTCACCTGAAATGGTCTTCCAACAGTCTTGAAGGAGTTCCCCAAGAGATGCTTGGCACTTGTTGGCCCTTTTGCCTTCACTCTGCTGTCCAGCTCACCCCTAAACATCTCGATTGGGTTCAGGTCCGGTGACTGTGGAGGCCAGGTCATCTGGCGCAGCACCCCATCACTCTCCTTCTTGGTCAAATAGCCCTTGATGCCTTCAGTGTGACTTTCATAGTCATGAAAATAAAGAAAACTCTTTGAATGAGAAGGTGTGTCCAAACTTTTGGTCTGATCAAGTATGGCATGACAACTTTGTGGAAACAGTTTAAAGAAGAATCACATACAGCGCCTGTCAAAAGTGTGGAAAAAGTGTTTTTTATGGTTTTTGAGACGCATGCATGTTCCTTTTGTTTATTTTAGGGCTGCAAATAACGATTGTTTTGATAATAAAAACGGCTGATCGCCCAACCTGCCGCTCGTGAGATCTAGTGCGACTGTCCCCAAGTTGGCAAACAAACAGTTTACAAACAAACAGCGCTTTATGAAACTATACCATCTTCACATGATTATACAGTTTTTGCTTACCGTGTTTTCTTTTCACGTGCTTGTGTGGCACGGAAGTACTACAGTGATGCACAGTCTCCTTTGTTGCGTTTAATATAAAATGCTCCCATGCCTCGGATGACCTGCTGCCGTTTGACCTGTACTCTCCGCTATTTCACAAGCGGCTGTGTTATCTTACCGTCACGCTAACCGATTACTTTAGCAGCCCAACTAATCCATAACAGCATTCACAAGGAATGTCATTATCGATTTTATCGATTAGTTGTTGCAGCCCGAGTTTATATGCAGCAACCTAGGTAAAAGGCAAAAACACACTACAATTGGACAGTGAATGACTAGAAGAAAGTACTGCAGACAGGTGAGTCCAAATTTTAAATGTATGGCTCTAACAGAAGAACCTGTAAGACACAGAACAGGAGAGATGATGTTGCAGTCTGCCTCACACCTCAAAGTCAAACATGGAGGTGGACGCTTAATGGTGTAAGGTTTTTTTGTAGTAGGGAAATTTGGAGACTTATTTCCGGTGAAAGGAACCAACATGGCTACCATTCCATACTTGGCTAAGTGTCACCAGCTTCACCATACAATAAGAATACGACCTCAACCATACGTCCAACCTTCGTAAGTGTTATTCTGAGATCATGTGTGCAACTATTATATAATGCCCTGCCCAGTTATCGGGCCTAAATCCTATTGAATCCTATTGGGATGACCTGGAGCACAAGGTCAGAAAGTAATGTCCTGGCAAAAAACACATTTGGCAAAGTATTTTAGCTGATTGTTTGGGAAAATAGCTGTCTGGATGCCAAGTGTGCATACAGCTGCTACTCATGCTAAGGGAGGATATTTCAATAAAAATAATACTACATTTATATATTTGTATATCCAAATTAAATCTTTATACCGTTAAATTCTCTAGTTTATTGCATAAAGACAAAAGGAACATGCACATGTCTATTAAAAAAAATAAATAAACAATAAAAGAGTGCTTTCAGCTGTTTACCATAATGGCTTACTTTGCTGGATGTATGTAAGACTGTGAAGTCTGGACTGTGACTTCTGCCCTGTGTGCTGGGGTTGCTTTGCTTCCAAAGGGGCCCTGAAGAGATTAACTTTGCTTCCCAGTCCCTATGGCTCAAAAAAAATTGTACAAACTAACCATGCATTCTTGTTCAGAAGAAGGATCCTGGTTTTAGTTTAGTTCTAGATTCACAAAGGTCTAAACTGGTCCTTAAAAAAAACATTCATTTCCAGACAATGAAATGATTGTCAGATTCCAGTCATTCTGTGCTGCCACAGGACTGGATCACGTCAGATAATATGTGCAGAAGAAGGCATGGAGATGTACAGTATGTGAAAACCTGACCATAACACCAATCTGTGTCACAAACCACAATCAAGCTCCATGAAGACACTGTGTTAAGGTTAAGACAGACAAGCTTGAGTGTCCTGCACTCAGGCCATCCCCATTCAACATCATTGCCCGACCTCACTAATGCTCTCGTGGCTGAATGATCACAAAGCCCAACAGTCATATTCTAGTGGAAAGACTTCCCAGACAGAGGGAAGTGGGGCTTTGTACAAGCACATAAGGGTATTATGAATGGTATGTCCAGATACTTTTCTGTATGTACAATGTACAGAAACACTAAAGCTGGCACACACCTTTTCTTTCTGTGGACAGTCCTTCGAAGCTAAGATGGACATCCTGGGTTCCCATGACTGGGTTCACCCTCTGCAAAACACTTTTATTTTTATTGCTGATTCTTCCTATGTTGTAAAGAATTCAACAACCATACCACTTAGATAACACAGTCTTTGGTTCACTGATATTTTTATTTGTGCCCCTGTACCACATACTCAGATCAAACATAACATTAAAACCACTTACCTAATACTGAATAGTGTTAACTTGTGTCACTAAAACATCTCTGAACTGTCAAGGCATGATCTCTGAAGGTGTGCTGAGGTTTCTGGCACAAAGATGGTAGCAGCAGATAATTTAAGTCCTGTAGGTTGTGAAATCATAGATCAGACTTGCTTTTCTAGACACATTGCACAGATGTGTGATGGGAATGAGATCTAGAGAGACGTTGAAACACCTTGAACACTTGGTTGGACTTCTGTTCTAATCCCAGCACTACCAAGCTGCTACTGCTGGCCTCTGAAGCAGGGTCCTTAACCCTGACCTGCTTAGTTATATAAATGAGAACGAGAGGGGCGAACAGGCTGGATCTTGTTTACACAAACATCCTCAGCATGTATCGAGCGGAGCCTCGCCCTCACCTAGGCTACTCGGACCACATCTCGGTTATGCTAATTCTAGCATACTTGTCAGATGCTCTAAACCGGTTCTGAACAGATGAAATCCTGGGCAGCAGGAGCCACCTCTGATCTTCAGGACTGTTTTGAGTGCCCTGACTGAGACATGTTTAGGGAGGCTGCAACCAACGGTGATTCCATTAACTTGGAGGAGTTCACTACACGTTCCAACCAGAAGCCGTAGATGACTGCAAAGGTGCGTGTGCTGCTAAACTCTAGAGACCTCGACTGTAGAGAAAGGGACAGGACGGCCTTAAGAACAGCAAGGGCCAAACTGTCCTGAGCCATTAGAGAGGTGAAGCGCACACACGCCAAGAGAATCCACGGCCACTTCCAGGACAGCAGAGACACTCAGCCCATGTGGCAAGGCATCCAGGCAATCACGGACTACAAGACCCTTGTGTGACCTTGACGCCTCCCTCCCAGATGCGCTGAACGCCTGGTTTGAGTTGCAGAACAACATGGCGGCAAGGATGGCCACCCCTCCTCCCAGTGACCTGGTGCTCTGTCTATCAACGGCTAAAGTGAGAAAAACTCAATGCAGAACCAGACCAGACAACGTTTCTGACCTCTTCAACCTCTCCCTGAGCAGCGCCGTTGTACCTATGTACCTCAAGACAACAACAGTGCCAAAGAAGTCTACTGTTTAGTTTAGTGTACTGAAGTGTACTGAGCTGTTTGCTCAGCCCACTGCTGTTCACTCTGCTGACTCTCGACTGTGTAAAAATGCACAGTTCAAATCACATCTTCAAGTTCACGGATGACACGACTGTGGTGGGTCTCATCAGCCAGAACAGCATACAGAGAGAGTAGGTGCAACAATTAACAGCCTGGTGTAGAGCCAACAGCCTGTCTCTAAACCTTGACAAAAACCAAAGATATTGTTGGAGAACACAAAGCGGCCATTCTCCACTGATCATCGGTGGATCCTCCATGGAGATCGTCAAGAGCACCAAATTCCTTGGTGTTCATCTGGCGGATAACTTCAGCTGGTCACTCAACACCATCACCAAGAAAGCACAGCAGCATCTCTAATTCCTGAGAACGATAGGGAAGGCCCCTCTCCCTTTCCCTATCCTAACAATTTTCTACAGATGGACCATCGAGAGTATCCTGAGCAGCTGCATCACGCCTGGTTTGGGAACTGCACCGTTTCGGATTGCAAGACCCTACAGAGAATAGTGAGGACAGCTGGGAGAACATTGTGTTCATGTTTACATATACACTTTTGTTGATGGTTCCTTTTTTGCACATTGTACTCTAACATATTAGACATTTTATTTTGTGTATCTGTCCCACACTGTCTTGTGTGTCTGTCTGTATTGTTTTTTGTTTGCACTGTCTGCACTAGGTTGCACACAATGCACTTTATGTGGCTAGGACCAGGAACTCCCAACAAGTCCAATTGTCTTGGAGATGCTCTGACCCAGTGGTCCAGCCATGAAAATTTGGCTCTTTTAACACATCAAATTCTAGAACTGATTGTTTACTTGATGCCTAATATTCCTAATATCCCACTCTTTGAAGGATGCCACCTGTCAGTGATGTTCAAGTCTTGGTTGATCTGTGTATATTAATTCTCACACTATACATAAATATGATCTGATTTATTGGTCAACAAAATAGGTGTGGTTTGCTATTCTGGTAAGTAGAGTTTGCAGTTTTTTCACGACCGATAGTTAATTGCTGGGACAAAAAATCCATACGATAGTTTTTCCGGGTTGTGTTATTCAGTCCGAGAGTGGCATCTTGAGGGAAATTACTAACTGCATGTGCTTTTATTTCAACTGACTTTTTTTTTTTTTTATTCATTTTGGATGTAACTTTTATTTGGAGTGTTACTTTTTGAGTGTTTCTTTTGAGTGTATCTTTTTTTTTATTATTATTTGTAATCTGACAGTTTTTTTATTTATTTATTTTTTTTGCTTCTTATTTGTAACCAA
Source organism: Silurus aristotelis (assembly GCF_946808225.1). Classification (NCBI taxonomy): domain Eukaryota; kingdom Metazoa; phylum Chordata; class Actinopteri; order Siluriformes; family Siluridae; genus Silurus; species Silurus aristotelis. The sequence goes on from NC_139586.1 coordinate 7,494,565, forward strand.
GTGGACATCAGACAATGATTTGATGACAATGGCACGGAAGCAGGGTGTGAAAGACGTCATAGAAATTAAGTTTGCAGAGAACAGGACTAACGGTCAGTCCAAAGGGTGAGTTATTTTCTTTTTACCTCTCGTGTCTCTCTCTTTCTTTGTGCCCATCACCATCTAAATGCTCCTGTATCTTGCAGCTATGCCGAGATTGTAGTGTCCACAGAAGAGTCTTTAAGGCGTTTATTGGAAACACTGCCACAGTGCAAGATAAACGGGGAGAAAGTGGAGTGTCGGCATGTCTCACGGAAAAACCTGGCTGAGTTTGAGGCTCTGGCCAGAAAACGTAAGTAAGCTTTAGAAAGAAATCTCCTCGAATCATTTGGATCACTGAGCTGTTAAACTGTATATATATTTCAGAAAACTTAGATTCCTAACCAAAATCACAGCTCTTTTATAGTTTTACTATTTAAAGTTGTAATGAAGTGTGTTCGAATAGTAAATAATAGCATTTAACTGCATGTTGTACTGTGTATTATTACATGGCAACTAAAATTTGAATTTGGACACTGTGATCATATTGTGGAAATCTGGCACTTAATCACTGGCAAAATGTCCCCTGTGTTTTAAAACAGGAATACCGCTGCGTCTGAACCCTAAAAGTGATTCGGAGCGAGCAGAAGGAAGGAATTCCTCTGCGTCCTCTCCATCAGACCTGCCTCCCTTACCTTTGCCTTTGGCGTTTCCTCCAGTCAAACCCCCTCCCCTCATGCCCCCATTTTATAACACTCCTCCCCCTCCACTGCCTCCTCCCCCTCTTTTTAGCACTCCTCCTCCTTTGTTCCATCCACCCTCACATCATGCACAAATTCCCAACACACACCACATCCCCAACACACACATCCATCATGCACACATCCCGAACACACACATGCCTAATGCACACATTCTCAATGCACACACCCACAACACGCACACGCCCTCGTTACACATTAACCCCGCCTTCTTCCCGCCAAATCCCGCGGCACGCCTTGGCACCACAACCAGCAGCGGCAGCAGAGCAAGATTCAGCCAACCGGGGTGAGGAAAACTTGAGTCTTTACAGTTTTTTGGCTTAAAATTGGTACAAATTGTATTTATTTATGGAGATAAGAACCCGAACCAGACAGACAGTAAGCACCGTAGCACATAAAAAGCAGACAGCCACTTTATCGTCAACAAATCTGAGTGAACATATCAGGGTGGGGAAAGACGGAAGCCAAACATCCCAGTTCAACAAAGCACTATTCCCATGAATCTTTCAAATCTGCGATTTTTTACAAAAAGGCTTGACTAAGCAAATATGCTTTAGCATAAACATATACACTGAGACAGTGTCTGAGGTTTAAACACAAATTGGAATGCTGTTGAAATGCATACTTGTGGGGCTTTGTAAAGAAAATGCTGTAGTCATCATTAGTTGAGGTACCAACAAATAGCCTGCACCTCTTAATTAATGTATACATCACATTCTATAAAAAAAACTAGATGTTCGTTTGGTTACTGCGACATAAGAGCAAAATATTGTATATAATATACTATATACAGTACATTCTGATGGTTATATTTCTACAGGTATAGTCTAAAAAATATTCAATGTTTTAGCCTCATTGGAAAACATATTCCTAGTAATTTGGTGAGTATTCAATAAGAATCTATGATTATTTTTGTTAGCTTCTGTTAGGGTGGAGAGAGACTTCTTTTATGTTATTTGAAATACAACCAAATATAGTTTGACTTTGTTTACATTCTAACTTTCGAAAGGTCTTTTTAAAGGTGGGGGATCGGTAAACAAAGGTGAAAAAGTGATTCTCAAGTATAATTTTAGTTTTAATCGGAGCTGCAGTATCAAAATATTAAAGTCTCCAAACATTATAACTCTATTTGATAAACAAACAAATACACACGGAATTTACAATAAGGCCCTCATAATTAGCACAAATTTGTGTAATGAGCTTTAAACGTTGAATTTGTGTCTAGGTGGCGCTCCTTTTCTGCCTGATCTGATTTATTTACAATGTTCTTTTGATGTAAGAGCTTAAATATGTTGACAGTCTTCTAGCAGTTCTAGCAGCAAGTCAAAGCTCCTGGTTGTGCATTCAGTGTGATTCAAATGTCCTAAGAAATATATTACCATTAATCCAAACAGATGGCAAAGCTTATTTACACTTTAACTGATTCTTGGATTACTATGTTTGAGGTGATAATTTACCATCAACAATCTCGGTAAGTCATCGCAGTCATCTCCCCTGGCTCCTCCCCTTTTCCAGTTTGTTGTCAGATGAACACGGCTCACTCAGTTTATTATTTATTTACTCCAAATGCACAATGTTTTTTTAGTTTCACAGAAACCTTTCACACGCTAGACAAACCTCTCGCCACATTTCGGTGCTGAAAAGTCATTAAACAGAGTACGTGTTTCGGAAAGGGCCTTGGTGGACACTGAGAAATGAGAACGTTTGTGTCCACTTGCATATTTTTAGTTGATTTTATCATTCAAATTAGTCGAGAGGAAAACCAGCTCTGTATTTGATCGTGTGTGTGAGCATGTTCTGACCTGTAATGCCTTTCAATCATCTTACAGGGATGCAGACTTTGAGGAACTGATAAACAGGAACAGAACAATTGCGAGCAGCGCCATCACTAAAGCCATTTCTGCAGCCACATCAGGTCTCGTTTTCCACAAAAATGCTCTTTATTTGTTTGTTGTTTTTAAATATCTGTATTTTAATCAGAATTTGACAGGGAATCATGAACAATTGACATTGGAGGTAAAGGTTACAGTCAATTGCAGGCATGATGTGAAATATTACAAAATAATTAGTAGTAGTAGCTTAGTTGTGTGTGTGTGTGTGTGTGTGTGTGTGTGTGTGTGTGTGTGTGTGTGTGTGTGTGTATATATATATATATATATATATATATATATATATATATATATATATATATATATATATATATATAGGGAGAGGGAGAGGGAGAGGGAGAGAGGATAAGACGGCCAGAAATATTGGCACACTTGCAATTCTTACAAAAAATGCAACGCTTCTCTTAGAAAATTGTTGCAGTTGCAAACGTATTCATTTATTTATTTTTTGTTTGCATTGGAACAACACAAAAAACATGAAAGGTAAAATCTGATACAATTCCTCACAGAATTATTGCCATCCATAACCTAATATTTGGTAGCACCCCCTTTGGGGGAATAAATAACAAAGTGTCTTAAACGTCTCTACTGGAGTTTAAGACGACTCCTCTTTTGCAAACTGCTCCTGGTCATTTGAGGAGGCCTTCTCCCAATTGCTGTTTCGAGACCTCTCCACAGGTGTTCTATGGGATTTAGATCTGGACTCATTGCTGGCCATTTCAGAACTCTCCAGCTGTTTGTAACCATTTCTGAGTGCTTTTGCAAGTGTGTTTCGGGTCATTTTCCTGCTGGAAGACCCATGACCTCTAGTGGAGAGGCAGCTTTCTGACACTGGCCACTACATTGTGCCCCAAAATTCTTGGGTAATCAACAAATTTCATGATACCGTTCACACAGTCAAGGCATCCAGTACCAGAAGCAGCAAAGCAACCCCAAAACATCTATGAACCTCAGCCATGTTTGACTGTAGGGGCTGTGTTCTTTGCTTTGAAGGCCTCATTTTCTTTTTCTGTAAACAGTGCCGTGGTGTCCTTTACCCAAAAGCTCTCAAACTCCAATCTTGCTTTTTTATGCCTTTGTGTCAGAAATGGTGTCCACCTGGGTCCCCTACCATAGCGTCCCTTTTCATTCAGATAGGGACGTATAGTGCGAGCCCACACTATTGTACCCTGTGTCTGCAGATCAGCAAAAAATTAGTTTGGAAGTTAATTTACAGGGTTCTTTACCCACCATCAAACAATCCTTCGTTGTAATTCATTTATTCATTTTGCTCTTCGGTCCACGACCAGGGAGGTTCGCTAGATTAAGATCTCTGGTGATGGACTTGTAGCCTTGAGATTGTCCATGTTTTTCCACTATTTCTTTTCTCAGTGTGACACACAACATAACTTTTTTCATTTTAACTGATTGCAAGTGTAATTACTATATTGGCCGCAGGTTACACTTGCCGCAGGTGTGTCTAAATACAAATTACAGGAGCACCACATGTTTGAAAAGCAATTATTTCTTACAATTTTGATAAGGTGTCAATATCCATTTTTTAGTTCTGTGTGGAATCTTATCAAGTTGGACTTCTCAGGGGGTTTTTTTTGTGTGTGTTGTTGCAATGCAAACAAATACATTAAGTACATGAACATCAAAACATTTGCAATTGGAACAATTTTATTCTTTTGATTACACTCCTTCCATTTTGATTTGGTGATTGATCTTGTAGTACAGTGGGACAAACCTGGAGTCACATCAGCAACTCACAATGTTAGCACAGGGTTAAGTTTAAATGTGCTGTGGTTTGCATTTCTGCCTATTGAGAGAGTTCACTCTCTCTTCTCTCTTTCTCCTCTCTCTTTTAGGTGACATCCGGATGGCCATAGAGACCCTGTACACGGCGACTGCGGTGATCAAACAGTCTCGTGTGTTCTTTGACAAGCGCTGTCGCGTGCTGGTTGAGTCCCTTAATGACTGTCTGAACTCGGTAGAGACCAAATGCTTCCCTTCAAGGTGTGTGTATGCGAGAGGTCTTATCTATTCCATTGGCTCATCTGCTGACAAACAACATAAATCAATTACAGTGCCTTCTACCAGCAGCACATGTATTTATTTTTGTCTCGTTTTTCCATATCTTTAGTAAGAGACACCGTTCTCGGGAGCGAGCGAGGAGCCGAACGAGGAGCCGATCAAGGGACCGATATCGAGAGCGCTCATCCAGCACAGACAGAGACAGAGAGCGGGAGCGAGGCCGTGATCGTGAGCACAGAGACAGGCATTGATGGGTGAGTAGTGTCGCTTCCTCCTCCTCCTCCCCCTGTCATACTGACACTAAAGCCCCTTTCACATCTACATGTTTACACAGGAATTCTGGTCAGAAGGTCCCTTTCTACCACAGCTCCTCTGACAGCAAATCACAGTTTTGTTTTGTTTTTTGTCAACATATTTACAATGCATTTGGAAAGTATTCAGACCCACTTCCCTTTTTTTCAGTTTTATGTTGCAGCCTGATATTACAATCGTTTAAACAAAAGTATTCAGACCCTTAAATCTGCTATTATTACACCCATACTTAAGAAACCAGAAGGTGACCCATCAAATTTTGACAATTTTCATCTAATTTCAAATTTACCATTTATCTCCAAGGTAGTGGAAAAGTGTATTGCAATTCAAATTAATGAACATCTCTCCAATAATAACTTGTATGAACAATTCCAATCTGATACTGTCTCACATAAGATACTTCTTGACAGGTTAGCTTCCATTGGTATTACTGGCACTGCTCTGTCTTGGTTTATGTCATTTTTATCTGGACGCAGTCAGCGTATTTATTTAAAAGGTTTTAGTTCAAGATTATCAACAGTCACCACTGGTGTACCCCAGGGCTCTGTATTGGGCCCGCTTCTTTTCATTATATATATGCTCCCTCTTGGTTACATTTTAAAGAAATATGGTGTTAATTTTCACTGCTATGCGGATGACACCCAACTTTACCTGTCTGCCAAACCCACCGGTTCTTTTCCTCCACCATCCTTATCAAGCTGTCTATCTGAAATTAAAGATTGGCTTTCAGGGAACTTCTTGAAGGTAAATGGCAACAAAACTGAGGCTTTGCTGGTTGGCACTAAATCTGTTATGTCTAAACCTAACTGCTTCTCTCTCACCATTGATAATACCACAATCTGTGGATAGTACACTATCTTTTGAAGCACAAATTAATATCACACAGACTGCATACTTCCATCTTCGTAATATTAACCGTCTTCGTCCCTTTCTTTCAAATAATAATACTGCAGTTCTTATTCACGCACTAGTCACTTCACGTATAGACTACTGCAATGCACTTCTCACAGGTATTCCTTCCAAATTGCTGAATAAACTTCAGATGGTTCAGAATTCCGCAGCCCGTGTTCTCTCTAGAACACCTTATACGGCTCACATCTCTCCGGTTCTTCAGCAATTACACTGGCTTCCAGTAAAGTGTAGAGTAGAATTTAAAATCTTGCTACTCACTTATAAGGCACTTCATAATCTTGCACCACGATATCTCACTCAACTTCTTCATGTTTACACTCCTTCACGTGCCCTTAGATCTTCATCTTCAATTTCTCTTGTGGCACCTTGGATTCGACCGACTACCATGGGTGCCAGATCTTTTAGTTATGCTGCCCCCCGCCTATGGAACTCTCTTCCCCTTGATGTTCACAATAGCGAGTGCTTGTTGACTTTTAAAAAGCGGCTTAAGACATATCTTTTTATACAGGCCTTTTTATGAAATGTTTTATTGAGATTTAAATGAATTTTACATGCATATGCTGTTTCTTTGGTGTGTGTTCTGTTTTATGCAATGGCCTGTATATTGTCTGTAAGGTGACCTTGAGTGTTTTAAAAGGCGCCATGAAATAAAATCCATTATTATTATTATTATTATTATTATTATTATTATTTACAACACTTGAAAATTTGCTCAGGTGCCTCCTGATTCTTTTGATTATTGCCGAGATGTTTCGACACCTTGAGTCCAAATGCGAAAAAGTTAATTTGATTGGACATGATCAAAAATCAAGCCATGAGGTCAAAGGAACTTACTTAACTTATTTACCACGTTATACGTGATTATAGCCCATCCAAAAGCCCCCCATCCCATTGTCTTCTACTCATTCTTGCGTTTTGTCTTAATTCACTTTAACCTGTACTTCCAGAACAGTCGCCACCATTTCCAGTCCATGGCTAAAGATCAGCAGAGATCACAGTGCATATGAGGAGGACCAGCTAGAAGCCACAATTGACCTGCTGAACAACGCTTTCTCTGCTTCTAACAACTTATTTCATGGCATTTCGGTAAATTTTCTTAAAGATGCCGTTCTCTTTGTTGTGTACATGGTTATGAATAGGAATTGACGTTTTTGGTTGAAGAAAAAAAAATTAATAATTTTTACTGGCTGATTCAATACTCAGACTGCAGAACAGCCTTCATTCACTTTGTTTAGACACATTCGACGCCTTAATTTTTGTCAATTTTGTAATTAAACACGAATGTACAGTAATAAAAAAAAAAGATCCTGTATTTCCCTGCTACTGTGCTGCGTGTGACGTTATTGTCAGATTCCTCTCGAGGAGGAGACACAATTCGCTGATGCAGAATAGGACATTTTGCACATTCTGCGTTTTTACAGACTTTGTTCAAACTCCTTCAAATGAATTATTCATTACAAATTATTTGAATGATGTAAATAATTTAGACTAAGAGCTCTGCATTTCTCTGCAAGAGTAATGAATTTTTTTCCTATCAGAAGTGCAGCAGAAAGAAAGGACTAGCAGGCAGAAAAAGAAAAACTAATCATTTTGACCACAAAATACATAGCGAGCTTTGGAGTTTTGTTGGTGGACTGGACAGGGCCCAAGCTTACAGTGCATTCAGACCACCTTTACTTTTAAACATTTTCTTATATTGCAGCCTGATACTATAATCATTCAGATAGATTTTTCTTTCTCATTAATCTACACTTAGTACTCCATAATGACAAAGTGAAAAAAGAATACTATAAATGTCTTAATGTTTTCAAATGAAAAAACCTAAATTATCACATGCACATAAGACCAACAAGACTTTGCTTTATGCTCAGGTGCCTCTCATTTCTCTTGATCGTTGAGATGTTTCTACACTTTGATTAAAGTCCACTTGTGGAAACATTTACTGATTGAACATGATTTGGAAAGTCACACACACTTTTTTATATAGGGCTTCACATACAGTGCATCCGGAAACTATACACAGCGCTTCACTTTTTCCATATTTTATGTTACACAGCTTTATTCCAAAATGAATTAAATGTATTATTTCCCTCAAAATTCTACAAACAATACACCATTATGACAACGTGAAAGAGGTTTGTTTGAAATACCACACCTACATAAGTATTCACAGCCTTTTCCATGAAACTCAAAATTGAGCACTGGTGCATCCTGATTCCACTGATCATCCCTGAGATGTTTCTACAACTTGATTGGAGTCCAGCTGTGGAAAATTCAGTTGATCGGACATGATTTGGAAAGTGACCAGATGAAAGCCACTCCTCAGTAATAGGCACGACAGCACGCCTGGAGTTTGCCAAAAGGCACCTGAATGACTCACACCATGAAAAACAAAATTCTCTGCTCTGAACTCTTTGTCCTGAATTTCAAGGAAACCAGGCACTGCTCATCACCTGGCCAATACCATCCCTAAAGTAAAGCATGGTGGTGGCAGCATCATGCTGTGGGGATGTTTTTCAGTGGCAGGAACTGGAAGACTAGTCGGGATGGAGCGATAGATGAATACAGCAATGTACAGAGACATCCTTGATTAAAACCTGAATACTTTCTGGATGCACTGTATCTCTAAATGTGTCTAAATTCTCAATGTGAAAAACTTGACTTAAGAGGATTGTTAACCAGGGAAGTAAAATGTATGGGCAGGAAGCGGATGACTATGGCCCAGTTATATTATAGACAGGGTTTGAGTAAAGCCCAGAGCATATTGTTAGATGATTCCCAGATATCCTGTTTCACCTGCTTCCTTCTGGTATTCAGTATTGAACTCCTATTAGTAAAGAAAATCGTTTTAGACATTAATTTGTCTTGTGTCTTATGCGAAATGCATGTATGCTGCTACCAAATAGCTTTCAGGAAATAAACATGAACTGAACAGGTGACAATGTATATCAGCACAAAAAAACCAAGGCATGCATTCAAAGGAACTGGCAGCAGAGCTCAGAGACAGGATTGTTGCAAGGCACAGATGTGGGGAAGCCTACAAAAAAAATCTAGGTTTAGAAACCTCCCAGCAACGATCAAGAGAACTGGAAGGCAGCTGAGCTCTTTTTCAAGTGTGGTTGCAAAGGGTCTGAATACTTATGTATGTGATGTTTCAGGTTGTTGTTTTTTTTTTTTTTAATTGTACAGACATTTTTTACATTTTTTCATTTTATTATGAGGTACCGAGTGTAGATCGAGAAAAACAAATCAATTTGATCGATTGTAGTATCGGGCCATAGCATAACAACATTGAAAAAAAGTGAAGGGGGTCTGAATACTTTCCGACTGCACTGTATAGTGCGATCTCGAAGGAATATCTACGTGAGGGAATTGTCACAAGCAAACTTCTTCACTCAGTCAGGAACAGGAAATAACTCGATACATAAAAAAAAAAAAAATCTGTTTCCAGTAGGTGAGAAGTTTTATATAAACCACCTTCACTGTTACTGTAAATCTGGAAGATTCCAGAAAGTGATGTCATAAAATTTAAGGTTCATTATCTATACCTAAAAACAGGGTCTTTTTATCCTTGATGCCATGAAAAAACTCAAACAACTCAACCAAGACCTCAGGAGGGAAAAAAATAGACCTCCAGGAGTCACGATAAGCATCTGTATAAACAATCGCACACACAAGACGGTGTTCTTCCAATGAGCAGAAAAAAGCCAGCTCGAAACCTGAAGGTGATCAACTTTTTTTTTAAAAGAGTATCATCTCAGGTGTGAATCACAGAAGTGGTGTTTTACTGGGAAAAGGACGGTGTAAAGAAATACTGAGGCTACTAAATACTGAAGTAAAAATACTTCACTGAGAAAACTTGCTATGGGTGTAAACCATAAATGCTGGCACCTCTGCATACAAGTCAAACTTAATACAAATGCTGATACAAATTATTATTATTTTTTTAAGTCACTTAAGCTCTAAAAACACCATCGCCTTCACACACACTGGCTCAGGATTCTTTTCATGTCATATTTAATACTTTTATTTATACAAAAAGGAAATCCAATCAAAGAACTGCGGCACAGTGAAGTCAAGAAGCCGTGAAAGTCGGTTCAGTGAACACAGAGATGAAGCCATTTAGTCCGAGTCTTATTTCTCCAGCGGGGCGTAGTTCAGCAGTTTCTCAATCAGATCGACGTGAGAGAGCAGCATCCTTCGACAGCAGTACCTCTTCAAGCCCAGCGCATCCAGAGCGTCTCTGAGTCAAACAAATCGCACATGAGATCAGTGGCCTGAATTTATCTACACAATCACCAAAAGAATAAAAGAGCAAAAGCTGTGTGGTATATGTGTGTTAGTTGAATGGAACCAAGTTTTTTTTTTTTTTTTTTAATTGAAATGGAAAAAATTACATCAATGGTTCTGTATTATTATTTAACATTTTATTATTAATTTCTCGGCCACCATCTTGAAAACCTTGCAAAGAAACATGTGCAATTCATAAAAAATATACATATCAATAATTAAAATATTGTTTCAAACATGAAACAGGATTTGTATGCTAGATTAAGTATCTTTATATGAAGTGTGTATGTGGGCAAAATTACATCACTACATTACATCTTGAAATTGACTATAAAGCTGAATATAGATAGATAAAGGTTTTGCAGGGATTCAGTGCTGCGTGTCCAAGACTGATCCACACTAGGGGTGTAACGGTACACTTGTTCGTGTCGGACCGTTTCGGTAGACGTGTACAGAATGCAATACTTGGTTTACCTGAGGAACATCTAGAATGTACGTTTCCTTACATGCACATTAACTGGTGGAACGCAAGTTTGTTTAACATACAATAAATCGAATGAACGCAATATGCTTTTTTTATTTTATTGATTACATTGAGCTCTTGTAGCTTAAATTGCTGAAGATGCTGTTAATGCTGGATGGGTCAATAAGTTTTGGCAGAAAATGAGGGGCCGACACAATATTGGGCAGGTGCTCATAATGTTCTGTCTGATCGGTGTGTACATGTTTTTTTTTTAAGGTAAAAACTTTGCCAGTGACAGGAAGTCGTTGATTCTGTGCATTTGCAGGACCAAACCTGAATTTTCTTACATGCGCAGCGCAAATCGTGTTTCTGGTACAGATCCAGTAGCGTGGTGTCACGGTCTAACTAAATGCATATATGTACAATCAATGTAATCAAAATAATAGAAGTGCACTGCATTCATTTGACTCATTCAATCCTATTTTTTTGTAGCAAGTGAACATTTTGTCCTCAAAGTTGGTGTTAGTTGGTTAGGTGGTGATGTCTAGACGACTAGGTCAGAGCATCTCTAAAACTGCAGCTCTTCTGGCGGGTTCTTGGTCTGCAGGAACAGTGGTAATCTGGCAACAGGGTCATGGGCAGCCAATGCCCATGTGGTCCGATCCAACAGACGAGCTCTTGTAGCTTAAATTGCTGAAGATGCTGTTAATGCTGGATGGGTCAATAAGTTTTGGCAGAAAATGAGGGACCGACACAATATTGGGCAGGTGCTCATAATGTTCTGTCTGATCGGTGTGTATATAGGTTTTGGTTTTTTTTTAAGGTTTCGATAGTAATATTAAATAGTGAACGCTATATTCACTGAGTGTATTATGTCAAATAAAACACTTATGCACCTTTCAAACTGAAAAATATCCCACCACAGTTATACATCTCCGTCTCTTTCTTACCCCTCTGTGTATTCTGCCTGGAGGAGACCCAGGTAAGCCTCCCACTTGTTCCCTACAATCTTCCCGCAGGTAAAACAGCGGATCGGGATGATCATAATGCCGGCAACCTGATCCTGTACAAACCTGAACCAAAAAAAAAGAGAGACAGAATGACTGAACACATGGGCCATGAACCTCCATATCACCATGAATCACAGACTACACACAAACAACTAAAATTATGTATATCATTTTACGCCTTTTCAACTTTATTCCTCTTTAATTTTGCGGACATTTAAACCACAGAATATTTACCGATTTTCTATAGAACTCCTTCTCCACGTTCTTCACGTTTCGAGAAAGAAAAAAAACAAACGCCGAAAATCCGTCACTTCCGGTTTTGTTGTGTTAGCGAGGAAACGGCACAGAAAGAAACAAGTTCGGGATGAAAATAGTTCCGCTGGCAATTATCAGCAAGGTCAAATCTTTTACGATTTATTGTGTAAATGTTTTCGTGTCGTTTTAATTTTATTGATTCACCCATAACGCCTATGGTCCACGCACGAGTTAAAAAAAAAAAAAAAAAAAAAAAAAAAAAAAGCGGTCTGATAAAGTCACTCTATATTTAAGGAAGGTTATCCGGTGTACACTGATCAGGAGATTGTACCCAGCGTGTCAGTAAAAACACGGTACAGGATTCAGAACGTGATGTTCGATATGTTTCGCGATGTAGAATGACGACTGCTGCTCAGTGTTCTGGCATTTTACGCTCTTGGTGGCTTATCATGAGTGGTAAACTGTGCATCTCCCTCTAGTGGTAAAGCGTGGAAATACAACTGAAGGGAATGCGTTTCTACACTATATGACCAAAAGTATGTGCCTCCAGACCATAACACCATTTGTGTGTTAAAATGTTTCCCCCCATCGTTGGAAGCACACAATTATGTTGATTTTGCACCAGGAAAAAAAAACATTATTTCCAATTATTTCTCTTCGCTTGACTGAAAGTGACGAGAAGATGATATGAATAAGTGCAAAAAAAAGCTAACCCTCACAAACCTGTTTCCACAGCAGAAATCATCATTATCAATAAAACTATTTTCTGTCAGGTAGACTTTAGGCAATCTGAATAAAAAAGAAAAAAAGTTTGGTCGAAACCCATTGTTGTATTGCAGCCTTTTTGGTTTTATTGTACATAAGGAGCAGAGGGAGAAGGGTTTGAGGAGCAGGAGAGCGCAAAACAATCAGGAAAAGATGTCTGTCAGAACTTGATATCTCTCAACACATACATATTTTTATTTTACATTTCATCTTTTATATAATTCGTTGACATTATCCACCGTCACAAAGTCTCGGGATTCAGCAGATATAACACTATTCCTTGTCATCTTCTCACACTTTACTGTTCTATTAGTTCATCTACAGAGTGCTAGTTGTATTATTGCATTACATACGCACTTGAGGGAATGCAAAATCGCCTCTGTCCTAAATATCATGTTTAGGTGTCCAGACAAAGGCAGTTTGTATGATGACCATTGCAGTCAAGTTCCCTTACCAACATTGGGAAAAAAAAGTGATCTGCCTTGACATCATGTCATTAAACTGCCTCACAATTTTCTATTACTCTATATTCTTTTCTATTTTTTAACACTTTATGGTCAACAGGAAAAGGATGGGTTTCAGTGACCAAGCAAAAGAACAGGACACATCCATTAATATCCAATGAGGAAATCCAGACAGCCAGAAAAGAAAAAGGCAAAACTTAATTGCTTGCTCATGTGTGATTTACAATAAAAGTGATAGTAATAATAATAAATATTATAACTGCATAAATACGCACATACATTCTGACATATAATTATTCTGTATTCAACAATCCATCAATGCATCCATTTTATATCTCTAAACCCTATTGTGTATACAGAATAATATCTCTAGTATAAATATAATCCTGGGTTACACTGATTTATTTTTGCATTCCAGAATTAATCGCATTTAATCATGTAAGAAAATATGCACAAATAATGGACAAGAATAATTAGTTTCATCCCATCCTAGGTTCATATTGTAATATTTGTTCTAGAGAATTTATTATAGAGTTGTTGTTGTTGTTGTTGTTGTTGCTGTTGTTGTAGTAGCAGTACCTTCTGGTAATTACTGTGTGTTGGCAAGTTATGATGAAGCTGCGTCCTCACAGACCAATGCTCACATAGCATAAAACCTCCAATTTCTGTGCAAGTGCGAAACGAAACAGAAAAGATCTTAAACAGCATTAAAGAAATGCAATTTTGTCTGACCTTGTTTTGTAAACGTCGCATTTTTTACCCTCACTGGTAAAAATAAGATGTAAATCTCGTTTTCATGAAAAAACGAGGCACGCTGACGTTTTAAATAGCTAAGTTAGCTAGCATTTTAAAGTACCGATCAGCTACCTAGCATTATTCGTACAGTGGAGAATATACATTTTAATAGGTTTTATAGGATAAATGCTACATTTCATGTTACTATTTTTTTTTATTAATTTGATTTCATTCCACCCAATCGTGCGTCTGTCATCTCATCTCCTCGCCTCGCCGACAGTTCCTTCTGTGTGTCAACACACTTGGCCAATAAACCTGATTCTGATCATTGGTCTGTGGGGGATGCAGCTACAGATGAATGGATTGCGTTGTATCAAACCTGAACATGGCCTGAGTGGGCTTGCTGCTATTTCTACTACTGTAGCGACTACTCTAGCGCTGAAATGAGAAGAAAGCACGTTGGCTCCCCACCCCAACGAAATTTAAACACCCAAATCCCCCCCCCCCCCTTTAGGCTGGGACCCAGTCACCCATAAACCTAATAATCGCTCTGTCACTTCCTTTTGGCTAATAAGACCAAGCCCACCAATACGGCTCCGAGTGCTACAATAGCTCCACCAATAAGGAGCGGCTTCAGGTTTTCCAGGATTTCACAGCTGCCCCCAGCTCCCTCGTTCCCTTCCTGCGCTCCCTCTTGGTTGCCATCATGCACTGGTTTTTCGGCTTCGGGGGGCGGCGCAGGTTCGGCAGGAGCCGGGTTCGGTTTTGGAGGGGGTGCCGATTCTTTCTTCTCCGTCTTGGTAGATGATTTCACACTGCTCTTCGCTTTTGACTCCATAGGGATGGATGTTCAACGTGTGGGGGGTATTTCTTGTCTCTCGATGTGCTGGATAGACATGAAGAAGAATAGAGCTGACATCAATTATAGTTTCATTCCAAAACCTATACATATTTTTTCGAAAAGCAGTGTAATTTAATAAAACCAAAGGCTGGCCAGATGGGAAGTGGCAATCTGTCTGATGGCAACCCATATTTAGAGCCTGAAGTTGATATCATTCATGATCTCAGTGGATGATGTACCAAATAATTTCAAGACAAATGTGTAGCGAAAATGTTAGCACACAACACAATATTATGAAATTTAAATTTACGTTCGCATTTGACTGATTTTATGACGTCTTCAAGCATTTGACCAAATGTTTACATAACTGTTCGTGCCATTGATGAAATCCATAGGTTTCTATCCACAGTTCATTCATACAACAGGTTTTATTGTGCATGGGTCGCACCTCCGGGTTCTGTGGTTTGAACCCTGAGCTCATGTTACTATCCATGTGAATGCTGTCCGAGTTTTATTCTGGTTTCCTCCTACCTACCATTAAAAAAAAACATGAAAAAACAACAACAACAAAAAAAAAAAACAATGTGAAGTACCTAAATTTTTTTATGTAAACGTAAGTAGGAATGCTTCCCTGAGATGATTCGGCATTCTGGCATTCTGATCCTACCTGGATAAGGCAGGTGCACATGTATGATAATAAATTCAGTGAATGTTCTTTCCTGAGTCATGGTGGTTCCAGACTGTGTTTGACTTTAATACTGAACTGACCCATGAAGCCAAAGAGCAATTACAGGGCTTTCAGCGTAACGTCCGGTCGAGCCGTCTCATGGGAAGATGTGTGCGAGTAACTGAGAAAAGATGCAGCCCTTTTGCTCTCGATAGCCACTCTGACACACGCAATGCAATTATGTGATGCATGTCACCCAACACGACACAAAGCTGTCTTTTACAGCCACATATCTCAAGTGTGCTATATTCTCCTTCTCTCCCTCCCTGTGCCAGAGTAAATGAGTCATACGCAGCATGATGGAGGACAAGAGAGGGCGAGGACTCATGATGAAACAAATAAAAACACAAAATAGGGGAAGTGAGAAAGAAAGAGGAATAATCAGAACAAAAAAATTATATGAACAGCAAAAAATGTGAGTTAAGCCACAGGCCACTTCTAGGCCACAGGCCTCCTTATTCCCCTGCAAATGAAATGGCATCATAAATAAATTTAAAAAAAAAAGCAGAAAGGCAGTCTTACCTTATGTCCCGCTTTTATTTCCCTGTAACCTTGTGCTGACCTTGTACTTGTCAGGCTAGCCAGACGACTCAGCTGGGCTTTATGAGACACAGAGGCCACAAAATCGTTGTCAAGGAGAAACTGGGAATGAAGGGAAGTGCATTGATGGAGGAGGAGGATGCGGCAGGGACCAGAGGACGAAGAGGAGGTGGAATGTTCCATTCCAGCTCCAAACACAGGGGGTGGAGAATCTTGCAACTGTAAGGTATGGTTTCTGTGGACTGAAAATATGACTCCAGCTCACTGTGTGTGTGTGTGTGTGTGTGTGTGTGTGTGTGTGTGTGTGTGTGTGTGTGTGTGTGTGTGTGTGTGTGTGTGTGCGTGTGTGAGAAGCTGTTGAGTTAGCAAGGGTGTGGTGTTATGCAAACTACAAAGATCTGTTTGAACTGTTTGAATGTGGCCAAAATGTCACCACTTGTTTACATCACCACAGTAAAACTATTTATACCTGAAAAAGGCTATAAAATATAAGAATACAAATCAAAATATAAATAATTTACTATTTTTTATTATTATATTAAGATTATGTAATAGGTAATAATAAAATGGCACAACATACAGTCACATCTAACATACAGTTCCATCAACAACATAGACATTGTGACAGAAGATTTCAGGACATTTTAGATTTCTTACATTTTGTGGGGGAAAAAAAAAGAAAAATCTAGTGAGTTTTTGAGCAGATGTTGCTGGTTGTTCTGAACTCGACATGGTTCTTCTGACATAGTTCTACAGGTCACATTACATTTGTTGGTTATTACTGTGTAACACCTGACTTTCGCAGTGCAAGCCTGTGTTCCCAATGACCAATCACTAATCACCACAGTTCCTAACAACCAGCAACTAATCACCAAAAATCCCAATGACTAATCATTAATCACCACAGTTCCTAACAACCAACCACTAATCACCAAAAATCCCAATGACCAATCACTGATCACCAAAAATCCCATTGATCAATTACTGATCAACAAAAATCCCAATGACCAATCACTAATCACCATTAATCCCAATAAGCAACCACTAAGCACCAATAATCCCAATTACCAACTACTTATCACCACTGTTTCTAACATCCAATCACTGATCACCAATAATCCTAAAGACCAGCCAATCACTGATCACCATTAATCCCAATGAGCAACCACTAAGCGCCAATAATCCCAATTACCAACTACTTATCGCCACTGTTTCTAACATCCAATCACTGATCACCAATAATCCTAAAGACCAGCCAATAAACTTTCTTTCGGCTTCTCCCGTTAGGGGTCGCCACAGCGGATCATCCGTATTTATGATCCGCATGTTCGATTTGGCACATGTTTTTACGTTGGATGCCCTTCCTAATTTATCTGGGCTTGGGACCGGCACTAAAAGTGCACTGGCTTGTGCAACCCTAATGGCTGGGTTGGTTCCCTGATCACCAAAATTCCCATTGGCCAACCAAATGCCTTTGTTCCTAAAAAAAACAATCACTGATTAGCAATAATCCCAATAACCAACCACTAATCACCACTGTTCCTGTTAATCAATCTGTGATCGACATTAATTCAGAATGATCTGTCACTGATCCTATTGTGTCTTTCACCCAAATGTATTTGGTGAAAGACAATAAAGGTATATGTATTATTTATAACCTTTTACTTTGTCTTTATTTTGATCTATTGCTTTTAATAGTTTATAGTATTATTATTGCAATTAAAACAAAATTACAATTTTAAGAAATTTTATTATTTGGTAAATATGTCAATAGTTTGTTTAAACTTTGATATTGTAATAGCCAACAATGTGAATGCGCTTTAATTCCTGCACGTGCTATTACAGAATCCAGCTAACCACAGTGCAGATACACATGACGTCACATGTCGTGTAGTCTTGTAACGTCACCACCACCCCCACCATTCAACAAAAATAAAAGAATTGCGTAAATAAATGGCAAGTAAGTAGACGCTGTGACTGAGTCCTAAGATGTGTGTATCAGGCTCTTGGATTGACCCTATAAATTACTGTTCCCTTGTTATTAAACCTTAATAGACGGCGGCTGAAAAGAACGGAAATGACGCAGAAGCGCTAGGTATTAAATACCTCCACGCTTTTTTTTAATAAGTGCAATACATTAGGGTTTAGAATTTGCAGCAGGTAGTACACTCAGTTGTCCAGTAGGAAGCCGTTTCCCGACTCGCTCCATTCACGAAGCCCAATGACGCCGTGACTTACGCAACCAGCGCAACGTGAAAGGAGCGCTTTCATGCGTGTACGCTTGTGAGTGGTTGCCATGTTAAGGTATTTTAACTCGATCAGGAGGAGATTTGTGCCTGCCTGGCTGTGTGCTCGTGATGTGGCCGTGTTACAATCGTGTCATTATTTAAAACTGTATGACATCATCATTTACTCATAAAAGATGCATCATTCATTTACACCCAGTCATTCCTGAGTGACATAATGCTGCTATGTGACTGTGGTATGTATCACAACCAGTCTGTTTGGTGTGTTTTAAATTGACATTTTCAAATGCATTATTTCACATCAGTACTATATAATATTGATCTTGGAGTGTGCAGAACACGTGTTTACTAACAAAAAACTGATCTGTAAAAAAATAAAATAAAATAAAATAAAATAAAAAATATATATATTGTATTAGCTATAAAGAACATTTCTGGAGTGAAACACACAAAAACATCCTGTTTTAGATTATGATATATATAATTTTGTAATGAAAAAAAAAATCCTGGCACGTGTAGAACACGCACAACAGCAAAGAGAGTGTGTGCGTTTGCGTTTGTGTGTGTGTGTGTGTGTGTGTGTGTGTGTGTTATTTATTTATTCATGATGTGAAATTATATGACCAAAGTTTATGGACTTTATGGACCCCTGACTATTACATCCATTGATGTGTGATGATCTGGCAACCCTGGCTGAAATCCCCAAAGCACACAGCGACGTGTTAAATGGTATGTCAAAATATTGCGTACTGCTTGGGAACACAGGGTTTGAGACAGAGCTCTTCGTCTGACTTTGTGTGTGTGTGTGTGTGTGTGTGTGTGTGTGTGTGTGTGTGTGTGTGTATACCTCTCCTCTGCTTTGTACTATGACATGTAGCTCATCCAGTGCTACGCAAACTACGTTGAGGGCGCAGTTGGGAATGGAGCGCGCTGCAGCTTTGGGAGCGAGAAGAATTCCAGCAACGCCCGTTTTTCACGGAAGGAAGAAGGAAGAGCCGTGCGCTGAGAGCTGAGAGCTGAACTGCTCCACTCGCTCCTCATTAACGTGAAGGGAGGGGAAAAGAAGAAGAAGAAGGGGAAGAAAGAGGAGAAGAAGAAGGAGAAGTCACACCCTTCCATTACGCACGACTCAGCTGGTGTGTGAGCGCACAGGAAGCCTGGCACCGACGACGCAAACGCGTAAAGACACACATCCATGGACACCGTTGTCCCCGGGAGGCGATCTATGTGAGTCCGGGTCGAGCTCGACCTGCTATTGGAGCTCAGGAGCTGGGTTTCAGGGGACACTGGGGACACCGGGGGAGAAAGAAGACCCACAGCACAAGCCCCGAGACTCAATTTGCACAACCTGTTTTTAAGGGGACTAAGGACAGGATTTCCAACCTGTTTGAAGGGGACAGGAATTTTCTTTGCTTGGAGGAACATTGATGTATTGGATTGTTCTTGGACACATGCGATGACTTGCTTTGTGTCTTGTCCTGAACCCATTTCCTAATGAGACTTAAAAAATTCGAAAGCGGGACTGGTTGTCTTTATTGTGTAGATTTGAGCAGGGACACAGAAACACAAATCGAACTGGTCCATTGATGCTTTAAAAAAACAATTCATACATAGAGGACATAGAGATTTTTAGGACAGGAACAGAGACAGGTTTGCTCTTTTATTGTTTTTTTTTGTTGTTGTTTTTTAATCCTGTCGTTACTTTGCTGGAGGAAACATCTGGGTGGCGATCTGCGGAGGATGGGAGAGAGAACAGAAGCGCTGAAGACGACGGTCTCGGGAAGACACCGTCCTAAAACAGGTGAGAGACTTGTTACAGGCGTCCTCGGCATGGATCAACACGGATCAGCATGGATAATTACAAGTGCCATGGGCTATTCACACGTATTCCAGGCTGGGTTTGCAACATCCACCTCTTCTCATTGGTCATGCTGTTAGTGTGAGTGTGAGTGTGTGTGTGTGTGTGTGTGTGTGTGTGTGTGTGTGCGTGTGTGTGTGTGTGTGAGAGAGAGAGAGAGAGATATACAGAGTGAGACAGAGAGAGGCAGTGGAGCGCATACTAATGTCCTCTGATCCCTCACCATTTATCAGCAAAGCGTCCATTTCTGCTTCAGCACTGTATCTTCTGAAACGCAGATTTTATTTGCGGTCGTGTCGCAGTAGGTTGCATATGTGTGCATCTCTAACATCTCTGCCAGTGCTGTGCATCACACATGGTGTGCTAATCACAAGCAGCGGACATGCTGATGCACATATATACACACACACACACACACACACACACACACACACACACACACACACACACACACACACACAGATATACACACAATTCTTGGGAAAGGAATATATGGTATCCTCTGGATGTGCAAAAGCTTTCACGTAAACGCATTAATGGCTGGGCTTGTGGTTCCCATATTGAATGGGTTTAATGGAAACAGGACGCTTGCCTCCCTGAGGGGGCCTTGCAAATGCATTTGCGTTCATATCAAATGAGAATTGACAGAGTGAGATATTTCTGGTCGAGGAAAAGGGTGAATTCCGGGGTTCAGCGTTCCCATGAACAGCAAGATACAGTATCTGTCCTCTATTTGAAAAGCATCAAGACAGTGCTTTGATTTCAGAGAAATCCGAAAGGTCTTTCTCAGAGAAGACAGTCCCATGATGCTGTTCAACCCAGGATGAGTCCGAAACATTTTAGACAGGACTGTCTCTCTCTCTCCGAGGAGTTTTTAAGTCCTGTTTCTATATAGCTGTAAGAGCCGATGTGCATGTCTAATGTCGCTGTATGTCAAATCTGGGAATATGTTAACATGATTGGAAGGTTAATCTGCTGGTTAATCTGCTTGCTCCTTCTTTTATTCACATCTGCAGCCAAAGAAGCAGCAGTGGCTCTTTTCAGTCTCCTAGTGTTCAAACGCGATCCACTTCGGTTCTTTCGATGATATAATACTCCTATCGAAAGCTCCAGCGCTGATCCAATACTTCCTTGGCAAAACTCTGCCAAGTTATGTAAAACACAGCTAGGTGTGATGGTGGTGGTGTGTTTTTTAAAACATGTCCTAGATCTGTCTGCAGGATCTGTGCCATCCCACGCATCCCACATATAAGAAAATGTGATAGCAAGCGATTTGTGAGTTGTATTTTATGTGCACCCTTACACAGGTTTGTCTTATAGATAATATCTTCTATGCTTCACCTAAACATAAATCTAATACATAATGACTTATCACTATAAGCAATCTAAAGACATTATAATAGATATGGACATTATTGCCACCATCAGTGTTATAGCCGTAGATGTTGCCCTAGACATCATCACCATATACGTTCTCAATGACATATGACATAGACATAATTGACATAGACATTAGCATTGCTTTATACATTAGCATTGTTTTTAGGCTTTGAATTTGCTTTATACGTTATCGCCATCGGAAATGTTATAACAGCTATAGATTATATATTTCCATGGAAACCATTGTTATATAAATTATCCCCATAGACATCATCATAACCATAGACAATGTCATTTCCCTAGGCATGATTATCCATATTGGTATGATGTCTATAATAATGATAATACATAATATATACAGTGGGTAAAATAGGTATTTGATACACTGCCGATTTTTCAAGTTTTCCCACTTACAAAGAACGGAGAGATCTGTATTTTTTCATTGTAGTTACACCTCAACTGTAAGAGACAGAGTAAAATAAAAAATAAAAAAATAAAAATCACATTGTATGATTTTTAAATAAATAATTTTCTTTAATTAATTTCTATTGCATGCAATAAGTATTGGATCACTTACCAACAAGCAAGAATTCTGTCTCTCACAGACCTGTTAGTTTGTCTTTAAGAAGTCCTCCTATGTTCCACTCATAACCTGTATTAATTGCACCTGTTTGAACTCGTTACCTGTATAAAAGACACCTGTCCACACACTCAATCAATCAGACCCCAAACTCTCCACTATGGGGGAGACCAAAGAGCAGTCTTAGGACACTAGGGACATAATTGTAGACCTGCACAAGGTGGGAATGGGCTACAGGATAATAGACAAACAGCTTGGTGAGAAGGCAACAACTGCTGGAGCAATTATTAGAAAATGGAAGAAATTCAAGATGACTGTCAATCTCCCTCGGACTTGGGCTCCATGCAAGATCTCGCCTCGTGGAGTTATCAATGATCCTGAGAAAGGTGAGGGATCAGCCTAGAACTACACGGGAGGGCCTGGTCAATGACTTGAAGAGAGCTGGAACCACAGTCTCAACGGTTACCATTAGTAACACACTACACCGTCATGGTTTAAAATCCTGCAAGATCCCTCTGCTCAAGACAGCACATGTCCAGGCCTGTCTGAAGTTTACCAAAGACTATCTGGATGATCCAGAGGAGGCATGGGAGAAGGTCATGTGGTCAGATAAGACCGAAATAGAACTTTTTAATATAAACTCCACTCGCCATGTTTGGAGGAAGAAGAAGGATGAGTACAATTCTAAGAACACCATCCCAACCGTGAAGCATGGGGGTGAAAACATCATGCTTTGGGGGTGCTTTTCTGCAAAGGGGACAGGATGACTGCACCGTATTGAGAGGAGGATGAATGGGGCCATATATCACGAGCTTTTGGACAAACTTCCCTCAGTAAGAGCATTGAAGATGGGTCATGGCTGGGTCTTCCAGCAAGACAATGACCCCAAACACACAGCCATGGCAACTAAGGAGTGGCTCCGTAAAAAGCATTTTAAGGTCCTGAAGTGGCCTAGCCAGTCTCCAGACCTGAACCCAATAGAAAATCTATTGCGAGAGCTGAAACTGCATGTTGCCCAGCGACAGACCCAAAACCTGAAAGATCTGGAGAAGACCTGTATGGAGGAGTGGGCCAAAATCTCTGCTGAAGTGTGTGCAAACCTGGTCAAGAACTACAGGAAACGTCTGACCTCTGTAATTGTAAACAAAGGTTTCTGCATCAAGTATTGTTTTATTTTTCTATTGTATCAAATACTTATTTCATGCAATACAATGAAAATTAATTATTTAAAAATCATACAATGTGATTTTTCTGGATTCTGTTTTTCTGTCTCTCACAGAGGTGTACCTACGATGAAAATTACAGATCTCTCTGTTCTTTGTAAGTGGGAAAGCTTGAAAAATCGGCAGTGTTTATCAAAGACTTATTTGACCCACTGTAGCTGTCGTTACATGGTGATAATGATCATTGCCGGAAAATGCTTTCATAGCTGTCGAAATTATCATTGCAATAGAGATGACCATAGTTATAGACATAATCAAGTAGTCATTGTCAGGGCCATGAATATTTTCATCGCCATACACGTGGTAATCGATATATGCATTATCCTTATTTCCATAGACATTAGGGTTGTAATGGTACACAATATTCACGGTTCGGTTCAATTCACACCGCGGTTTTTAATCACCGTTCAGTTCAATTTCGGTATAGTTAAGGGGAAAAAATGCAAAAGATAAATTTGCTTGTTTTTTTCATGAAATAAGATGCCTGCTTGGTTTAAATGAAAAATCTAATATGTAAAAATCTAATAGAATAAATCAAATTAACGCAATACATTTTTTATTATATTGATTACATTGAGTTAATCGACTACATAGGCGCAAATTTAATTTATTAAATAAAACTAAAATTGTAAAAATTCAATAATTTACATTTGTAAACATAGACCTATGTACACATAGACCTATTTGGGTAATAAAGATGTATGTATAAAAGTGTGTGTGGGTTTTTTTTTTTTAACTTATTTTTAATATTTAATATTTAAATATTATATTCAATATTCCATTTTTAAATATATTTTCTACTTAACTGTTCTACTTATTGCAGCATAACAAACGTCTGCATTTAAGAAACACACAAGATAGTTATTTATTTATACCTTCAATTTATTTATTTATTCATAAATAAATTCATTCCTTCCATCCTTCATTCATTCGTTTACTCCCTTGATATGCAGAACTGTTAGGAATTTTTCCTTTTAAAAGAAATTCTTGAAGCTGTACATAAAACGCAAAAGAATCTGTAACGCTAGACTGTAAAAACGTTGGAAATGACAGGAAGTTTATGGATTTCATGCAGGTGCCAAATAAGATGAGTTTTCTCATACGCGCAGTGCAAATCGTGTTTTCGGTACGGCTCGAATAGTGACTGACACTGAGCTCGAAGTGCGAGGCGGAGACTAAACAAAATTTTGGTCCGACACTTAATATGTTCATGAGGGAACTTAAATTTGACTTATGTTACGCACGTAATATAAAGATTATATTTGGTACACATGTGCACCGTACCAAAAGTCCTGTACCGTAATGGTTTAATACGAATCCGTGTACTGTTACACCCCTAATAGACATATAATTACTATAGATGTGGTCGCCGCTATAAATATTATATCTGTACATTACATTATCAATGCCATGTGCAAGATTATTACATTGTTCTTTATGATTGTTATAGATTATGTAACTGCTATAGATATTATAGATATCAAAGCTACAAAATAACTGCCATACATTATAACAGACTTTATTGTTGCTACAGACATTGTCTTTGCTAGTTAGCTTATGATTGAAATATTTGTATATTGATTATACATTCTGTATAAATGCTACTAAAGGCTTTCTACTTTTCTGTCATTATTAATTTCTGGACTTTGACTTGATTGCAGGTTTTAATAGCATGTTACATGTAGGGCTGCAGCTATCGATTATTTAGTAATCGAGTATCCTACCGATCATTCCATCAATTAATAGAGTAAAGCTTTTCTTTATTGAAAAGAGCAATACTAAATATACAAGAGAAATTAAGAAAGCTCTCTTTAAATGAACAAGTAATTTGTTTACTTTTTAGAAAAAGTAAATTTTTTATTGTTGAAATTGCATAAAAGAATAAAAGTCAGAATTACGAAAAAAAAAAGTCAGAATTGCAAAAAAAAAAAAAAAAAAAAAAAAAAAAAAAGGCGGAATTATCTGGAAACGGGCTTCCATAGTGTTTACCAGTCCAGAGCGCTCCAGAGTTTAGCAGGCGGTGCGTCGGTAATAATGGCCCGTGGGGAAACTGTGTGTGTAATTAAATGGACTAAACGAAGCATCAAGGCAAATGCTTTGCCTCTTTACATTTTTCTATTCGAATTACCTGAGTTATTCGAGGAATCGTTTCAGCCGTAGTTACATGTTCAGGTTGATATTATATAACACGGATTAATTAGCTGTAACAACTATTTCTCTTCTATCTCTCTTATAACACACGTGTTATGTAAGGTAGATTTTGCAATACTGTTTGGAGTTGATATTTTGCCTCTTTTCTTGTGTCTTATGGAGTCGATAGAAAAGGCTGTGTCTGTAAAACTGACAAAGCTTAATGTGTTCCTCCAAAAAGTTGTTCAGTGCATAAAGTCATATTCTAAAGCTTTAGCGTATTTGCTTTGTATTCGGCTTCCAGCAGGTAAATAAACTGTATGTCCCCTGAGACGTGACTCGTCTTGGTCCACGGTCGCAGGGTTTATTTGCTAACTGGGAGGTAAAAGTGTGCGTAAACATCTCTGTGCAGATCATTTAGACAAAAAAACTGAAACTGAAAGACGGCTGTGATGTAGAATAAGAGAGGAACATTATTAGAAATGCCTTCCTGTTCTCATGCAATAATGATTTACATTATTTACATGCTTACAGGTGTAACAGCATGACTCATCGATTATTAGACCAGACAACTATCTAGCAGTAGTAAATCAAGGTGACAAGACTTGTTTTCTAATTGTTAGACAATCCTCACTTATCTTAGCAGCATCAGTTTTTTCAGGGGAAAAAAAATTCAACGGACACAGTGAAGTTCTCCGCTTCCTAAAAATATAGTCGGTCAACGAAAATCTTCTTCCTCTTTTCTTTTCTTAATAAAAAAATACAGTTTATAACTGATATAAAGTAAACGATTAACCTGAACGCACTAGTTTCATGGAAGGTTCGACCTTAAATGCAACTATAAATGCATAAAAAGTACATGCTTTGATAAATTCCAAATTTATATGCAGCAGTAAAAGAGAAAGAATTATTGCAAGGGAAAATGATCAACTTCTCATAAGAGAGTGATGATATTCAGAAATAATGAGAAAAGACTTCCAAACCGACATCCTGCATCATGCTTGTAAATCTAATGGAAACATGGCTGCAGTTGTGACCAGCAAGTGTTTTTTTTTCTCATAACACTTCAGTATTCCTCAGGAAACAGTCAGGATTTATTTATATTCTCAAAGTCACTGACTCTGGAACTACATCCTGGGCAGCACTGAATAGTTCACTGTGAAGAGTTTGTGATTAGTCTTTATTAAAAAGTTGATTAGTATTTACCACAACACCGGTTTGTGATTAGTTTTTACTACAATGTGGGTTTGTGATTAATCTTGATTAGCACTTTTGTACGTCGCTCTGGATAAGGACGTCTGCTAAATGCCACAAATGTAAATGTAAAATGTAAATATAACAATGTTCTTTGTGAGTACTCTTTACTACAACACTGGTCTGTGATTAGTTTTCACTACAATGGTGATTTTATTATTATTATTTATTATTTATTATTTAATTTCTATAACACTGGTTGGGGATTAGTTTTCATTTGAATGTTTTTTGTGATTAGTTTTTACTACAACGCTGGTTTGTGAGGAGTCTTCACTAGAATGCTGTTTTGTGATTAGTCTTTATCACATTGCTGATTTATGATTAGACTTTACTATATTGTTGTTTTGTGCTTAGTCTTTATTACAATGTTTTTTGTGAGTACTCTTTACTACAACACTGGTGTGTGATTAGTCTTTATAACAGTGGTGTTCAGTGATTCTTTTTTTTTACAACACTGATTTGTGATTAGTCTTTATTATAATGGTTTTTGTGATGAGTCTAAACTACATCACTGGTTTGTGATTAGTCTTAACTACATCACTGGTTTGTGATTAGTCTTAAATACATCACTGGTTTGTGATTAGTCTCAACTACATCACTGGTTTGTGATTAGTCTTAACTACATCACTGGTTTGTGATTAATCTAAACTACATCACTGGTTTGTGATTAATCTAAACTACATCACTGGTTTGTGATTAGTCTTAACTACATCACTGGTTTGTGATAAGTCTTAACTACATCACTGGTTTGTGATTAGTCTTAACTACATCACTGGTTTGTGATTAGTCTTAACTACATCACTGGTTTGTGATTAGTCTAAACTACATCACTGGTTTGTGATTAATCTAAACTACATCACTGGTTTGTGATTAGTCTTAACTACATCACTGGTTTGTGATTAGTCTTAACTACATCACTGGTTTGTGATTAGTCTTAACTACATCACTGGTTTGTGATTAGTCTTAACTACATCACTGGTTTGTGATTAATCTAAACTACATCACTGGTTTGTGATTAGTCTTAACTACATCACTGGTTTGTGATTAGTCTTAACTACATCACTGGTTTGTGATTAGTCTTAACTACATCACTGGTTTGTGATTAGTCTAAACTACATCACTGGTTTGTGATTAATCTAAACTACATCACTGGTTTGTGATTAGTCTTAACTACATCACTGGTTTGTGATTAGTCTTAACTACATCACTGGTTTGTGATTAGTCTTAACTACATCACTGGTTTGTGATTAATCTAAACTACATTACTGGTTTGTGATTAGTCTTAACTACATCACTGGTTTGTGATTAGTCTTAACTACATCACTGGTTTGTGATTAGTCTTAACTACATCACTGGTTTGTGATTAGTCTAAACTACATCACTGGTTTGTGATTAGTCTAAACTACATCACTGGTTTGTGATTAGTCTAAACTACATCACTGGTTTGTGATTAGTCTTAACTACATCACTGGTTTGTGATTAGTCTTAACTACATCACTGGTTTGTGATTAGTCTTAACTACATCACTGGTTTGTGATTAGTCTTAACTACATCACTGGTTTGTGATTAATCTAAACTACATCACTGGTTTGTGATTAGTCTTAACTACATCACTGGTTTGTGATTAGTCTTAACTACATCACTGGTTTGTGATTAGTCTTAACTACATCACTGGTTTGTGATTAGTCTAAACTACATCACTGGTTTGTGATTAGTCTAAACTACATCACTGGTTTGTGATTAGTCTAAACTACATCACTGGTTTGTGATTAGTCTTAACTACATCACTGGTTTGTGATTAGTCTTAACTACATCACTGGTTTGTGATTAGTCTTTACTACAATGATGGTTAATGATTAATCTTTATTACAATGGTGATTTGTGATTAGACTTTACTACAAAGGTGTTTTGTAAATCTTCTTTTTTTTTTTTTTTTTTTTTAACCACATAACAGGTTTATGATTAGTCTTAGTATTTATTACAATGTTGGTTTGTGAT
>NC_139586.1:7528231-7663231 GCF_946808225.1 Silurus aristotelis
TGTGCAGTGCATATAGTTTTTCTGGTACGTCTCAAGTAACCATGATGACACTGCGCTCAAAGTGAGGGGCGGAGACTGAACACACTTGCGGTCTGCCACTTAATATATTTTTAAGGGGATTTAGATTTAGAATATGTTCCTCACATTAAAAAAAAGATTCAGTTCAATACCAAAATGGTTCAGTATTAATACTTGTACCATTACACCTAGTATTTATTGCAATTTTGCAGTTGTGTGCCTCAGGCAATGTTTAAACTAATCTCAAGTATCAGATCTCAAGTGGACAGTGGTGTCTGATAGCAGTTCACGCCTGGTATTTCCCGTGTCTGGAATGTGTCTTTCGGTGGCCGCTTGTGATCTCATTTCAACACTAGCAGGGTTGCCACATCTGCCAACAAAGGAGCCCATGCCACTTCCAAACCTGATGCAGTGGATTTTATTGTAAAATTCGGGTTGCTGAAAGCCATGTTTCTACTCTATGTGCTTTTTATGATAAGATGTGCATGTTGCCATTAATGCGTCTACACAACTTAAATATATTTGACCCCATTCACACCAAGACAGACCTGGTGATATCACGATTAAATTGGTGATCATGATGAAAATAAGCTCCGCCCACACTGACTGGCTCCAGTCTTACTGTGATTTTTTTATACTGAGCGAAGCCGTTTCATCTCTCGCAGTTGGTAAATAAAGTTTCATAACACTGTCTGTATATCGGCGTAAGCAGGGAAGCAGACTTGTTGTGGCAAAAATATTCAACACACAGAAGTGTGGGGACAGAAAAATAGTCGACATGCAGAGCCTCAGCTGAAGCACACACTCGCCTGCTTTTTCTCACGCTTATGCAGGATGTGTTTTAGTAAAAAATATAGATATATTAGCATTAACAATGCATGCATTAAGTTTGTGTGTGTGTGTGTGTGTGTGTGTGTGTGTGTGTGTGTGTGTTTGTGGCATTGAGGTGTGTGTATTGATTCATCTCATCGCACTCAATGCTACAGAACAAGTTGACCGATTACAGGGTGCGGTAACCATGGTAACCGGACAGGAGCCTCATTTTCATTGACGGTGACAAACCAACGTTGGACTAATGAACGTTCTCTATCTCTCTCTCTCTCTCTCTCTCTCTCTCTCTCTCTCTCTCGTTCTCTTTTCTGTTTTTCCAGCATTGCTTTTGCTCTCTATTTCTGTCTTTCCTTTACACTCTTGCCCTCTCAATCTATTGTTTTTGTTGTATTCTCCCTCTTTCTCAGCCCTTTTCTTTCGCCTCGTTCTCGATTGTTTGTCTGTTTTTCTCATTCTAGGTGCCATCTGCTCTCCATGTGTTTACCATTTGCCGATTTCGCTCTTGTGAAATGCAGCATGTTATCCTCCTTTTCTTCCTGTATATGTTTTTCGAGACCGGCTGGACATTCTGATGATGGTATTGATTAGGGGTTAGATGTCGTAGCAGCACAGTGTTCTGTAAGTCCTGTAAGGACAAGGCCGGTTTGTGCTTTCTGATGAAATTTTTCACTCATGACTATGAACTTAGCCTGTCTTTGCTAAATTGTTCAGTTTTTAGTGTAGCGGTTTTATCGATGGGCATAATCCCAAATTAACATTCTGAGTAAATTGTGAGTTTTCTTGACCTGAGTCAAATGTGAAAGTACTCTGCAATTGTAACTGTTCTAATCACAGAAGATTTTCCCTTAAAAACAGCTAGTGTGACTCGTCGCTGCGTTGCGTTTCTTTATTAAGGCAACCAGTAAGACTCTCGACAACTGCACTTGGGACGACTTCCCTTTTATTCTAATAAAATGAAAACCAAATTGCATGTTTAAAACTGTTAGTTTGCCCCTGTATAATGTCTTTCCCATTCAGACACAAATCAGGAAAAAAGTATAAGCAGCAAGCATACTGATGACTAAATAAAAGGGGAAACACACACAGAATGAAACATTAGGTATAACATTTTGTGTAATCTTGCGTAATAAAATATGCAAACTAAATGTACTTTTCATACCGGTTGCGCTAGTTTCACTACATGTTCGTGGGAAAGAAATAGCTGACAGTGCACTGGAGCTTCTGAGGCAACATTCTATGTACCACAACAAAGTGATGATCTTTTACCTGTGTAGTCCATTCTTTTAATGTTTACATCATTTTAAACAACACTGTTATTATCTTCAGCATTGTCATCATCATCATCATCATCTTTGTGTTCGCACCACTAGTTTGTTTTGGAAAAAATCTAGCTACCAGTGATGGGTTGTTCGTTTAATGTGAACAAGTTTTTATTGTGACTTAAAAGAATGAGTATTCTAAAAGAGTGATTCGTTTATTTGCTACTGGAAGCGCATGAGCAAAGCTTCGCAAAATCTCCGTATGTTATGTACAGGAAACAGAATTGAGTCGTCTCGTGACTCCCAAAGTTGCTACACAATTAAATAGATCCGTTTTTTGGTCTGAATCTTGACATTATTTTACAATAATTATATATATATATATATATATATATATATATATATATATATATATATATATATATATATATATATATATATATATAATCATCGCATATATATCATTTATCCTTAGCTGCATTGTCATTATTGGAACTATTGTCAAAGTTTTATGTATGTAGATGTGTTGGGGGACTTAATTTTATTTCTGATCAAAAGAATATGACATTTTTTTTTTTTTAAGATTCAAAGAACCAAGTCACTAAAATACTCCGGTCTTCCCATCACTACTAGCTACTCTTCACCTCTCACCTGCCACTCAATACCTAAAAGCCTGGGAATTGGGTGTGGTTTAGGGTTTGTGTTTCTCCCAAGACATGTGAAACCAACCACTAGATCTTTTTTGAAACAGAAAGAGGAAAACGCTTTCTGCCACCCAGCATGGGAGCATGTCTTTTAGATTTGTTTTTCTCTTCTATTCCATTTAAAGCTTTTATGTATCATAAAAGCTTTGTCTTGATATGAGAGTTGTGGGTTCATGTGTATGTGTGTTATTATGAATTCCAATAAATTCCTCTAATGTCATAACAGGCAGGGACGAGTCAGTGTCACGTAAAATAAGTTTTTTATAGAAGTTTTTATTTATTAGAAGTCCATTAAAGCGTTTGGGTTGACTGTGTTGTAGTTGGAGTGTGTATATGTGTGTGTGTATGTGTGTGTGTGTGTGTGTGTGTTTGTGTGCACGTGTGTTTGTTTATCTGAAGTGTGTTAATGTTATTGTTGTTTAGATGATGGCTACAGGGTTGTAACCGTCCGCTTATGTGTATGTGAGTTGGTGTGAGTTGATGTGAACTGTCATTAACTTGAGAGCGCGCGCGTGTGTGTGTGTGTGTATGTGTGTGTGTGTGTGTGTGTTTTAGGGCAGTGATGCCAGGCATGGTGATGTTTCGGCGGCGCTGGTCAGTTGGCAGTGATGACCTGGTGCTGCCTGCTTTCTTCCTCTTCATACTGCACTGCATATGGTCAGTCTGTGTGTGTCTGTGTGTGTCTCTATGTGTGTGTGTGTGTGTGTGTGTGTGTGTGTGTGTGTGTGTGTGTGTGTGTTTAGCTACATTAAGTTTAAATTAAAATTCAAGTTACCAGACATTTTTTTACTGACCGTTGAAAAGGAAATTGTTTTTTGTTGGGGGTGTTTGTGTGTGTGTTTATTGTTGTTATGTTGTCCTAGGCTGGTGGTGCTGTCCGTGGTTCTGTTTGGCCTCCCGTACGGTTCCGATCAGTCATGCTCCATAACCCTGGTAGACCACGGCCGCGGCTACATGGGCATCCTGATCAGCTGCCTGATCTGTGAGAGCGCCATCATGTGGCTAAGCATGAGAGGCAGCATCCTGTACACACAACCCCGAGAGGCTGTGCAGTACGTGCTCTATATACGGCTCGGTAAGGAAGAATACAAGCACTCACACACACAGACACACACACAAACAACTAATTCTCACCTTCCCCCTGCTCTTGTATTGAGATGACCCAATAATATTTGTATACTATTTATACATTTATAAGTCACAATGGTCTCTTAAACCAGACTGAACTATTTCACAATAAATAGATAAATATGAAACTATTCTAACAAATCCATCCCTAGCACCAGCATTCGTGTTGCTTTTGGCACCTTATATATTCTGTAATCCTATGCATCAGCTAATCAGCCCTGTCTAAAACCCTGACTAGGAAATGCTACATCATTTTTTGATGTATGCTGCATTCACAGCCTTCTCTATCCGCTACCTCGCCGTTGCCTTTTACCATTAGTTTTGTTCTTGTTGTTCTAAATAGTCCAAAACCTGACCAATGATAATAATATAAATACAGTCATTTAATTGTATAAATTTTTCACAAGTAAATTTTTTTAAAAACACATCCAGATCCATTTTTTTCTCTTAACATCACGTTTTTTTATAGCAAATGGATAATTGTGTGTGTAGCTGAATTATTATTTATACCTTACATGTGTAAATTATATAACGCTGCTGAATAGTGGTGTAGAAAATATCATGTTTTGACAATATTATGAAATATTTTGACATGACACAGCTGGTTTTCAGTGAAAAAAATAGCTTTAATAAAAAAAATTATAATAATAAAAATCCAGCACCCTGCTGTCTGATAATCCTGTGCATGAATGGAATATCACAATTTATTCTGTTTATCTGGAATATATATTTATAGTGTTTATAGAAGATATTTAGGGTTTATCCGTTAATGTTGTTGCAAACACTTGAAATGATCAGGTTGTGTCATGCATTTTTAATGTCTTTTTTTCATCCATTTTTATCCACTCTATCATCCCCCTTCTACCGCTTCCCAGTCTTTACAATATATCTGACTGTAGAACTCAGCTTGTACAGCTTACACAAACGTGAATTTTGAAACACTCATTCTGTTATTAACCATTTTGTCCTCCTCTACTGAAAATGTTTCTAAAGCGAGCACAGGGCAGCGCGATTCTCGCCCCCAGTGGGCTTCTTGTTGTCAGCCAAACTGTATCTAAATTTAACATCTCTAATGGCGACCATATCAGCAGAACATTGGCTTAGATGGGGTTTGTTTATCGTTTGTCTCTCAAAAAACGACATAAGAATTTTTACGGAATTTAAAAATCCTAAATTGTAAATGATGATGAACATTATATTTATAGTATTTTTGCATGTATAGCATTTCGCAGACACCCTTTTCAATGGTGACTTATAGTTATCCCTTTTATATCCCATTTATACAACTGTGGGTTAGGGGCCTTGCTCAAGGGCCCTGCAGTGGCTGCATTGTAGTGCTGGGATTTTAACTTGTGATCTTCTGATCAGAACATTTTACATTCAATGAACATTCATTGAGCTTCTCACATTACATTAATGTTAGATATATCAAAATATGTTAACATTTTAGATAAACAACTATCGACTCATACACAGACACACACACACACACACACACACACACACACACACACACACACACACACACACACACACACACACACTGTCCTGTGTTTAGACGTCTGATAAAATATGCTTGTATACTTTATTTCTTGTGTCTCCCTCAGCCATCCTGCTGGTGGAGTTGGTCTATGCGGTGGTTGGAATCGCCTGGCTGGTGCAGTACTACCAACCCTGTTCTGACGTCACGGCAAAAAACCTTGCTCTCGGTAAGACTCCTATTTTTCACTTGTTATCCATCATCCATCCATCCTTTCTACCATACATTCGTCCATCCGTCCATCCATCTAACCATCCATCTATTAATTTAATCAAGCAGCCTGTGAATAAATCTTAAATCTGGGTAAAGAGATCATGTGATGTATATGTGTGTGTGTGTGTGTGTGTGTGTGTGTGTGTGTGTGTGTGTGTTACAGGTATTGTGGTGTGTAACTGGTTAGTGATCTTCAGTGTGTGTTTCACCATGATGTGCACCTTCGACCCCACTGGACGAACCTTTGTCAAACTGAAGGCCACGCGCCGCCGCCAACGCAACCTGAAAACATACACACTCAGGTACGCCACGCATCATCCACACACACACACTCACAAATACTGCACAAAGAAAGGTCACGTTCATTAACCTGGGAGCAGGTGAGTTACTGTGGAGCACTTTTACTACAAAACGTTCTATAGTGTTTTTGGGAGTGGGTGTGAGGGCCCAAAATTCCCTCAGGAGTGTGTGGAATTCAGATTAAAATATGCTTCTGAAACACCACACACACAGTCAGGTAACAAGTGGAGTACCAATAGCAAGGCCAAAAGTTCCCTCATGACCCTGACGTGACCCCGTGTGATTGCCCTCTATCCTCCGCGTACAAAACCATTTGGCAGTTGGATGTGTGTCAGAGTTGTCCTGTGGATTCATGACACTTCCTGATGCCAGACAGTAACACACAGCAGTGCTCTATAAACAGCGCTGTGAAATAATGAAAATTACTTTACTGCTCCCTAGTGACTGGTGAGAGTTTCACCACTGGGGCTGCAGCTGTCAACATCCCTGCCAGATGTGGCACAAAGTCTATCGCTACTCATCACTTTCTGACGGAGACAGCTCTGTCTGTGTAGGTGGCTTTTTTTTCTTCCCATAAATTGCTTTCACACCTAGAGCTTCCACATGTGAGATTCGGAGTGTTGTCTGGCTCGTCAGCACGACCTCACAGCCTCAGGCGAAGCCGATGATATTGACAAACACCAAGAATTTATTTCTTTGGAAAATGAAAGGTAAGTGGAGGTGAGCTGTGTCAGCCATTACTGTCCTGACTCATCCCCATGAAACGCTCCCACAGGAAGCTCCTACAGGTACTATCTTCGAACACCTGTGTCTCATGGCCTACTTTTATTCACACTTGGAATATTTCTTGAATGACAGAATCCCATCACACTGAGCTGGTTTCCAAAGCTGGACTTTCATCAGAATCATCTTCATTTTCAAGTATCATGGTGGCAGGTGGCACCTTGGATCGGAAGGTCACAAGTTTAAATCCCACCACCACCAAGCTGCCAGTTCTGGGCCCTTGAGCAAGGCTCTTAACCCTTACCTGCATAGTTGTAAGCACTCTGAATAAAGGCGTCTGCCAAATGCCATAAAAGTAAATGCAGTGCAATGACTGTCCAAGGTGCTGGGATTGCAATATAGTGGTCCTTGTTGGTTGTGTTAATGTAACACATATGAAATGAACAGTGGTGATTAAAGTACACAAACCATGATATAAAGTAGAGATACAGGAGGTAAAATATGACTCCAGTAAAAGCAAAAATGCTCCCTTTAACCTTCCACTTGATTAAAAGTACAAAAATATATCCCTTGAGATGTACTTAAGTATCCAAAATACTATGATTTATTGTCAATTTTGCGGAATCAACTCAGTTTATGAGATAAGACTCTCTTACTTTTAGCACATCAATCTATTAAAATAATATTAATTAAGAAAAACACTGATTAATATCTATTTAAATTATCATGAGCCCAAAACCTTCTTTTCAACTACTTAAAAAAATCATGCAATTAAGGCCACCGGTGTAGTGGCAAGTTCGAGTCAGGAGTTTCTTCTATCATTTATTCCTCTCAAAATGTTCTGCTTGCTGTTGAACTGACAATGATCTCTATGTTCATGCTAAGTAGATACCACCAAGCGGCAATCAAAACAACAGTGGCGGGCCGTGCATTTGGTACCTGAGCCTTCAGTGGAGACTTACCCGACTTAATCTACCTCCTAATACCCCCACTATCACATCGCAATTAAAGAAACCATCAATAAGCAAAATACGCATTATAACAACGCATGGCATTACAGAGAGAGGCATTTCACATATGCAAGGTGAATACCATTTTGCTAAAACAAGCTCCAAACCTCTACACTAAAACTGCAACTGTGCCACATACATCATCTGGAGCAGTTCTGAATTAATATCTGTCCAATAATATGACAAAAACATTAAAAATTGAAATAAAATAGAACCTACTCACCAGAGATGCAGACTCATAATTTGCACCGCTCCTCAGAGGGTTTAAGCCAGTGGTACCGCTCGTATTCACTGGTCTGGAAGTGGAGAACAAACCCTTTCCCGGGTTAAGACAAGCTAGCTAGCTTCGGGGTTGGCCAACCTCCTCACGATGTCTAGCTTTTCTTAAAAATGTATTTTCATGTATGTCCGAGACCGAATAAATTTCTATTTCTCCGTAGGCATAAAAAAGTCTCATTCAGATTTAATAATGTGTGCAGAGCGCTACAAACATTAAAAGTGTTTTGACAGTCGAACTTGGCTGTAACAGTTCCCCTCTGACCAAACAAACAGAGGACGGAAAAATTATGACGCTACTCTGGGCCAGCTAGCTGAAATCTGATTGGTTAAAGAAACAGACCCATTGCTAATTTTCTCTAAGGTAAAAAGGCTAGCAGAACAGACTTTGAAGACCCTGGGCAGATTAGATTGACATGGCAGCATATAGAGGCTGAAATCTGATGGGACAAAATATCTAACATCCACATACACGTACTAATGAAGAGAATAAACTTTTGGAAATAAATACATAAAATTTCATGGAACAAATATTAGAATTTAAAATGTAAATGTAGGTCAGTGCTTCTAATAGTGTTTTTGGCCCTGAACGCCCACCACTCCAAAACAAGTTCAAAACAGAGCTCGACCCTGATTGGTGGCTTGCTGTGGACCAACAACTGATTTCACGAAGTAAAAGTACAATATTTTATTTTGAAATGTAGGTGAGGTTTTGATTACTGTAATGTTAGAGTTAATAGAAGCAGCTCAGAGAAGATGGTGGGTTTTTATTATGAAGGTCATATTATTGATGAGGTCATATTATTGATGAGGTCGGTTGCGGATGGGAAGAGGTTGTTTTTGTGGCGTGAGGTTTTCATCCTGCTGGTCCACAGCTTTCTGCCAGAGAGGAGTGAATCAAAAATTCCATGTCCAGGGTGAGAAGGGGTCAGCCACAATTTTAATTGCCTGCTTCAGCATCTTGGAGGTGTCCAGTTCCTGTGGAGGATGAAAAGAGCTGGGAAAGTTGATGATACGACATTAAAACTAAAAACGTTTTGCCTAACAAAAAAATGTAAAAGGGATTTAGAGGCATATGTTACACTCATATCATAAATGTAATTATGTTATTTTTGAAATTCTTTTCTTTCCTTTTTTACTTTTTTTCTCTTACTTTACATTACCTTGCCTTTCCTTTCGACTTCTCAGACACAGATTAGAGGAAGGTCAAGCCAGCAGCTGGAGTAGGAGACTCAGGTTCTTCATGTGCTGCACCAGAGCTAAAGACACACAATCTGTAAGCATATACAAACACCTACACATACACTAGTATTGCCACACTATGGCCACACTAATAGATTTTTTTTGAGAAGCTTCGACTGTGTAAATAATTCAGATCGACGCTTTCATCTTAAAACAATAGCACTTGCAGGACATTTACGGCAGTTGTGTTTTCTCAGGACGCCTACTCGGAGGTGGCGAGCCTCTTCGCCGAGTTCTTCAGGGATCTAGACATCGTACCCAGTGACATCATTGCTGGCTTGGTGCTGCTCAGGCAACGACAGAGAGCTAAGAGATCCGCCATCTTGGACCAAGTACGGAGCAGAGCCAGGGGAATTCATGCTCTAAAAACACAAGAAGACATATTTAGTTACCTTTAACGCGTGTGTGTGTGTTTGCTTTCCCTCAGCCAAACAATGATATCTTGGCCTTCCTGTCTGGGATGCCAGTTACACGTAGTACACGCTACCTGGATCTCAAAAATTCGGTGAGAACATGCGTGTGTGTGTGTGTGTGTGTGTGTGTGTGTGTGTGTGTGTGTGTTTGTGTTTGTGTGTGTGTGTGTGTGTGTGTGTATGACTCAATTCCTGATGTGTAATGTGTGTACGTGTGTGTAATCCCTCTCTATGTCTGCACCTTGCAGATGGAGATGAGCATGTATAAAGAGGTGTGTTATTACATGCTGTTTGCCATGGCGGCTTACGGCTGGCCCATCTACCTGCTGAGGAATGCGACCTGCGGCGTCTGCAGGCTGCTCAGCTCCTGCACGTAAGAACCACTTTTACTGGGAACTGTTTACTACACAAGTGAATCCACCTACAATTAAAACCGTCGAGTCTTCTCACTAGCTGGCAGCCTATTCATACAGCAATACAAGCCTACGTCATCAACTAGATTGGGTTTTTATACAAGTAGTTGTCATATTACAGGTAGTGGATTCTAGACGAGGGATTTCTCAAACTACTGAGATTGATATATAAATGGCCTTTGCAAAGAAACCTGCAGTAGATCCTGTTTGGTTTTATTCATTTCTTTATTGTTTGAATTTCAGACAATACACATTTTAATAGTGTCTATGCTATTCCATATATACACACCGACTAGGCATAACATTATGACATTACTATAACATTATCTATCAAAAGTGGTCTAAGAAAGGAACAGTGGTGAACTGGTGACAGGGTCATGGGTGGCCAAAGCTCCCTGAAAGGCTGGCCCTTGTGGTAGCAAAAGGGGGACCAACACAATATTGAGCAGGTGGTCATAATGTTATGCCTGACCGGTGTAAATCTTCTGGATTTCAAAGGCTTTCCTTTTAGAGACGAAGCGCATGACGACAAACAAACAAAGCAAAATTGGCTGTGACCTGAGTGTGTTAAATCACCAAACATTTTACATGGGAAATAGATAGACAGAGACGTTCTGGCTCTGAGTATTGAAACTCCTAGATGTTCATAAGGTCCACAGGAAGCGTGTAAATCAGACTCCTTTGCTTAGCGTCTGGTCGGATTACACCATTTTGCTGTCGATTATTTTCCTGTAACCACACAACACTTCCGTCGATCTTTGGGTATTAGTTACTTATGTTACAGATGCTTCAGTTCAAGGTTTCAGTTGTACAGTGAAAATTAATGCCCAAAACAGGTAGGAAAGTCGATGTCTTTGACTGTGTGATCTTCCTTTTCGTGTGAAATGCAGAAGGGCTGCAAAAACTTTAACTTTAAAATATGACAAAAATTGAAAATTTTTAATGATTTGAAAATGTAATTACCGTATTTTTCGGACTATAAGCCGCTACTTTTTTCCCACGTTTTGAACCCCACTGCTTAAACAGCGAAGCGGCTTATTTATGAATTTTTCCTGGGTCTTTCCCGGTTTCACAAATTCAATCCAAAAAAACTGAACCCCATAACATTAGACTAATGAAATTTCCGAACGGAAACGAAAAAACGCACCTCACCTGTGTTCTGAGCTGCACTGCATCGGGAGAAAAAAGTACTTTTTTTAAACGCACGACGATGCCAAAAGATAAACTCCCGAGAGAAATAGTTGTGAAAGGAAGGAGGAAGACAGTAAACAATGACTTACTTGGTCGGCTACTGTTTAGATACAAGCCGTTGTAACGTGTTGAGTCTGGGTGAAGGGAGAGCTCGCTAACTCCAGTTGCAACAGAAATCGAATAAGCACAGATAGGTTTCCAAAACTCATGCTTTTTTATTTTTCTTGGCAACAGCGTTACGGGTTAGTCAAAGAAACTCAGAAATGAGCATCAGAAAATAATAAGGACATATTCCCCGGTCTCCACACATGCAGTAATAGCGGAAAAATGTGGTGGCAGGGTATTCCCAAAATACCGCTATGCTCTTAAAGGAGCCACAACATATTTCACCCGTGTAACAGTCACTGTCGTTAAAGCCTGTGTAAAGGTAATTAGTTTCAGTGTAGACACTGGCTTATACTCAGGTGCGGCTTATTTATGTTTAAAATAAAAATCTTTGTCAAATTCAGTGGGTGTGGCTTATATATGGGTGCGCTTCATAGTCCGGAAATGACAGTAGGCATGTGGTTCATTTGGTTAAACTTTATACTTTATAAATGAGAACAATAGTCAATGCACTTATTTATTGATTAAAAATTTATTTCTCTCTCTCTCTCTCTCTCTCTCTCTCTCTCTCTCTCTCTCTCTCTCTCTCTCTCATTAGCTGTACGTCCGGCTCCAGGTCTCGTCTCTCTCAATCCGTAACAGTAGAGGAAGACAACTGTTGCGGCTGTAATGTCCTCGCAATCCGGCGCCAGTTTTTGGACCGAGACCTTAAACAGGTTCAGATCGTCTACACGTCCTGCCACGATGCGGTAACAGAATCCCAACACTCACACACAAACACAAATGTTCCAAACACTCAACACAAACACTCTCACGGAATCGTGGTCCTTACGTTCATCTTCTGTGTTTGCCAAAAAACTTGATTTTTGCTCACAAGCACCCTGGAATGAGTAATGTCTGCTATTTCATGACTCTTAGTCAGTATCGGCGTATAATGAGTCATCGGGAGTCAACACTGCCTTCACCTACAGGAGGAGTGAGGTGGGGTTTCCCAGGAAAAATCCTGCAAATATGAGCAACAGGAAGGGATGTTGTGATCAACGCTTTTTTTGTGTTTTTTCCATCACCCAAATAAATAGTTCTGTTATGTTGATGCTACTTTCACACATGTAATCCTCCCTATAGGTCACCCAGTGACACTGGGATGATTTGCTGTGCAGTCAGCTTGTGTGGTGTTTCTTAAGTTACGTGGAAACGCAAACAGCGACTCTGATCAAATGATGTGATTGTTATTGTAGGTTTATGAGACGCCGTTCTATGTAGCAGTAGATCACGGCAAGAAGAAAGTTGTCATCAGCATTAGAGGAACTCTATCACCTAAAGTGAGCACACACACATACACACACATTCACATATTTCATATTAATACAAATGGCCCACTGATGTTACTTTGTAATTTCCTGGTTGTCTCTTGTTCTCCCAGGATGCTCTGACTGATCTCACAGGAGATTCGGAACGGTTGCCTGTGGAGGAACATCATGGTGTCTGGCTTGGGCATAAGGTAGACACGCGAACACACACACACACACAAACTAAACACTGAAAGATGTGCAGTCAGCTTCACCAAAGCAATCTGTTGATCTTGCTG
The DNA here is from genome assembly GCF_946808225.1 of Silurus aristotelis. Classification (NCBI taxonomy): domain Eukaryota; kingdom Metazoa; phylum Chordata; class Actinopteri; order Siluriformes; family Siluridae; genus Silurus; species Silurus aristotelis. The sequence goes on from NC_139586.1 coordinate 7,541,186, forward strand.
TCTCTCTCTCTCTTTCTCTATCTCTCTCTCTGTAGGGAATGGTTTACTCTGCAGAGTACATTAAGAAGAAACTAGAGCAGGAGATGATCCTGTCTCAGGCTTTTGGCAGAGATTTGGTATATATGAATAAAACCGAAGACACACTGTTTACGTGTACATCCTCATGTTTCTGGTTGTAATATTTAGCCTTTTTTTTTCTTTCCAGAGCAAAGGAACGATGCACTATGGCCTGGTGATTGTGGGTCACTCGCTAGGCGCTGGCACTGCTGCCATCCTGTCCTTTCTGCTCCGTCCTCAGTATCCCACGCTGCGATGCTACGCTTACTCTCCGCCTGGGGGCCTGCTCAGGTCAGCCAGCTCCGACCACGTTCAAATTCATTCCTCACTGCACACAGGACTTATTAATCCACACGTGTTGTGATGCTAACGGCCAAATAGATACTGTCCTTACTATAGAGAGACAACATGCAGTAAAATGACACACGGTCTGTTAGAGGACACTAAAGCAAATAATACACTAAATAAATAATTATAATAATAAAATGTTTTAAAATAAATGCAATGTTTTTGAATTAATCGCCTTTGAAATTCCAGAACCTGTATTTTAATTCATTTATTTGATTATTTTTAATGTTTTTCTTTTTCTTTTTTTCCTCTTAATGAGTTAATTAGAAAAATATATATACAATGCAACAGAATGCACAAGAACTAAGGATAAAATTAGTGTATAAAAGCAAAATGACGTGTAGAATAATAACAAAAATATCTAAAATATATATTTTTTCGCAAATCGCTCCACCAGCCACGCCTTCCCCTAACCCTCATATTCACCCTAGCAGCTCACCTGATTACTAATCATCATCACCTGGGTCACATCAGTCACCACCGTATATAAACCCCAGTCGTTCACAGTCTCACCGTCCGTTCTACAACTTAGGCCTACGAACATTGTGGACTCTCACGCTTCATGTGTTTGGACGTTTCATTTGCTTTCTGTGTTTCTTTTGTGTTTTCTTTCATGCCTACCCGATTTCTGATTTGCTCTTTATTTGTTGAGTGAGTTAAGTAAACACCGAATCTTTATCATTCAACCTCCGGTTTCCTGCGAGTTCTTGTGCTGACAGAAGAACGGACCCTTAAATACCGAAGGGCAAACAGGGAACGGAAGAAAAGGAGTTAAACCGCATTACCTCGGCATGGAGGATCAGCCCGCAGCCGCGTCTGGGGATTTGGTTGACCAACCCGCGGTCGCTAATCCTTACCGTTCAACTTTCGGCAGCCCGGTTGCGCTCCCGGCTTCTTTTTCCAGGAAACACGGCTGAGTGCCAGGGCTTCCTGCTTCAGGTATCCCTGTATATCGAGATGCAACCCCAGAACTTTCCCAGCGAATGAGCTAAGGTCGCGTTTTTGATATCGCTTCTCTCCGGAAGAGCGCTCGCATGGGCGAGAGCGCTCTGGAGCGCAGCGAGCCCGGCGCTGACGTCATTTGCCGCTTTCACTGGGCATTTCGCCGAAGTCTTTAGCACCGCCCCCGGGGATACCTCAATGGCCGATCAGCTGCTGAACATCCAGCAGGGAACTGACAGCGTTTCCGGTTACAGCCTCCGCTTCCGTACTCTGGCAGCATCTGCTGGCTGGAACGAGAAAGCGCTGCTGGCTGTGTATCGCAGGGGATTAAACCGAGAGCTCCGGCTGGCAATGGCCACCTTTGATGACACCCTAGGGCTAGAGGCGTTTCTCCAGAGATCTATCCGCGTTTCTCAAAACCTGGCTGCCGGCCAATTTCCCTTGCACGATCCAGCGCCCGCAATGGCGGCATCAGCAGGTCCGGTGACGGAACCCATGCAACTCGGCTCACAGCGACCATCTCAGCAGGAAAGGGAGCGCCGATGGGCGACTCAGGCCTGCCTCTACTGCAGAGAAGGAGGACATCGCGTGGCCCAATGCCCAGTTAGACCTCCCCGTCGGACGGTGAATAGTGTCACTCTTACTTCTGACATTACTCATCTGTCCACACTCCTGGTCACCTTAAAAACCCCCTCTCTCTCTCTGTCGGTCATTTCTCTAGTCGACTCAGGATCAGCGGGGAACTTCATCTCACAGGCGTGTCTAGAACGCCTCCAGCTACGCCGGCAGCGGGGATCTCAGGAACTAACTGTGAAGACTATCCAGGGACGTCCTTTAGGACGGGGTAAGGTGAGGCACTGCACGCCCCCTATCACCCTCCAGGTCGGAGTGTTACATCATGAGGAAATCCAGTTTCTCGTACTGGAGGATTTGACAGTGGTCGTGATCCTAGGTCGTCCCTGGTTAGCCAATCAGTTCCCTACTTGTTCCTGGGACCCGTGTGACATCTTGGAGTGGAGCCCCGCCTGCCGGCAGACATGCTTACGTCCACTCCCGACTCCGCCCCGGACCACCTTGACCTTGGCAGCCACTCAAGTAGAAGGAACACCCCAACCCTCTCAGGTGGAAGTCCCCCAGGTCTACCATGCTTTCTCGGACGTCTTCAGCGAGGAGGCTGCCACCAGGTTACCCCCACACCGACCATGGGACTGTGCCATCGAAATGAAGCCAGAAGCTAAGCTACCGAAGGGGCGGATATACCCCTTGGCAGCCCCGGAACACCAAGCGATGGAGGGTTATATCCAGCAGGCCCTCCGTCAGGGTTTCATCACACAGTCAACCTCTCTGCGGCTTCCAGTTTCTTTTTTGTGGCCAAGAAGGATGGGGGTTTGCGGCCGTGCATCAACTACAGGGGTTTGAACGCACAGATCTCCCCGCTTCCGTATCCGCTTCCCCTGGTCCCTGCAGCCTTGGAGGAACTACGTGAGGCTCGCATATTCACCAAACTAGACCTCCGAAGTGCCTACAACCTGGTACGCATCCAAAAGGGGGACGAATGGAAGATGGCCTTTATCACTCCCTCAGGCCATTACGAGTACAGGGTCATGCCGTACGGTCTCTCCATTGCTCCAGCAGTCTTTCAGACCTTCATGAACGAGTTTTTCCGTCCTTTTCTCCATCGGTTCGTGATCGTTTACATCGACGACATCCTGGTCTACTTACATACGCTGCAGGAACACCATCAACACGTCACCCAAATCCTAGAACGGCTGAGAGAACACCTGCTGTACCTCAGCCTCTCCAAGTGTGAGTTTCACCACTCGGAGACGCAGTTCCTGGGTTACGTCATCGACGCAGCAGGCATCAAGATGGATGAGAGAAAAGTGACGGCCGTACGAGACTGGCCGGCCCCCACCACGATCAAGTAGCTCCAAAGGTTTCTAGGGTTCGCTAACTTCTACCGCCGGTTCATAGGAGGTTTCAGCCTGGTTACCGCCCCGCTCACATTGCTATTGCGTGGTAAGGCCAAGGCCCTTTCCTGGACCCCGGAGGCACAGGGGGCTTTCGGGGAACTACGCAAGAGGTTCTGTGCCGCCCCGGTTCTTCGTCACCCTGACCCTCAGCTCCCGTTCGTCGTCGAGGTGGATGCATCCTTCATGGGCGTAGGGGCCGCCCTCTCCCAGCATTTAGGGAATCCCCCGCAGCTCCATCCCTGCGCTTACTATTCGAAAAAACTATCCTCCACTGAACAAAACTACGACATAGGTAACCGGGAACTCCTGGCCATCAAGCTGGCCCTGGAGGAGTGGAAACACTGGCTGGAGGGGGCCGCTCATCCTTTCATGGTTATCACCGACCACAAGAATCTCCAGTACCTCCGTGAGGCCAAGCGTCTAAAACCCCGTCAGGCGCGTTGGGCTCTCTTCTTCACCTGGTTCAACTTTAAAATTCAAATATCGGCCAGGGTCGAAGAACGGCAAGGCCGATTCGCTCTCCAGGGTCTATGGGCCTGAAGAACCCGTCGAGCTAGGACCGATCTTGCCTCCAGGCTCCAGGCTGCCGCCCCGACGCCGTGAGAGGAATGGTCATGGGTGGCGTGGCGGGACATACTGGACCCTGTGCTCCTGGGAGAGTACCACGGCGCTCACGGCTGCGTCCTGCCCCCCCGGGGTCGGGGTCGCCCGCGACGCAGGGTCAGGGCGTCTGGAGCCGCCCCTGGGGGAGGGGGTACTGTCAGGGATCCACCAGCCACGCCTTTTCCTAACCCTCATATCCACCCTAGCAGCTCACCTGATTACTAATCATCATCACCTGGGTCACATCAGTCACCACCGTATATAAACCCCAGTCGTTCACAGTCTCACCGTCCGTTCTACAGCTTAGGCCTATGAACATTGTGGACTCTCACGCTTCATGTGTTTGGACGTTTCATTTGCTTTTTGTGTTTCTTTTGTGTTTTCTTTCATGCCTACCCATTTTCTGCTTTGCTCTTTATTTGTTGAGTGAGTTAAGTAAACACCGAATCTTTATCATTCAACCTCTGGTTTCCTGCGAGTTCTTGTGCCTGACACTAATACTCTGTTTTTTATTGACGTGATAAAAAACATTAATATAACGGACCTTTTTTGTCATCCATATCAGATCATTTGCTGTCACAGATTTTAATTAAATCTGATGATTTGGGGATGATGTCATTTGATTAGAAAAACATATTATATAAATGAGTTGTAATTTGCATAATTGAATGTTTTTGCATCTGATTTTTAAATATAATTTTTTTTTGCAGCGAGGATGCGATGGAGTACTCGAAAGAGTTTGTCACCTCAGTGGTGTTGGGAAAAGATCTTGTCCCCAGGTTGGTCTTATACAATGCTGACTTTTATGCATATAAGTGTGTGTGTGTGTGTGTGTGTGTGTGTGTGTGTGTGTGTGTGTGTGATGTGTGCCCCACTAAGCGTTTGTGATTTCTTAGGATTGGCCTTTCTCAGCTTGAGGGCTTTCGTCGGCACCTGCTCGAAGTCCTGCAGAAGAGCGATAAGCCAAAGGTTATTACAAACACACGCACACACACACACACACACACACACACACACACACACACACACACACACACACACACGCACACGTGCGCAATAAATCAGCAGTCTCAGCCCTTTCACATCCAGTACCACTTCAATTGAATCCACATTACTTATTGGAGAACGACTTCCATTGCAGTTGTTTCTTTTTCCACTTAGGCTATAATGGTCTCTCTATTTGTCTCTCTCTTTCTCTCCTAGTGGAGGATCATCATAGGAGGCACTAAGTGTATCCCTAAGACAGAGCTGCCTTTAGACGATGACCCTCCCCCTCAGGGGAGCATGACTCCGTCCACCTCCCGGCTGTGTCTCCATCCAAGTGACCTGAGCATCGCCCTTTCTGCGTCCACACCGCTCTATCTGCCCGGACGCATCATCCACGTCGTGCACAACCACCCACCCGAGACCTGGTACAGGAAACTTCCTATTTGCTATTCTTCTACTTCCAGATCATTTAATTGTTGTAGGAAATCTTCAGACCTCAATCTAAAAAAAGCTTATATTTATTTGTGTATTCATTTAATTAGGAGGTGGTATCAAAAAGTTTCAAAACTAGTTTTGTAATATGCCAAAAAAAAAAGGCAGAACATGGCTGCATGCACAGTCACAGTCATGGGGAGCACCGACCTTCATAAGTCAGCACCCCAAAAGACATTGTCCTCTGTACATCAGGACCGCCGTGCAACTGGTGCTATTCTTACCACGTGGGTTACCACGCCTGCTATTCTGACCACGTGCGCACTCTGCACTCAAGTCAAGTCAAGACGCTTTCATTGTCATTTTATCCATATATATGCTGAAGACATAGATGTGTGTGAATTGAAATGAGAATTGAGTGTGTGTCTGCTCAGGATGGTCTCGATGGTCCCGCTGTAGAACATGGTTAGGATGGGGAAAGGGAGATGGGCTTTCCCCAGCGTTCTCAGGAATGAGAGACGCTGCTGTGCTTTATTGTTGATGAAGCTGGTGATTAGGTGACCAGGTGAAGTTTTTCAGGCAGACTAACACCAAGAAATATGGTGCTCTTGACGATCACCATTGAGGATCCATCAATGATCAGTGGAGAATGGCCGCTCTTCGCTCTCCTAAAGTCAACAAACATATCTTTAGTTTTGTCAACGTTTAGAGACAGGTTGTTGGCTGTACACGAGGCTGTTAGCTGTTGCACCTCGTCTCTGTATGCTGACTCGTCATTTTTGCTGATGAGACCCACCACAGTCGTGTCATCTGTAAATTCGATGAGGTCGTTCGAGCTGTGCATTTCTACACAATCGTAAGTCAGTAGAGTGAACAGCAGTGGGCTGGAGATGCTGTTCCCGATCCGGACTGACTGAGGTCTCCCAGTCAGGAGGTCCTGTATACAGTTGCAGAGGGAAATGTTCAGGCCCAGTCGGCTCAGCTTCTCAATCAGATGCTGATGGATGATTGTGTTGAATGCTGAGCTGAAGACTATGAACAGCATTTGTACATATGTGTCTTTATTGTCCAGGTGGGTGAGGGCCAGATGCAGGGTCGTGGCGATGGCATCGTCTATGGACCGGTTTGGATGATAAGCAAACTGCATGGGGTCTAGTGAGGGTGGTAGTGTGATGGGACGATAGTCATTGAGGCAGGATCCTGTAGAATTCTTTAGCATGGGGAAGATTGTCGTTGTCTTTAAGCGTGTAGAGCAACGCCACTGCCCAGGGAGAGGTTGAAGATGTCAGTGAAGACTTCCATGAGCAAGAATGTTGTCTGGTCCAGCAGATTTCCATGGGTTGATGCTGCATAGAGTTTTCCTCACTTCAGCCGTGGATAGACAGAGCACCTGGTCGTTGGGAGGAGGGGTGGTCTTCCCTGCCGCTACGTTGTTCTGCACCTCAAACCGGGCTAAAAGTCGTTCAGCGCATCTGTCAAGTCAAGTCAAGTAAAGAAGCTTTTATTGTCATATCTACCATATATAGCTGATGCAGTACACAGTGAAATGAGACAACGTTTCTCCAGAACCCTGGTGCTACATTAAAGAACATAGAGCTACAACACACAACATATAGCTACATAACAGAACACAGAGCTAAGGACTAAAAGTAAGTGTCCTTGCCACATAAAGTGCATCGTGTGCAACCTAGTGCAAACAGTGCAGACAGACAACACAAGACAGTGTGGGACAGATACAAAAAAACTGAAAATAGCACTGACCTGTAAACGTATTGTATACTCTGATTATACAGTAATGTGCAAAAAAGGACTATAAACAAGAGAGTATATGTAAACATAAACACAATGCAGTGCAAAAACAACAGTAGCAGCAGTCGAGAGGTGCAAAACACATGTAAACAATATAATATGATTGAATATAAATAATAAATGGTGGTGGAATGAATTGAGATGAGTAATGAGTGTGTGTTGAGTGCAAGATTGTATAGTTCAGTAACACACGGTTGAGTGAGTGTGTGTGAGTTTTATTTTCAATTTAGTTCTGTGTGTTGAGGAGCCTGATAGCTTAAGGGACTAAAATGTTGTGCATTCTGGATGTGACGGCCCGAATGCTTCGGAACCACTTTTCTGATGGCAGGAGGGTGAAGAGTGTGTATGTGAGGGGTGGGTGGGGTCGTCCACAATGCTGTTGGCTTTGCGGATGCAGCGTGTGGTGTAAATGTCCATGATAGAGGAGAGAGAGACTCCAATGATCTTCTCATATGTCCTCACTATCCTCTGTACATTTACATTTGTAGCATTTAGCAGACGCCCTTGTCCAGAGCGAAGTACAAAAGTGCTTTGAGTCTCTCGCAATGAATACATTTACACTGGTACGCTAGATTACAACCTTCATATAAATATAACTCTTGATTTCTACAAAGCAAACTTGGAAAGTGCTAATTTAAGTGTTTCAGGAAGCAGTAGGTCCGCAACCGTCACTTAAAGATAGCCAAAGACTCCCCTGTTCAGACATCTAGGGGAAGTTCATTCCACCATCTTGGTGCCAGAACAGAGAAAAGCCTTGAAGAATACTTACCTCTTATTCTGGCAGCAGTGCTGGAGGATCACAGACAGCGTGATGAAGTGCGAGGTGTGATGAGGTCTCTGAGGTAAGATAGTGCTGGTCCATTTTTGTAGCTGAGAGTCATGAAGAGTTATTTAGAGATCTTGACCTGGAGATGAATCTGTAAGGTTTTGCGATCAGAGACGATGCAGTTCCCAAACCAGGCAGTGATGCAGCTGCTCAGGATGCTCTCGATGGCCCCTCTACAGAACATGGTTAGGATAGGGGGAGGGAGATGTGCTTTCCTTAGCATTCTCAGGAAGTAGAGACGCTGCTGGGCTTAACTGGTGATCGATCTGGTGTTGAATGACCAGGTGAAGTTCTCCGGCAGATGTACACTAAGAAATTTGGTGCTCTTGAAGATCTCCACTGAGGATCCATCGATGATCAGTGAAGAAAGGCTGCTCTGTGCTCTCCTGAAGTCAACAACCATCTCTTTGGTTTTGTCAACGTTGAAAAACAGGTTGTTGGCTCCAGACCATGTTGTTAACTGTTGCATCGTCTCTCTGTATGCTGACTTTGCTGATGAGACCCACCACTTGACGATGTGGTTCGAGCTGTGCATTGCTACACAGTCATGAGTTAGCAGAGTCAACAGCAGTGGGCTGAGCACACAGCCCTGAGAGGCCCCAGTGCTCAGTGTGGTGGGGCTTGAGATGCTGTTCCCAATCCAGACCCACTGAGATCTCCCAGTCAGGAAGTCCAAGATCCAGTTGCAGAGGGAGGTGTTCAGGCCCAGTAGGCTCAACTTCTCAATCAGGTGTTGAGGGATGATTGTGTTGAATGCTGAACTAAAGTCTATGAACAGCATTCGTATGTAAGTGTTTTTGTTGTCCAGTTGGGTAAGGGCCAGATTTAAAAGTAAAAAATGCCCCTGAGGTTCCAGCGATTACTGTTCCTGCCCCTCTTTCCTCCACGGATCTTCCCACTCCGTCCTGGCCTGCCTCTGGATAGTGTCCTCTTCGATTGGAAGCCACTCTGTGCAGCTGGGGATGGTTTCTCATCCACGCCTTGAGTGGTTCCATAAAATTCCAGAGTAAGAACGGAAGCTTTGAGGATGTATTTGGACTGTAGTTAATGTCAACAGTCTGCTACATTGACTCAGGACTACAGTTTGATTCTGATCACCATCACTGTACCCTGTATCACATCATTTATCTGTAATAAATGGACATTCGGTCCAACCCAGATGAGGATGGGTTCCCTTTTGAGTCTGGTTCCTCTCAAGGTTTCTTCCTTATGCCATCTTGGGGAGTTTTTCCTTGCCACAGTCCCCACCGGCTCGCTCTTCAGGGACAAACTTACACTTATAAAGAACATCTTATTCATTCTTTATTACCACATTATCTGTGTAAAGTTGCTTTGAGACAGTGTTCATTGTTAAAAGCACTATAGAATTAATAATAATTCAATTTAATTGAGCACAATCTCACTTCCGCACCCACCCTACTCGCCAGATTTGACTCGGCGGCCTTTGAGCAGGTCGCCCTTTTTATACCATTGCTAGGATCCAGTGTGAATTGCAAGAGGAGCTTGACACACTTCGAAAAGAAGACTTCTAGGACATATTCCAGAAGTGGCAGGAACACTGGGAGCTCTGCACTGCTGTGCAAGGGGACTATTTTGAAGGTGATAGTGTGTAAATACAGAGCTAGTCTCAAAACTTTGTGATACCACCCCGTATTTAGGAAATTTTATATTTTATTCATGTAATTATTTTCTGTCCTTTTCTGCCTTAATATTGTATCTACTACATGTTTCTTGTTTAACAACGAAGGGCAAAGTGTTAAATTATGACTTTTTTTTATGAATATTAAATTAATCCAATTATTTATAGACCCAATGAAAAGAAACAAGCTTCTGATAGCACACTCTGACTATAATGGATGGAGGGAATCAATATTCTTCCTCTCTCTCTCTCTCTCTCTCTCTCTCTCTCTCTCTCTCTCTCTCTCTCTCTCTCTCTGTAGCTGTGGTCAGGAGGAACCTACCTACTCGGCTCTTTGGGGTGACAACAAAGCCTTCGATGAGGTCATCATCTCACCAGCCATGCTGAACGAACACATGCCGCACGTGGTGTTGGATGGCCTCAATAAGGTATGTGTGCTTGTGTGTGTGTGTGTGTGTGTGTGTGTGTGTGTGTGTGTGTGTGTGTGTGTGTGTGTGTGTGTGTGTGTGTGTGTGTGTGTGTGTGTGTGTGCATGCATTCCTTTTTCTGTCATGCTGCTACTGATTACTATTGCGGTTCTCCTTTAGTGTGTCTGAAAAACCGAAACCCTGAACGCGCACACACACCCACACACACACACTGTGCTGAAACTATTGTACAGAAATACTGCTCAATTTCTGAATTAGGTCTCAGCTCTGTTGCGGTTTAAAGACCTTGACTCCAAGGTCACTGTGTGTGTGTGTGTGTGTGTGTGTGTGTGTGTGTGTGTGTGTGTGTGTGTGTGTGTGTGTGTGTGTGTGTGTGTGTGTGTGTGTATGTATGTGTGTGTGTGTGTGTGTGTGTGTGTGCGTGCATGCGTGTGTGTGTGTGCAGGGGTCTGTATATGTTTGTGTTGCTGTAGGGGTGTATGTGGGTAAGAGGTGTGTGTGTGTGTGTGTGTGTGTCTGTGTGTGTGTGTGTGTGTGTGTGTGTGTGTGTGTGTGTGTGTGTGTGTGTGTGTGTGTGGAAAAGTTTCTGAATGTTTTCATCTAAACGTCACAATCCTGGGTTGTGTCCTAATCCAGATTCCAGATATGCCCTTTCTAAATACTATTAGGAGATGCCTCTGTGCTTATAGTAGAATGGGAACACCGTGAGGGGTTCACAGGTCTGAATGGTACAGTCTGTCCTGTCTGCATACATTTATAACATTGTCTGAGCAGATTCTTTCCCTATCAGTCAGAATGATGGGATCATGGTGTGCCAAGGCATGACCTTAGTGTAACTATCCAACTAAAAACAGGTGCTGCCTATCTCTGATCAGTTTAAGGAAAGGAGGTGTGGCCTATCTGTGATTCAGTGTAAGGAAAGAAGGTGTGGCCTATCTGTGATTCAGTTTAAGGAAAGGAGGTGTGGCCTATCTGTGATTTTAGTGTAAGGAAAGGAGGTGTGACCTATCTGTGATTCAGTCTAAGGAAAGGAGGTGTGGCCTATCTTTGATTAAATCTAAGGAAAGGAGGTGTGGCCTATCTGTGAGTCAGTTTAAGAAAATAAGGTGTTGCCTATCTGTGATTCAGTTTAAGGAAAGGAGGTGTGACCTAACTGTGATTCAATCTAAGGAAAGGAGGTATGGCTTATCTGTGATTCAGTGTAAGAAAAGGAGCTATGGCCTATCTGTGATTCACTTTAAAGTAAGAAGTCATGGCCTGTCTGTGATTCAGTTTAAGAAAAGGAGGTGTGGCCTATCTGTGATTTATTCTAATGAAAGGAGCTGTGGCCTTTTTTGTAAGTCAGTATTTCTTACTGAATAATTAATGAGACCGCGTTTATTTAGTTTTCTCAGGTGAGTTTAAAATGCGCATTAGAGCATATAAACTTTTATACAGCCCCAGCCTATGCCACTATAACATCTTAGGATCTTAAAAAAAAGTCCATGGTGTATGAAAAGTACGGTTTTGTAATTTGGGGTTTATTATTAATCAGGAACATTAGAGAACATTTTATTTAGATTCCCTGGGTTTAAATGCCAGCTATTAAAAGGGCAGACATCTTTGTTTCTGCACTTAGATCATAAAACTTTATAACATTAGATATTACAGTTGGTTTGAAATGAAGTGCTTTAACTGTGGCTGACTACATGAGTTATCTTGAATGCGGTAGAGGACAGGGTTTGTCGGTAATGGAAGGTTTTGTCTTTATTGTGTCTGAATCTTGACGGTAGTCACGACCTGCATCGTTAATGCCAACTATGTCCTGCTTCTTGTGAACTCCACATGCCTATTCTTCTATTTGAAAAGTATTTACTGAGATATTGATGTTGTAGGAAAATGCTGTAACTTATAGTATTACATCTAAACAACCGTCACACGTGTGATATTGAATTGTTGGCTGCTTCAAAAGCATCTTTCACTTTGTTTTTTTTTTGTGAGCATTGTGCTGCTCCTGGAGGAACAATACATACTTTTATTACAATTTTTACATTCAGCAATTCAATTTCATTGCAGGCTCTGTGCAACATTTAATAGTCACTTAAAAACTAGGCTGAATGAAAACATGATTTTGTCCCCTGTTTTGTTGCTGGTGGGGGTTCCAAGCTTCTCTTTTTCTCCTTGGGTCCTACAGCTTCTTCCTGACTTTTTCTTCCTGAGCTTTTTTGTGGGTCTCATTGTGTATGTCCGTTTGTTCGTTTGTTCATTCGTTCGTTTGTCCTAAAGTTCTGTTGATGTCCGACAGAGTCAGTATATAAGTAATATATTTTGGTATTTTTTTCCAGGTGCTGGAAAACCCGTTTTACCTTTCAGAGCTGTATGCTGCAGAGGACGAGGAGACTCGTGCTCCAGAGTCGAGTTTTGTTGAGCAAACTCCTCCAGATTCCCCACTCACTCCTCTGCTTTCCCCAGACTCTTTTATTATCGATTTCTCTTTCATCTTCTCAGACGATTCACTGCCCGTCACACAGGCCTCTTTGCAGCAGCCGTAGCAGAGGGAAAGTTCACCAGTGTTCGTGAATCCATCAGAACGGACATCAATACGACAACATCTCCAACCTCACTGGCCTCTCCTTTAACTTTAGTAGAGTTTAAATTAATCAGAACTTTAAATTAATCTGCTACCAGAAAGATGAGGGAGAGGTTTTCATTCCCTTAATGTCCCCAGAAAACTTTTTGCCAAAAATTAATCAATTGGCTTCAATAAATTGGCTACATAACTAAAGAATTTGCCATGACAACATGGCATTAAGTAGGTGCAATAGGTATACTAAGTGCATACTTATTATTATTCAGTAGGTCACGTTTTGGAAAATAGCCGTACCAAGTAGCCATTTGTCCTAGTAACCACAACAACAACAATGATGTATTGTTGCCCTATTTGTTGACATCCTGTTGCAGTTTCTCTTCACTGTACACTTTCTCACTTCACTACGAATGAAAGGCTCTCTTAACCGCGTGTCGACGAACACTTAAATCGCTTCTGATATATGACTCAACGAATCGAGTCCATTAGCCACATGATTTTTCAACCCAGACAGAGCAGAATGTAATCCAGTCAGCATGTCCGAGATCTCTTCCCAAGATGTTTAAACTCTTTAATAAGAGCATTTAGCCACTCTATTATGCTTCCATTAGACAATATAATTATACATCGAGCGGCCTGTTTATTAGGTATAGTGGCCTTGCAGCTGCGCGGTTATCAGGATAGGGGATCCCTTCGAGTTCTGCTGTATTAAAGCCACTGAGTTGTTCAGCACACCTGTTTAATACACCAACAGCGAGAAATATAAATCAGTCAGCTATCATTCTGTAGCTGCAAGTTAAACATGTCCATGTGCATTTAAGTAGTACAAGATCCCAAAACCCATTTGCTTTTCTCCTCATTAGCGCCTCTGCATCACAATTTACATTGACACTTTGATATTTTGCTTTAGGTAGTTGGGATAAACCTTTACAGTTTGTCTTAAATGCTGTGCAAACGGGGTTTTGCTGCCAATGAAGGGTGAGAATCCTAGAATCGGCACTCCACTTTAATACATTTCTCTGTACCCCTCTCTCTCTGTCCATAGAGCCCCACTCTGTTGTTTAATGCATCATAAATCTCATAACATTGTGAATTTTGAGTTTCGCTATGGATTCAATTAATTTATTTCCTCCCTATTTCTAGCTGTCTTTTTACTCTCAATCCACTTTCAAGTATTTGAGAGGAAGTGTGCGTGTGTGTGCGTGTGTGTGCGTGTGTGTGTGTGTGTGTGTGTGCGCGCGCGCACACGATACTGATTATGCTGTCACGCTCCAGCTCAACACCTGCAGTGTAAAGCTGAATCATGAATTGCACAGTATGCCACCACAAACACACACCATGAGGCAAACTTGACACCTTCAGTGCTTTTGGTTTTCATCCCCGGATGTTTTTCTGATGCCAAGCCCAGTGCCTGTTTATTTATATTAGGGATGTGCAGCTCCATAACTGAGGCCAATGCGATACATTAAAGATATAGTACCTCACAAAATTGGATATACTTTAGAGTAGTTAATGTGCAGCTTGTATAGCAGTACAGATTTACTGCCTTCTGAAAATAAATCAACATACAGCCATTATTGTCAGAATAGCTGGCAACAAAAGTGAGTACCCCCGAAGTGAACATGTCAAAGCTGTGTCCAAGGTGTCAATAATTTGTGTGAGATAACACTGACTTGATTCTCCTGGGCATGTAATTGAGCTGAACAGGTTGTTGCTGGGATCCTCTTCCACTCCTCCATAATGACATCACAGAGCTGCTGGATGTCGGACACATGGCGCTTCTCCACCTTCCACTTGAGGATCACCACAGGTGTTCAATTGTGTTCAGGTCTGGAGACATACTTGGCCACCCAAACACCTTTAGCAAGGCAGTTGTCATCTTGCTGATGTGTTTGGGGTCATTTTTATGTTGGAAAACTGTCGTTCGGCCCAGTTTCTGAAAGGAGGGCATCGTGTTCTGGTTCAGCACTCATGCAGCCCCAGAGCATGATGCTACCACCACCATGCTTGACTGTAGGCAAGACACAATTTTCTTGCTACTCTTCACCATGGCGTCACCACACATGCTGAACACCATCTGAGCCAAACAAGTTTATCTTAGTCTCATCAGAAAACAGAACATTGTTCCAGAAATGAATGCTCTTGAACAGGTTGTCTTCAGCAGACTGTTTTCGGGCTTTCTTGTGAGCCAGAAGAGTCAGAAGAGACTTCTGCATATTATAAAGCAATGCTGGCAGCACTCATGCCTCTGTTTTTTGAAGCCTTTTCCGAGTGGAGCCCGTCTTGGAAAACCTTTGTATGACCTTGACCACTGTACTGTAACTCAGTTTCAGGATGATACCGATCTTTTTATCGTCTCGGCCATCTTTGTGGAGAGCAACAATTCTAATTCTCAAATCCTCAGAGAGTTCTTTGCCATGAGGTGCCATGTTGAACATCCAGTGGTCAGTATGAGAGAATTTTACTCAAAGCACCAAAATGGAACTGCTCTAATACAAGTTACACAAATTTGTATGATCCTGTCAAGCAGAAAGAAACATGAACATGATGAATGGGCATGTGGCTATGCATGGTTACATGACGTACAGTTATCACCTAGGGTGTACTCATTTTTTTTGCCAGTTATTTTGACAATGGCTGTATGTTGAGTTATTTTCAGAGGACAGTAAATCTATACTGTTATACAAACTGCACATTGACTACTCTAAAGTGGTGCTGATGCAATTAAGAAACAAAGTTGAATGCAATTAAGAAACCGTTTAGCGAGGAGAAATCAGTCTACATATTAAATATTGGACACAAATTATTGGTCACTTTGTAAACAATTAAAGTATAAAGCATCTACTAATAATTCTAAATCATTTTTTTTTTTTTTTTTACAGATGCAAATAAGTTAAAAACGATACATCGTGATACAAATGCCAAATTGTATCCGATGCAAATTTTTTTAAATCGATGCATCAAATCGTCAACTTTTATGCCGATGCACCAAAGTGAATCGCTGAATCCTACATCCCTAATTTATATATGTAAGTAATACGCTGTATTTATACAATAGAGACGTTCTGTATCACAGGCCTCACATATTAGCCCCGGTGTGATTCGCATCCCGCTCAGATCAGCATAAATACACCCTGATATTTTTCAACATTAGGACGTTTCGCAGCGTTTATTAAACTAATATAAACCACACACGTAATAGTGTTGAAAGTATATATTTTTTGCTTCACTCCTTGTCAGCTTCTCTTCTTCTTCTTTTTTTTGTTTATCACTATAGGCCTAAAACTCTTTATGGTTCATGCTATAGTTACATAGTATCAGGGTTACATCTGCTAGCCAATCAGCACTGAGTCCTTCCGGTGGC
This sequence comes from Silurus aristotelis, assembly GCF_946808225.1. Classification (NCBI taxonomy): domain Eukaryota; kingdom Metazoa; phylum Chordata; class Actinopteri; order Siluriformes; family Siluridae; genus Silurus; species Silurus aristotelis. The sequence continues at coordinate 7,557,160 of NC_139586.1, forward strand.
TATAGTGTATTCATCTGTATTTTACATGTTTACTTGACATTACATACCAGTGTTTGTATAAACAATAATCTTCATTGGCTTGATTCAGTGTAAGCATGCTAAGCTTAAACTGTATAATGTTGACTAAATAAATCCTTTTTTTTTAAAGAAAAAATTCAATCTGAAGGTGATTAAAGAGAACTTCTGACTAACAATAGTGCTATAGCAATATGCTTAACCAGGTTTATACTTCACCTATTACACAAACACAGAGACTTCAGTGTTAGTCAGTGCTATTTTTTTTTTTATTATTCCCTGCATTGTATAAGCTTATTTCATTATATCATTGACCATGTCGAATTTGTGTTTTGTTTTGTTTTTGGTTCCATTTTGTTACTTTTTTTTTTTTTTTTTTTACCACATTTCATTCTGCATATTTATTTGTTGTTGCTGTGAAATGTGAATTTAATCTCAATAACGATGTTTTAACTTCACTAATAAACAAACCAACACCATTTCATCCTTACTGGCTGTGTGACTGTGGTGTATGTGTCTGCATGCTGTTTCATCTCATCATCTTATGGATGCTACACTTACACACTACAGGTGTTGTAACGTCTTGCTTAATAATGTCTTACACCTCAGTAACATCTCACTGCATGTCTTTTTTTTTAGTATTTATTACTTACAGTCACCTTTGTAAACCTATTAGCACTGTATAACATGATGGAAACTACAGTATGTTTATTTTTATGTGTAGCATGAGAGTGTATTTGAATTGAGCATTTCTCGCACAGAAATAAAAATTTGTGTTAAGGTATTCAGAAAATATATAAAACTAAAATGAAAAACACCTGCTTTTAAATTTGAATTAAAAAAAAGGCATTGATGCAGCCTGAAGAAGAGAATTTAAAATTAAAAACTACAATTAAAAAATGCTTTCATGAGTACTCCAACATCGAAAAACAGGTGTACCAGTGGCACTAAATCCATATCCAGTACAAAGTATATTCGTTCATATATCAATAAAATGATTTGATGACCTTCATTTGATCAGAAATTTGAACACTAATCTTTCCAAAAGCTAATTTTAGGTTTATTCCTAATACATTCCTCCTTTCCCTTCCACCTTCTCGTTCTGTAATTATTGCATTAATCACTGCTTTATTTATTAGGCAGCGCATTGAATAGCACTTGATCTAGCACAGACTTTTTTTTACAACAGTTGCAAACTGCTGTCTGGTTTATTACACTATTTACTCTGGTATTGTGAATGAGCTTAATTAATAAAATTAAGCCAGCGTTCGCATTTATTCTGCTGATGCGCTCTCCTGAAAAGAAGAACGTGGCCATAATTTGACGGATAAGCTGACTGAGCTCTTAGCTGCTACGCTTACAGGAACGTGGTGTGTGTAATTATATCCAGAATTAATTCTGCTCTTTTCATACACAGTATCTGTGATTAAAATCTACACCAAAATTAGATTTTTCATGGACTGAAAGTTGAAATAAATTGAATTAATGAAGTGTCAAATTCTTGCCTTAAATGGTATTTAATATAGTTTCATTTAAAGCATGAATGAGTAACCAACATCGAACTACAGGTGTACCAGTGGCACTAAAACCATATCCAGTACAAAGTATATTCGTTCCTCTATAAATAAAATGTCTTGATGACCTTCATATGATCAGAAATATGAACACTCATCTTCCCAAAAGCTAATTTTAGGTTTATTCCTCATACAGTTCTCCTTTTCCTTCCACCTTCTCGTTCTTACTTTTAGGTTTTGGAAAACTACAATAAGGGCAAGACGGCTCTTCTGTCAGCAGCTAAAATTATGGTTAGCCCAACAGAAGTGGACCTGAACGCCGAGACCTACTTCCACGGCGTCTCTAACTCCCACGAGCCCACACCGCATACGCAACACCGCAGAAACAGCAGTGTCCGGTAAGCTTTGCTAGTGCACCTACTGGTTTGACATGCTAATGTAAACAGAAATCAAATCAGCTTTATTGTTATGATGTCTGAAATGCTATGATAAATTCATGGTATAATAACCATCCAATGAAGTTTTCATTATAGAACAAAATATTATTCCCATCAGAAGTCACATTAAAAGTAACCTGCTTATGAACAATGAAGGTGTCACATGGCTACAGGATATACACCTTTTTCAAGAGTTCATTCAAGAACATCCCTAAAGCTAACAGCATCATGAAGATAATAAAGCTATCAAAACCATTGATAGCTTTCGTGAACATTTTCGATTATGATTTGTCTATAATATAATATCCCAAGCTTGAAAAGAAATTACTAGGTTATATTGGATTAGACAGAGTACCTGGTGGTACAGCCACTACCATGTTTCACTGTGTGAATGTTTTTTTAGGATAATGTAGGGGGTGTTGACATTGTGCCAAATGTAGTGCTTTGTGCCAAATTAAAAAATGATCCAATTAGACCAGAAATCCTTTGTAGAGTCTTCATTCAGCCGCAACATTCATGTCAGATGTCATGACAGTAGGAAAGATTTTCTTAAATGTAAGCACAAGTGTTAGCAACTAGGCTTTATTGGATGCTACTAAAACAGAGACAGATACTGTAATATATCTGCATATCCCTATTATAAAGCATGGTGGAGGTGGTGGAGGTTATATAGTGCTGTGAGGCTGTGTTTTAGTGTCTATTTCCTTAGAACCATGTTAGGACACATGGCTATCATAGACTCCATGAAGTACTAAGGGATTTTAAATTTGGCTGATTCTGCCAAGAAACTAGCATAACATAAAGCATAACACAACACCACAGCTTAGAGGGGTATACAACCCTGGAGCAGTTTCTGATTCTTTATTAAGAAATATATATATATATTTTTTTATGTTGGGGGAGGTATTATAAAGTATTTTTTATTTATGTATGTATTTCTTTAGAGTATTTATTATATGCAAAGCATTATGTACAGTCATGCCAATAATTGATACATGTAGCACAAAAAAAAAAAATGAAGCATAATTCTTTTTCCTTTTAATTATTGTAGTTTAACACTACAAAAAGTGGATTGTGGTGTTCTATTTTTATAGATTTTGAAAAAAAAATTTAGGCTAATGTCTAATCTTAACCGTGGGCCCTGTCCTCTCTCACCCATGCGCACTACAGAGGAACCACATATGGTAGTATCCAGTTTCCCCCTAGGCCACTTTGGCTTAGTAGAGAAGCACAGCATAGATGAAATCCTCTTGCATTAACCTAACCTGCATTTCCCCTTTTTTTCCCTATTCTCCTTTTACCTTCTTAACCACGTGCCTTAATTCCTTTATATCGTTTTCTCTAATTTATTTTAATTCAATCTTTTTATTTGCATTCATATGTGTGCTGTGTTATGTTTGCTCCTCATATTCCTTCTCTTTTCTTTCCCCTGATATCTACATTATACCATTGTCCTTTTTCATTATAATTCTTTCTTTAAATTTATCCGTCACACTCTTTCCATTCGCATATGCTCCTGTATATCCATCTGTCGCTTTTGCTCCCTTCCCTGTCCTTTTTCTTCTCTCCTGTAGTTCCTGTGCTCGCTCGGAAATCTCTCTGGATGGATTCTCGGAGTGTCCTCCTCCAGCCGTGCCTGTGGTCCTGATGGGTGCTCGTGAGCGCTTGGCTCTGGAGTTGCGGGAGCGAAAGGCTCCGTTGGCAGTGATGGAGAGCCTTTCGGATGTCGACTCCATCTACAGCATGGATTCGCGTCGTTCTTCGGCTGCTTTCAGAGGCTCACCGTGTCTCGGGACACTCCCTTTCCCTCTTGACGCCCCTATTCCTGAGGAGAATCCATCCCTGAGCTCACGTACTGAGTTGATCCAGGCCTCACCTGAGCGAGAACTTATGGGCCAAACCGGGCCCTGCTGCTCCACGCCACCAGAACTTACTTTACCTCTGAAGGAAAGCCACAACCTTTCTTCGGAACTTGTGGTACCTTTTTCTAATCAAGGCCGTTCCCTCTCACAAACCAACCGGAGTAGCCATTTTCTTCAGTTTGCACCCAAACAGACCGGTGAGGCTCAGCCAGGCCAGCCGAAGCCACTCTTTCGTTCAAAATCAGAGACTTTCGAATCGTTCCAGAGGTCCAACAACAAGGATCTAACTCCTATGACACATTGGTCTGGCATTATAGAGGAGGACTCTGGCGAGAATCCTAAAAACGAAGGAATGAAGCCAGAGGAGAAGAGTAAAAAAGTGGTCAGAGTGGCTCCACTGTCCAATGGGAACACCAGTCAGGCAGTGCTGGAGTTTGCTCAGTATCTCGATTCCCTTTTTAAGCTGGATGGAAGCGACTCTCTGCCTCCGGACAATTCTGACGCTGAATCCGAATCGGGGCATGGCTCTTCAGTTCAGACGGAAGAACAGCGCATGGAGGACTTGGACAGTGAGCGGCAGCTACTGGCAAGAGCCACGCTTGAGCCCAATCTTGTTCCTAAGCCTCCTCGAACCTTCGCCGGCTCAGCTGAACCCTCGTCTGGCGTCTCTCTCTCTCCGTCATTCCCTTTATCCTCATCAGGAGAGCTAAATGACCTCTCACCCGTCAATCACACCGTGCTACGGACTTCTGCTGCTTCTCCTTACGCCGAAGAAAACACACTATCCTCCATGGTGTAGTCAAATGTGGACTTTTTGGTGTCTGTATATTTCCCTTCTTTTCCCTGTTATTCCCTCTTTAGCTCCTTCTCAAATGTAAATGGTGGCATGGGGCAATTTTCCCCTTGCTTAAAAAAAAAAAAAAATGATGCATGCATAGTAACCTGTGCAAGACATCCATGCTTAGAACTTGGACTCACTGGAAGCTTTTTAAAAACCTCATTTTGTACCATCGTTGGACGTTTACACACTGAATGCAGTCTACGTGCACTGTTACAACGGGTTTCTTCTCAGCTGCCATGGAACACGGATTTATGTCACGCGGAAGAACCTTCGCGCAAACGACCCAAAAGTCTCATCAAGTCCAATTTTATGTTTACATTCACATTCATGCCACTGAATATGTCAATACGTCTTTTTAAGCGAACGTATTGGGATGCTGAAAGGGTGACAGACAGATTTGCAGATGGACTGACACTTCCTCAGGTCTTTTAAGAACAGAGATGAAAGAAAGCATCCAATTTCTATGTTACACTTTTCTGATTTTTTGAATTGAAGATTGTGTGGTGTTTTATTGAGCATGTACGACAGGCTGCACTCACGAATGCACCGTTTGGAGCATGTAGGGGCCATTTTTTTAATTTACAATTATGTTTGGTGTGCATGAGAAAATTACAAATGATTATTTATAACTCTTTTTGATTCTTTTATTATTTTTTGTCAATGTTATCCTGCCAAATATGTGTAGGAAATGACCTATGAAGAAAAAAATCCTACATGAATTTAATGGTATTTTATTTATTGGTAATTTCTTTCCACGTTTTGCAGTATGAATCCGTTAACATGGGGCATGCACACCAATCACCAAGTATCTGAATCATTTATTTTCAATTTTATGAGTTACAATTCAAGAACACGTAGCAGTAACTGGTCTTTTTAGGGAGTCTCTCTCTCTCTCTCTCTCTCTCTCTCTCTCTCTCTCTCTCTCTCTCTCTCTCTCTCTCTCATACTCTTTCCCTCATTTTGTATCATTTCTACTGCTGTTGCTCTGGCTATATTTACATTACTTGGTGGTTTAACTTTATGATGAATATTTAAGTAATTGTTACAGTGACTTTGCCTTTTTCTGTTTCTTTCAGAATGAAGTCTTTTTCAGTTGGACCTTTCATTTTGTTTTTCTTTGGTTTCAATAGCAGGAGTTCATCTTGTGTCTGCAGGAAAGGTACAGCAGTGAGACACAAACACAAAGTTATGCTAGGTGGTTTGCAGTGCACACTTACACTAAAACCTCTGGGTTCTAATTTTATCTTTAAAATATCTAATTCTTTGTTTCATCATTGACCTCCTAAACCAAACGCTGCCAAATGAATAATCTGAAAAAGTAAGCTAATTTTGGCAGAGAAAATGGTCTAACTGAAAACCCTCCTCTTCCTGTGCAGCTCCTTGGCCAGTTTTTTTAAAGACTGTGAGGACCATGTTGTGCAGTCTGAATGTCACTTCTTATTGTATATAACCGTTTGGCAGCATGTGCTTATTAATTACTCAGTGACACAGATTTCACAGTGTTATGACCTTCAGCTCACTGATAGTAAAGAGATTCTCACCCCCTGCCCAGTACAACTGGTTCGCTCATGTCCCTCACTGTCCACTGCTGTACTTTCTCCCCAAAGTGATTGTGAATAGCTGTTTTTTTTTTTTTTTTTACCCCCCGGCATAATTATTTTATGCAAATAAATCCCATCTCTTTTTTTTAGTCTTAATAATAAATATTCCACTTGGACATTATAAAGAAAATATGGCTGTATCCTGTACCATAGTAATGACTTTATTTGAAATCTATAGCTATATGGAGTATATAATATAAATATGGGGGGTTGGGGAATCTTATCTGTGCATATATACTGATTTATTAAAGAAATCGGTAATGGTAGCCTTTAAACTTCAGAAGAAAAGCATTTCTTTCTATTGTTGCCAGATAACTTGCTGGTCCTTACTTTTCATCATGAATGAGAATGTATTAAAAGCCTGCCTGAACACACACACAAACACACAAAATACCTTGCCTGTAAAACAATAAAACAATACAAATTTCAGACATTTTTTGTGCTGTCTTGTGGTCTTATATATATATATATATTTATATATATATAAAAAACAAATCGACTCTAAGTCAAATGTCAAATTCCCTTACTTTCACTTGCTAAAAAGCTGAATTTTCATTACCTATAATGAACGGAAAAATTTAATTAAATTTATTTTTATTTGTATAGCGCTTTTAACAATAAACATTGTTTCAAAGCAGCTTTACACAGATAATGTGGTGATAAAAAATAAATATGTTCTTTGTAAGTGTAAGTTTGTCCCTGATTAGCACGCTGGTGGCGACTGTGGCAAGGAAAAACTCCCCGAGATGTCATAAGGAAGAAACCTTGAGAGGAACCAGACTCAAGAGGAAACCCATCCTCATCTGGGTTGCACCGAATGTACATTTATTGCATATATACGATGTTGCGGAGTACAGTGATGGTAATCAGAAGCAAACTGTAGTCCTGAGTCAATGTAGCCATATCCATCCTCAAAGCTCCTGTTCTTCCTCCAGAATTTCATGGAACCACCCAAGGCATTGATGAGAAACCATACCTAGCTGCACAGAGTGGCCTCTAAATGAAGAGAACACTATTTAGAGGCAGGCCTAGACAAAGTGGGAAGATCCACGAAGGGAAGAGGGGCAGGAACATTGGTCATTTGAGCCGCAGGATATGGATTATTATGTGTCCTTATTGTTGTATGAAAGTGAATGTCAATGTGCAATTGGGACTCCGGCAAGACTCGCCATGGCAGCATAGCTAAAAGGGAGAACCAGAAGGTAACACAGACATTAGGGATCTCTGGGATAAGAGACGACCCACCACACCACCGTCAACAAACCTGAGTGAACGTGTGAATGTGAGGGGACTACGGCATACAAATATCCCAGTTTACCAAACACTCTATATCCATGATCCCCCCCCAGATCTGCTCCTATACCTAAGAAAAATAAACTGATGACAGACTTGACTAAATAAGTAATTATTAATAATTAATAATTTTCAACCTTGACTTGAACACTGAGACTGTGTCTGAGTCCCAAACACTGATTGGAAGGCTGTTCCATAACTGTGGGGCTTTATAAGAGAAAGATCTTCATTATTTGAGGTACCAACAAATAGCCTGCACCTTTTGATCTAAGTAGGCGTGGAGGATCATATTGGTACAGAAGGTTATTTAGATACTGCGGCACGAGACCGTTAAGTGCTTTATACGTCAGTAGTAGTATTTTATATTCAATGCAAGATTTAATTGGGAGCCAGTGTACATTGATTAAAACAGGGGTGATGTGGTCATATTTTCTAGATCTAGTGAGGACTCTTGCTGCTGCATTCTAAACTAACTGAAGCTTATTTATGCACTTACTCGCACACCCAGACAGTAAAGCATTACAGTAGTCTAATCTAGACGTAACAAAAGCATAAACTAGTTTTTCTGGATCCTGTAATGACATCATATTTTTAATTTTAGCAATATTTCTAAAGTGAAAGAAGGCGATCTTGGTAATATTATTAAGCCTCAAAGAATTTTTATATATATATAAAAAACAAATCGACTCTAGGTCAAATGTCAAATTCCCTTACTTTCACTTGAATTTTCATTACCTATAATGAAAGTCTTTCCTTTTCCAAAGGGAAGACTAGGGTCAATAATCACACCAAGGTTTTTGGCTGCTGTACACACTGAGATGGAAACACCATCCGGAGATGCTACATGATCGGAAAGTTTACCATGTGGTCCTAGTAACAGTACTTCTGTCTTATCTGAGTTGAGCAGAAGAAAGTTATTAAGCATCCACTGTCTAATGTCATTTACACCAGTGGTCCCCAACCCCCCGGCCGCGAACCGGCACCGGTCCATGGGTCAATTGGTCCTGGGCTGCACAGAAGAATACACAACTTACATTATTTTCGTAAAATTTATTTTCTGATTCTGAACAATGTTTTATTTTGGAAAATTACCGGATTCTCTCCACCACATCTGTCTATGACTCACTCTTGATGCATGTCAAGATGCCTCGGTCACATGTCTTACCTCCATCCGCTACCTTCTTAAAGGGGCTGCTTACATTACCGTAAAATTTAACCCCCAAGCTAGCAAAATAAACAAAAAAACAACACAGTGGATTCACGTTTATTATTTATTTAGAAATTTTTTATGCAGGTCGTATCATTTTATTTTGTTGTATTTATCCACCACACCTTAAAGGCCGGTCCGTGAAAATATTGTCCGACATTAATCTGGTCCCTGGCACAAAAAAAGGTTGGGGACCACTTCTTTAAACACTCAACATTGTTAAGCTGATCTCTTTTATATGGTTTTGCTGAAATATACAGCTGTGTATCATCAGCATAGCAATGGAAGTGAATACCATGTTTATGTATAATTTCACCCAGAGGCAGCATACATAAAGAGAAAAGCAGTGGGCCTAAGACAGATCCTTGCGGAACACCAAACTTTACCTCTGAGAGTGTGGAGAACTCACTATTTACATAAACAAACTGATAGCGATCAGTCAAATAAGACCTTAGCCAAAAGAGATTTACGCAGATAATGTGGTAATTAAAAGTAAATATGTTCTTTGAAAGTAAGTTTGTCCCTGATGAGCAACTGTGGCAGGGAAAAACTCCCCGAGATGGCATAAGGAAGAAACCTTGAGAGGAACCAGACTCAAGAGGAAACCCATCCTCATTGTACCGAATGACCATTTGAAGCAGATATACAATGTTGCGGGGTACAGTGATGATGATCAGAAGCGAACTGTATTCCTGAGTCAGTGTAGCAGACTGTTGACATTAACTACAGTCCAATCCATCCTCAAAGCGCCTGTTCTTACTCCGGAATTTCATGGAACCACCCAAGGCTTTGATGAGAAACCGTCCCAAGCTGCACAGAGTGGCCTCCAGTCGAAGAGAACACTATCCAGAGGCAGGCCTGGATGAAGTGGGAAGATCCACGGAGGGGAGAGGGGCAGGAACAGTGGTCAGGAGCCTCAGGAGCATGTTTAACTCGAGCGAGAGAGAGAGAGAGAGAGAGAGAGAGAGAGAGAGAAAGGGGGTGACAGGAAGAGAAGGATATGGATTATTATGTGTCCTTATTGTTGTATGAAAGTTAATGTCACTGTGCAGTTTGGACTCCGGCAAGACTCGCTATGGCAGCTTAACTAAAAGGGAGAACCAGAAGGTAACACAGACATGAGGGATCTCTGGGATAGGAGACGACCCACCACACCACCGTCAACAAACCTGAGTGAACGTGTGAATGTGAGGGGACGACAGCATACAAATATCCCAGTTCACCAAACACTCTATATCCATGTTCCCTCCAAATCTGAGCCTTTACCTAAGAAAAAAATCTACTGATCAAAGGCTTGACTAAATAAATACTTGAACACTGAGACTGTGTCTGAGTCCCAAACACTGGTTGGAAGGCTGTGTTAACTGTGGGACCTCATAAAGACAGGTGTGTGCCTTTCCAAATCATGTCCAATCAACTAAATTTACCACAGGTGGACAATCAAGTTGGAGAAACCTCTCAAGGATGATCAGTGGTAACAGGATGCACATGAACTAAATTTTGAGTGTCATGACAAAGGCTGTGAATACTTATGTACGTATGTGTGATTTTCTTAGTCTTTAATTTTTAATACATTTGCAAAGATTTCAAACAAACTTCTTTCACGTTTTCATTGTGGGGTATTGTTTGTAGAATTTCGAGGAAAATAATAGAATTAATCTATTTTGATATAAGGCTGTAACAGAAAATGTGGAAAAAGTGAAGCTTTTTGAATAATTTCCGGATGCGCTGTGAAGGGCAATCTACTGAGCTTGTTAAAACAGCCTCAGGAAACAACTTCAGCCGAAGACAAATACACTTACATAGAATGTACTTTCATGGCTTAGAAGCTGCACACAAAGCTAACCTAACTAATGTGCGCAATGCCAAGCAGGGGCTGGAGTAAAACACAGCCACTGGACTCTGTGGAAACTTGTTCTCTGGAGTGATTAATCATGCTTCACTGTCTGGCGGTCTTGATAAGTGAGTTTGAGTATAATGGATGCCAGGAGAAGTTTACTTACCACAACAGGTAGTAAAAAACACTACAGTGTATAATATTGGAGGAGAGGTAATGAGCTGAAGGATTGGCTCAGGGTATGGCTCATGGTTTGGCTCAGGATTTGGTTCAGGGTTTGACTTGCAGTTTGGCTCAGGATTTGGCTCATGGTATGGCTCAGGGTTTGACTGAATGGTTAGCTTAGAGTTTGGCTCAGAGTATTATTAACAGTTTGGCTAAAGGTAAGGCTCATTGTTTGGCTCAGGGTTTAACTCTGTGTTTGACTTACAGTTTGGCTCAGGGTAGGCCTTATGGTTTGGTTTAGGGTATTGCTTGTGGGTTTGCTCAGAGTTTGACTCACGGTTTGGCACAGAGAATGACTCGGTTTGACTTAGGGTTTGGTTCTGGGTTTGGCTCAGCGTATAGCTCAGGGTTTGGCCTCCTTAGCTCTAACCAAGGGTACAGTTAAGGTCATATTAATGCTTTAACATTTTCTTAAGTTTGATTCTCTGACCTTTGTCTCTCCAGCACGACAATGCCACTGTGTACAAAGCAATGCACTCAAAAGACATGATCTGATCAGATAAACATCTGCACATTCAGTGGTGAACCAGGCCCCTGACATGGCTGAAGTTCCAACAAAAACACAATCCGTGATCGAAACGTTTAGTAAAGAGTGAAGACTGTTACAGCTCTTCATCACTATCATTATGATGCACTTTGTGACAGTTCTCTCTCACATCTTTCACAGATAATATACTCTGAGCACGATGTGTCCATTTAAAATAATATTAAACGTTATTAAATGTTTATCTATGTTGTTTTTATTACTATTGATATCATTATGATATCATTATTCTTTCTTTGTTGGAATAGCCAAGATGTGTTTTTCCCCCACCCGTAATCCGTAAAATCCCTCTCTCTTCCTAAACTACGTCAGATTCTCAAGCAGCCCGTATAAGCAGTTCCAATCCTATTGGCTGGATAGCTTGTAGACTCAGCTAATCAAAACGCAGGAGCCTGAACCGAAGAAACCAATCATAACGTTGTCGGGTGGAATGCGGGTGACAGAAAAAAGCGCCGCGTCCCAAACGGCTTCCTTATCGGACATTTAATGCAGTCCCTGGCTGTAGCATTAAGGACTCTGTAGTGCGCCTATGTCGGGGATCCGTTTGGGATTGGACCAAAAATAAACAGCAGAAGTAGGGAGGTTTTAGCGTTAGCTAACTGTGCTAATGCGGCTGCAGTTCCTAGCCTTGTAGCAGCTGGAGCTAGCATCAGTGCAGATTGTTTTGGTTTATTTTTATATCCACTTTGTATTAAAAAAGATAAAAAAAAACACGCCAAGTGATGGACTCAGACGAGGGTTATAATTATGAGTTCGACGACGAGGAAGAGGAATGTAGCGAGGACAGCGCCGAGGAAGAAGCCGACGACGACGCGCTGGACCTCGGCGAAGTCGAGCTGGTGGAGCCGGTGGTAGCCGAAGGAGAGCGGGACGGGTCCGATGAGAACGGCGGTGGTGGAGGCGGAGGAGGAGGCGGCCTCGGGGCCGGCCGAGACGAAGAGGACTACCGCTACGAAGTGTTGACTGCCGAACAGATCCTCCAGCACATGGTGGAGTGTATCAGGGAGGTGAACGAGGTTATTCAGGTATCACAATCACACACCAATATATGTACACACCGTGTTTGCTTGTGCATCACTAATCATATTAAATACCAATATCTCTAACAGTGTATAGCCCCTGTTAGCAGCCACGGTCTTAGCTTAAATTCGGTTTAAAACTTCTTTTATGAACACGTACAGGTTTCTCTGCTTTATTACGGATTGTGGCACTCGGCCAAAAAGTTGAAAGAAGTGTCGGAGCATTTCACGACACTCCAGGCCGCTTGACTTCTGCCCTGAACAAAGCAGTATTGTGTGTAATAATACTTACAAAACAAGTTTGTAAGTGTTTGTTGTAAAGATAATGTGTACTTTTTCCCACTTCTTATAACTCTACCATGTGTACGAACAGAGCAGTGTATAGAAGTTATATTAGTGCAAAGTTTGCAAACAGGTAAAATAAACAAAACCACAGCATTATTCCTAATAGGCATGATAATATTGATGTTCAGTGAATACAGAAAAACTAAAGGAAAATAATGTAACAATGCGAAATAAAATATAGGATGAGGTTGTATATAACTATAGCATAAATTGAAACAAGTGAAAAACAATTTTTAAATGTAAAGAATAAAGTTGAGATTGTCAATGTCACATCTCCATAAGCTATATTTAAAAAATGTTTTATTTATATTTGCCTATCTATCTGTCTGTCTGTCTGTCTGTCTGTCTGTCTGTGTGTCTGTGTGTCTGTGTGTGTGTGTGTGTGTGTGTGTGTGTATCACTATTCTTATTGCTGTCATCATAAACAAACACATTAATTCACATTTTGTTTATATATATATATATATATATATATATATATATATATAAAATGATGTGATATTAGATAGTATTTGACTTTGTTCTTATTAATTTACACTTTATTTTGTGAAAACATCTTTGACACCTGGTTAACAATAATAATGTACTACAATATATATATATATATATATATAGTGAACTTGTGTAAATGGTTGTTTATGAAGATGCCCACTATATATATATATATATATATAAATAAATAAACTACTATTGATAACAATAAAATGCAGTGTTTTGTCCTGTGTTTGAACATAATCTGTCCGTGAATTTAATGGATTAAAAGAGTTATTGCAGTGTTTGCCGTCAGGCTTCTCTTAGTGGAGCCCCGGAGCTAATTTACCTCACAGTGCTAGGCTAAGCTAATAAACACCCGCTTAAAGCACACTGACACTCGGACATAGTCTTGTTCAGCCGCATGTTGCAATAATGCTGTCCGTGTTTACGTTTTTATTATTAATTTGAATAAAAATGCTTTAGTTTTGGGTTGTCACGATTTGGTTTTATCAAGGATTAGCGTTAGCATTAGCGCCGTTTGATGTAGCTTTATGCTAGCGCCCCTCTGAAACTTTTCCTGGCCTCAGACAGTTATCAGTAAACACAAAACAATTAACCCAACTTTTCCTTTTAAATACTGATGCTTTTTTAAATGACACTATCGTGAATGCTTTCTTTATACATTAAATATTCTGGTTTTATTTATTTATTTATTGTTTAGTTTTTTGAGTGGAGTTGAAATTAGATTTGATCATGATGAAATTAATTTCATAATACATTTCTGCTTTCAGGTTATTCCATACTTTTTGTTTTGTATTTCTGGGTTGTTTGTAGTGATGTCTGTCACCAGAGCTCACATTAGGCATGAGACGATTGACAGTGGCACCAGGATCAAGTTAAAGTTTTCAAATATTACAAATGATTTACCAAAATTCCTTCTCTAATGCATTTCATCTTGTCACTAGCGATATTATCGTTGATCCTGCGCTAGTCACTTGGCATGACATGGTTTGTATGGTAACTGTGCTAATCTGGAATCTGCTTGAAGATTGAAAAAAGAATTTGGGTGATATTCAGGCTATAGACTTTTCCGTTAGGATTCCTAATATAGTCTTTTATTCTTGTTCTTGGTGGACAGGATTCAAACCTGACATGCTCTGCTGTTCGGAGATGCTTTTCTGTAAAGTGTGACTGAGTTACTGTCTTTATAGTGACTCTTGAAACTCTGTGTGATGCGTCCTCTCAAAATACAGCATGGAATGGCTGATTGTGATGCAGTGAAACCCCGTTGTACGAGCATAATTCGTTCTTGAAATTTGCTCGTATGTACATTTGCTCGTACTTTCGAACTGATTTTCCCCATAAGAATGAATGTAAAAGTGATTTAATCCGTTCCGAGACCTCATTCGATCGCTTATTTCTGCACTTAAAAAGTATTTGTAGCCTATTTTAACAAACAAATACACCGCAAATTACCGTAATGTAAACATAATTTAACCCTTACCCCATGTGGTAGTGGTTGATTGCGAGTGTGAGACGCGCACCACGCTCGTAAACTTTATGGTTTCCATGGTAATTCTATTTACTTTCGTTTTCACAGCACGATCACTGATTTTCTTGGGACATTTTTCAAGATTTCTAGTGAAATAAAAATATAAAACTAAAAAAGTTACGTTTTTGCTGCACTGAACAACGAGAGCGACCGAGTGATGCTTCCCTCTGCCGAAAACGGAGAACCGGCAGCGTAGGTTTGCTCGTCTTTTCGAAATTTGCTTGTGAAATAGGGTAAAATTTTGCGAGCGAGTTTGCTCGTAACTCCGTTTGCTCGTACTATAGGTTGCTCGTACAAAGGGGTTTTACTGTACTTGCTCGGAGCTTGGTGACTCTCTTGGTGTCTTATTTTCACTGCTGTGCTGCAATATGATGCATGAAAATGTGCTTTTATACAGAGATCTGAATACAAGACAGTTTTATTTAGGCCCTGATTTTGAAGCAGTTGCTTTTGGAAGTTTCGGCCAGACTTTATTTTACTTCTATTAATGTAGTTTAGTTTCATTTCATAAAATACAACGTAGCCTCATTTGTACCACAGTGCATACGTTTATTCAGGGTCTGGTTTTTAAGCGATTGGCTTTGGAAAATTTGGCAACCCTGGCTTTTCCGAAGACATATTCCAGATCTGTGAAGATTCGTGTTGTGAACAGCCACCATTTATGATTGGACTATAAAGCTGAGCCTGAACAGGGCCTGAGTGAGCAGGTGGAGAAGTAAGAATTAAGTGAGGAAAATTAATAAATAAACCCAGGTTGACATGAGTGATGTATCAAAATATTACTAGTTTATTTCTCTCTCTCTCTCTCTCTCTCTCTGAGATTATATATATATATATATATATATATATATATATATATGTATGTATGTGTATATATATGTGTGTGTGTGTGTGTGTGTGTGTGTGTGTGTGTGTGTGTGTGTGTGTGTGTGTGTGTGTGTGTGTATATATACACACACACACACACACACACACAGTGGTGTGAAAGTGTTGTCCTGATTTCTTATTGTAAAGGCATGTTTGTCATCTCTTTAATGTTTTAGATCATTAAACTAATTAAAATATTAGTAAAAGATAACACAAGATCCTCAAAAGCTACACATCAGGCAGAGATCCAAAGAAATTCAGAAACAAATGAGAAAGTAAGTAATTGAGATCGATCAGTCTGGAAAAGGTTAAAGGTCTAGTGAACCGTAGTGAGAGCTATTAATCACAAATGACAAAACATGGAACAGTGGAGAACCTTTCCAGGAGTGGCCGGCAGACCAGAATTTACCCCAAGAGCACAGTAATGACTCAATCGTAGAGGTCACAAAAGACCCCATAACAACATCCAAATAACTGCAGGTCTCACTTGCCCTAGTTAAGGTCAGTGCCATGCAGACCATTTTTTCCCAGTCTCTTTTTTACAGTGGAGTCATGAACAGAGTTCCAAGACGAAAACAGCTGCTGAGCAAAAAGAACATTTAAAGCTCGTCTCAGTTTTGCCAGAAAACATCTTGATGATCCCCAAGACTTTTGGGGAAATCTCTCTGTGGACTGACGAGACAAAAGTTGAACTTTATGGATGGTGTGTGTGTGTGTGTCCCATTACGTCTGCCGTAAAAGTAACACTGTATTTAAAAAAAAATAAAAAAAATAAAAAAAAATCATACCAACAGTAAAATATGGTGGTGGTAGTGTGATGGTCTGGGGCTGTTTTGCTGCTTCAGGACCTGAAAAACTTGCTGTGATAAAAGGAACAATAAATTCTGCTGTTTACCATAAAATCCTGATGGAGAGTGGCCTAGGCAAAGTCCTGAACTGAATCCTATTGAGATGCTGTGGCATGACCTTAAAAAGGTGGTTCATTGCTCGAAAACCCTCCAATGAGGCTGAATTACAACAATTTCTGCATAGATGAGTGACCAAAATTCCTCCACAGGGATTTTGTTTTCCCTCAATAATAAAAACCTTCATTTAAAAACTGCATGTTGTGTTCACTTGTGTTATCTTTTACTAATATTTAAATTAGTTGGATGCTCTGAAACATTAAAGTGTGACAAACATGCAAATAAAATAAAAATTCATCAACACTTTTCCACACCACTGTATATATTATTAGTAATATTACTAGTTTGTGTCTGAATACTGATATACAAATTTTTTTTTTAAACCAGACTTTTTTATTTTGTACTGTATGAAAAGACTGAAGTAAAGTAAGGAGGTGGTTTGTGCTTTATTAATTTAGACTGTTATAATGCTCTGTGTTTTACTACCCAGGCATTAGCAATCAGCCATTGGACACAGTTGAGGCTGAACGTTTAACTTTTTATCCTCTACTATGTACAACAAAATAATGAACAAATGCAAAATTAGAATTCATAAATATGTAACAATATCGACGACATAGCAAAATCCATCTCGTGGCAAAACACAATACGTTCTAGCACCCACTCCTACTCCAACCAATGTAAACCATAGCTTTTTTTTTTTTTGCTTAGTGATTGGGGCATTGTTTGGGTCTTCATGTTTAAGTGAAGGGAAAGTTTAATGCTACCGTATCCGAAGGCTTTCTTTACAGTTGTGTACCTCGGTAGCTGGAAAAGTCAGATGTCCCAATACTTTTGCCCATACAGTGTATTTAAGTCTGTCTCGTTAAATAACTAGCTTTGCCAAGTGTGTGTAGAAATGATTTAAAAAGTCATACTTTGTTTTCTTTCCCCACTGATAAGTGGAATCATTTTTTAAAATTATTAATTTATACAGCCAGATGCATTTTATTAGGATCTAATTAGAATCCGTCCTCTGTTGATGAAATGTTAACCTGCAATAAGCTTTGGTTATTAAGCCACTTGTCTGCTACTGTGTTGTTTTGCAGAATCCGGCCACTATAACCAGAATACTGCTCAGTCACTTCAACTGGGACAAAGAGAAGCTGATGGAGAGGCAAGTCTTCTCCTCTTCTTCTTTAGTGTATCTGCTGTTGTGTTTACAGCTTTATATATAAATATAAGTCCACAACACCCTCACCTTAGTTAGTGCGTTTTTATTTAGGTAACATAAACGTGATAAAATTCTCATGCTGTAACAGATTATAGTGTAAACATTAGTAATATTATATTGTAGCCACGCTTAAAATAGTTTTTTTTTTTTAAATGGGTAAATATGTTAAAACCTTGGGGTTAAAACCTCCAAATCAGTTCTCCAAATATTAACTGTTATAAGGTTGTGTTCCAAGTCAGGAGTAACCATGAAACCATGTCAGTGTGATGTGCTCATGGAAAACAAGCAAGTGTTTCTTTGAATCACTCTGAAATCAGAATATAATCTGTTTTTCTTCTCAGGTACTTTGATGGGAATCTGGATAAATTATTTTCAGAGTGCCATGTCATTAACCCCAGTAAGAAGGCGAGGACGAGACCGATGAGCACACGTTCGTCTAATCACGACATGCATTGCCAGATCTGCTACCTGAACTATCCCACTTCGGTCAGTAACCTAGCTTGAACGTGGTGATTCAGGGAGACGGCAGCTGGAGGATTTATCCCTCAGAACCGCACTTTTCTGCTTTCTCAGCTGAATTGGAATCGAAGCGGCAGCTGCTTACATTTGCCGCGTGTTTAGTTGGCGCACCTTTCAAATTAAAACGATCTGCCCTACTCTGCTGCTCAGCGTTTTTCTAAAGTTCAAAGCAGATCTGCAGTGCAGCACCCAAAGGCCAGTTATTGTAATCTTTCGTGTGTATATATACAAGCAGTTCCTGTTGTAGCTGCCCCCGAACGTGCTCTGAAACCCCGAGTTAAAATAAACGCCCGTGTGCTGATTTTGATACGAGTCAGACTCGTGTCTTAAAAACGATTGAGTATAAATACGGTGTTTATATGCGTGTTCTTAAGAACACCCACAAAACAACCAACTCGCTGAAGAGTAAGGCACTATTAAAGCAAGTCTGGGACAAAGTTCTGAGGAAGCATTAAATGGGATCTGATTCTTAATAAATATTCCAAGCTTTAAACATCCCAAATGGCACAAGTTCAACTCTGCCTTGATGAGACCATCCACCGAAAGTGACCGGGTCAAGGGGGTGATTAATCACAGATGCAAGACACCAACTCCTTATATGATGCTTCACAGAGTAGATGGTGCTCTAGTTCATCTCAAAGTCCAAGTGGAATCTCATATGGCTCAGCATGGGGCTGTGTGAAGTGTCCAGAGAAGCTTTGGACAACCTCAACTTGATTTGAGTAACCGATCTCTCCAGCACTTTCAGTTACCGTGGGTTTTTTGTTTTCTTACTCGAGCTGTAACATTTAGTGTACAGTGCTGAAGCTTTCGCATTATTTAATAATGGAATAAAACTTGCTCTTTGGGATGTTCAGGGTTTCTGAGGGGGTGAGGGTAAGTCAAACCATGTGGGTTCATTTTTCTTTTTCTTTTCAAGACTTTGTCTAGGATATATTAGAATATCGTGTGTGATATCTTAGAATAGCTCCATGTTTTTTTTTCTTAACGATGCTGTTTGTTTAGGGCGGCTCTAATGAACTCTGGCTGCCGAGTTAATTTGTCATATTGCTGAATTTTAGAGATCAGGTTAAAGCATTTATTGCCTTTTTTTCTTCTGGCTAGCTGTTGTCTTTGAATGCTGTATCAAACAGTGCTAATGTTGAGTTGAACATTTGGGATTTTTCTGTATGTTTCTTATCTTAACATGTTGCAGATATTTACCTTCTGTTATTATTATTATTTTTTTGATAGTGTAAAAAATATATATATTTTATTTACCAGACAACTGTTTAGTAAATGAATGACTTAATTGTAAGATTTTTTTATTATTCCAGAGACTGGGACATCATTAATATATGTGATGTCTTTTTTTTTATTTTCAGTATTTCACAGGTCTGGAGTGTGGACACAAGTTCTGTATGCAGTGTTGGGGGGATTACTTGACCACCAAAATTATAGAAGAGGGAATGGGCCAGGCAAGTTCTACTAACGATCCTGTGAATGGTTCAAGCCGGTTCAGTACATATCCATTTAGAGATGGCAAAAGCATTTAGTACACACTAATTTTTGTTTTGTTATATTGTTCTCGTGTGTGTTTTCTGTATGCGTTTAAAACGAAACTTAAGATAATGACACACTATTTTTATTGACTGGTTAAACATCCAGCATGTAATCGATTGATTGAGGGAAATGGTAAAAGTACAGCAAATAAATATAAATAAATATAGGCAATGGCAGTGAAAAATGTGCAGGAGCTCGTAAGCAAGTACACTAAGAATATATGGACATATTCTGCACTCATGCAACTTTATCATTTGTGTGTAAGGCACAATATTTGTAGAGAATTATGGGATGTAAAAATGTACAATATGAGATGTATATGGCTGCAACTAACAATTATACTGAGAATCAATTAATCGAACGATTTTTTTTATTTGATCTGCACAGTGTATATACACACGATATCTAGATACGAAGGTAATGTAGGATATACAATGAATTGTATACAGG
Source organism: Silurus aristotelis (assembly GCF_946808225.1). NCBI lineage: Eukaryota > Metazoa > Chordata > Actinopteri > Siluriformes > Siluridae > Silurus > Silurus aristotelis. The sequence goes on from NC_139586.1 coordinate 7,577,422, forward strand.
ATAAATGAATATTTGATAATATATATTTCAGATAATTGAATGATTGAAAAGAATAACGATATGAAACATGCTGACATTTACTTGAATGCTTGTATTTTGTAAGTAATGCAGCCTGAGACTTTCTGATTTTCAAGCCATTGTACACTATTGTCATATTACAGGTGCACATCAAATTTTGTTTGTCCCACACACATTCGTGCAGAGAGCGACATGCTAGTAGTGAAACGCTTTTTTTTACTGTTCAACACTGTAACTAGAAATCGAGTATAAAAAAAATGTCAAATATAAATCAAAATATAAAGTACAAAAAGTATTACATATAACGTGTACGTGTTTTGTGTGTGGTATTTATTTATTTATTTATTTATTTTTCTTTCTCCAATCCAGACCATCTCATGTCCTGCTCACAACTGTGATATTTTGGTTGATGACAACACTGTAATGTAAGTTCTGCCGTGGCAATATATTTTTACACTTCACTCAGCATCCAATGTAACTGGTGTGTTTGTGTGTGTGTTGCAGGCGATTGATCACTGACTCGAAAGTGAAGCTGAAATACCAACATCTAATCACAAATAGTTTTGTAGAGGTAAGAATCTTACACTGACGAGGCGCAGTGTGAATCTAGTACAGTAATATCATACAGTAATGTCATTGAGCCAAACACACCTGGTTGTCGCCCCCTGGTGGATATTGCACCTTTGCACAAGTTTACTGTCTTTTCATGGTCCTTCTCTGGGTTTCTGAGCTCTGTTTTCTCCTATCACCCAAAATCCTACTGGTAGGAGTGTTGGCTATGATACATTTTCCCATGTAGGAGTGTGAAAGTGTGTGTATGCCCTACTTATTGTTTTGCACATGTTGTCCTGTGATTAGTGTTTTGTCCTTGGTATATTCCTTCCTCACTATAAGAACTTTCTTCAGAAGAATACCTATCCTTGTGTGATTAAAAAAAAGTGATTTAAGTGAAGAAATAAACAGGATGGTTAACTACTGTGCACAAATGGTTTTGTTAAGGTCATTAGCAAGAGAACACTAGATTGTACGTGTATATGCAGGAGTGTGTGTTTTATTTCCATAGATCTTCGGGGAAACTGTCAACACGAATATAGACTTCTTTTGTTTCAGTGAGTGGTGGCGGAAAATGTTTATTCTGCTCTTTTCCTGCAGTGTAATAGACTTTTAAAATGGTGTCCGGCTCCTGACTGCCATCATGTGGTTAAGGTCCAGTACCCCGATGCCAAACCAGTGCGCTGCAAATGTGGGAGACAGTTCTGGTAAGAACAAAAAAACAAACCTGAATACGCTGACTGTTGCCTGACTGTTTTTAGTGTCTTCTGGATGTTGGCTAATAAATCGAAATCTGTTTTGTTTTTTTATTCATTAGCTTCAATTGTGGAGAGAACTGGCATGACCCAGTGAAGTGTAAGGTGTGTTTATATCCATATCACTATGAGCACTAACACTTCTAAACTTTATTTATATAAAATATTTATCTATTTATTTCTTCCTTTTTCTTATTTTTGTGCATGTCTTTATTTCCTGCTAGTGGTTAAGGAAGTGGATAAAAAAATGCGATGACGACAGCGAAACATCTAACTGGATTGCAGCAAATACAAAGGTAGTGCAAATTAGAATTCAGCTGTAACATCTGTGTCTTTATTGTACAGAAGACATTGTGTAGTATTGTGTTGTAGACATTGTGTCATAAATGCTTTTTAATCTCCTAAAACAAAAAAATTATTAAGAACAGTTCTAACTATTATTCAAACCTCTGCTCTTATATTATTATGGTGAATTTGAAATAATGTGTGTGTGTGTGTGTGTGTGTGTGTGTGTGTGTGTGTGTGTGTGTGTGTGTGTGTGAATATATATTCAGGAGTGTCCCAAGTGCCATGTAACCATTGAAAAGGACGGAGGTTGTAACCACATGGTTTGCCGTAACCAGAACTGTAAGGCGGAGTTTTGTTGGGTGTGTTTGGGTCCTTGGGAACCTCATGGCTCGGCCTGGTGAGTGAAATTCTGACACATTACTATACTTTATGTATTTTTATATATACTCTATATATTTTAAATATAAAATTGTATAACATTTGTGAACATTAACAGTTTACTATTTTAAAACTAGTTTAAAAAAAATGCCTTTTTGGGTAAATAATAATATATTTTGTAATATATTTTTTTATATAACAAAATATATATTAAAAAAATTGAATAAATAAAATTAATGCAATGCACTTTTTTTATTATATCGATTTAATTAAATAGTAAATGAAATTGGCACAAATTAAATGTATAGAAATAAATAAATAGGAAAAATTGAAATAGTTTACATTTGTTGGACCACATTTGGGTAATGCAGTTCTAGTAATCTGTTGTTCTTATTTCAGCCTACTTTAACAAATGTCTTCTTCCCTTCCATCCTTTATTCATTCACTCTCTTGAAATGTGAAATTGTCAGCATTTTCTCCTTTTAAGAGAAATTCTCGACGCCGTACATAAAACACAAACGAATCCATATCGCCAGTGTTCATGCTACCTGGAAGGTTGCGCATTTCGCAAAACAACGCACTACAAACGGTATTTCGGAATACCGCATACTCGTATTTCCGGGACAGAGTGAGAAGCCACAGTGACACTGCGTTAACTAGTTTCTTTTTTTTTATAGCCATGGCATTGTTGAGTTTGTTTTCAAGTTTTTGGACTAATAAAAAATGCACTAAAATTGCAAAGCGGAGGCCAGTGTCCTGCCTGAGGTCTACATTGTACAGATTGTTATACGTTATATAGTTTCAAAACCCCATTAGAACCATAAAAAAACGGCACTGAACTTGTGGTGCTGTGATCTACAGCACCCGAACATGAGATCACTTTCAAATGTCAAATTCAGGCATTTTAGCCAACTTTGAAGCACCGTTTTCTAGGGCTGCAACTAATGACTATATTAATAGTCGGTTTATTCAGATAAAAAAAAAAAAAAAACTAAACTTTTTAATTGGATGTTTTGCGTACTATGACTATATAAAACCCTGATGTAGGGTATTTATTAATTTTCAATTAACTTATTTGTATAGCACTTTTAACAACAAAGCATTCCTCGAAACATTTATGTACTGTAGAAAAAGTAAACTTAAAATAAGGCAAAAGCCACATATTGAGTTTGACTCTCTTTTAATTCAAACGCTCAGTCGTGTAAATATATAAGCATCTAAAATATATAATAAATGTAGTTTTGTATAATGAATAAATGATATGAAATATATGAATGAATGAAATATACAAACACTAAAAACAAGCATTTAAAAAGTAGAAAAGCCACGTTAAATCACGTTTGAATAGAGAAGTTAACTGCTGTAGTACACAAAGGCTATACAAAGGGAATGGAAAGGACAAATGCAGCAAGCTAACAGGCTTGATTACAAAAGAAAAAAAGCAAAACATGAATACATTGGTGTACAAATGCAAAAGCATTCGCTGAAAACCACAACAGTGACTAAAAATGTAAGCATTTACTTCTGCTGTTATTTGTTATTACAGATTTAGAGTTTAATTGAATTCAGCACTATGGAACTTCGGGAAAGTCGCACTCGATCTGTTTTGGCATCAGGTTGCGCAAACAGTTTACATAATAGCACTTCATTAAACTGTCATTTTCACACGATTACGATTATACAGCTTTTGCTTACCGTGCTGAAGTTTCGCCTTCATCCCTGACACTTTTTCCCGCTGCTGGTTCACCTGTGCTCTCCGCCATTTTGCAAGCGGCCGTGTTATCTAATCATTGACAGCTTCATTATCAATTATTATCAATTAGTTGTTGCAGCACCACTGTTTTCAGGTCTGTTACATTTTTAGTAAAATTTATAAGTGTATTATTTATTTACTTCTTTATTTATTTTACGATATGATGAACCTGTTGTGCATTTAGTTTTTATTTTCATTTAGTAGGTCTTATACAGACCAAAAAAAAAAAAAATATATATATATATATATATATATATATATATATATATATATATATATATATATATATATATTTTGCACTGTTCATAAATCAGATAAGTCTTTCAGTCCTGAATTGTTTCATTGAGACAAAATAGAGGGTATTGTTACACACCTAGTGAATGGTATAGCGGTCTCTCACAACAGCAGTCTTTGTTTACTTCAGGTACAATTGCAACCGCTACAATGAAGATGACGCGAAGGCGGCCCGAGACGCCCAGGAGGTAGTGTACAGTGTTGAAAATACTCAAGCAAACACAAGCATTTGCAAAAAAGAAAAAAAAAGGAACATCTAGGAATAATTGTCTATTCGCAGATGGTTTGCGTTGCATTTTTGCGATGTGATTAAATTTTTGTTTTTATCAATCGGTGAAATCAAAATCACGCTTATGTGGGGTTGAGCAATACGTCAATATCATGTTGTAATGATTTATTACCCATCCTTGGTTACAAGTCCTGTTTAATCAATTGCTCCATTGGATATGTTTCACGCTACTTCTAAAAACGTTTTCCAGCAGTGAAATAGATTTTTACTTACTAATACTCACAGGATCTAATTTACCCTGTAACCTGCAGTTCTAAGTCCTGGTTTATTCTCGTGCAGACGTGTACTTGTGAATGCGTACGGAGAGAGCGAGACGCACCTGCCTGCATGCGTGCAAGTAACGAGAACGTGTCCACTAGGTGGCAGGAAATGAGAAGTAAAGAAACTTGTCTTTCACTGTAGAGTGAAATAAGCTGAATTTGAATAGTGCGTACTGAGGAATTATATATCTCTCTCTCTCTCACACACACACACACACACACACACACACACACACACACACATCCTGTTAGATATTAAAGCCACATAGAGAGGGCAGGGTTGGGGATTTGTTTCCAATAAGATGATTAAAATTTGCGCTTCATGTTAACTACCTTGAAAAAAAAAACTTTTAAATTACAAATAAAATTATATTGTATAAATTCTATATAAATGTTCTCCTAGTCATAAATCAATGAATGTATAACAGACTATTTTCTGTGAATTAAATTAGTTAATGGCAATAAAAGCTTTTAGCACGGCGAGAGAGTCAGCGTGTGTTTGTGTTGTTGGCACCCCCAGAGGTCCCGTGCAGCACTGCAGCGCTACCTGTTCTACTGCAACCGCTACATGAACCACATGCAGAGTTTGCGCTTCGAGCACAAGCTGTATGCACAGGTGAAGCAGAAGATGGAGGAGATGCAGCAGCACAACATGTCGTGGATCGAGGTGCAGTTCCTGAAGAAGGCGGTGGACGTCCTGTGCCAGTGCCGATCAACGCTCATGTTCACCTACGTCTTTGCCTTCTACCTCAAGAAGAACAACCAGTCCATCATTTTCGAGGTGCCTGCATGCACTCAGTGGAAAAACCATGCCGCCCGTCACACTTCTGTGCGACATTGTATTAGAGTTGCGCTTTGATACGATTATCCGTTTCTGGAAATTGGGACGCAAACGTCCATATATTCTTAGATTCTTCACCCATTCATTTACACATCTGTACCAATTCAGGTTCTCCTTCTTTTTCCACCCTCAGAATAATCAGGCTGACCTGGAGAATGCCACAGAGGTGCTTTCAGGCTATCTGGAGCGAGACATTTCCCAGGATTCCTTGCAAGATATCAAACAGAAAGTCCAAGATAAGTACAGGTGAGGTGACCTCTGTATTTATTTTTTCTTTTTTTCCTCATGATGTCGCTCCTGTCAGAGCCGCCCCCCCGCTGCTCAGTAGCCCGAAGCCGCTTACCTTGTTCTTGTTCTACCCGTGTCTCCGATGCAGATACTGCGAGAGCCGACGGCGGGTTCTGCTGCAGCACGTGCACGAGGGCTATGAGAAGGACTTATGGGAGTATTTAGAGGACTGAGGGAGGTTCCTCGAATCACAAACTCTCTCCGAGGAGGAACGTTCAGAAAGCGCTCTCGGCCACCTCCACACATCTTCTACATACTGCATCCGTTTTTTTTGTTTGTTTGTTTTTTCCTGCCTGTTTTGTTTGTTTTTATGGAGATTCTAAATTAATTTTATTCTAATAAAAAGGTAGCTTTATTAAAGACAAAACCCCAATGTCAGTATTGCAGCTTAGTTTTGCAACGAGGAACCGCGCTCTTCCTTACAGCAGCTGCGTTCACGAAGACTTTTGCAGTAGATGTTTTTTCCCTCTATAGCTTTTATTTTTTATCAGTTCGGTTTAAAATGGGTTTTGTCTCAAGCATGGTTTCGCTCATGCCTAGTTTGTCAGGAGCACCAGGCTTAAAGCTTTCTTGAACTTTTTCCCTTAAGAACAAAAGGCCTTTAGGTGTTGATGAATCGGTCATGCATTTCACTCTGTAAATAACTTGCACGCATGGAACATGGCGTTGGGACGCTTCTTTCTTCTTTTTTTTTTTTTTTTCCCACAAGTATTTATTCTTTACAGATATTCACAAGGTGTGTAGACCCTGTGTGTGTGTGTGTGTGTGTGTGTGTGTGTGTGTGTGTGTGTGTGTGTGTGTGTGTGTGTGTGTGTGTGTGTGTGTGTGTGTGGGAAAGCATCTCTACCGTTTCGGACATATAAGGTTTCTGTTTTTAAATTTAAGACTTGAATGCTAGAGGATAGAAAATCATAAAGACAGCAGCAGCGTAAAAGTAGCCTTAAACGCAAAGGAATGTTTTCTTTCTTTTTTTTTTTTTTTTTGGATGGGGGTGGGGGAGTCATACCCAGTATGCACTTTCATTCTTGTTGATGTTTGATGTAGTTGATCAGCTCACACTTGTCTCTTTTGTTTCTGTAGTTTTGCATCTCAGCTACATGCATAAAGACCTTGAAACAGCTTCACCAAACGGCAGCCATTTATTCAGTTCCGTCACCCGTGTTCTGTCTCGCCATAAAGACTAATAGCAAACAAACAAATTAGGTTTTGGATTGTTCCTGCCTACCACTAAATGATGGAATGATAAAAATTTTGTAAGATTTATTTTATTTTTAAAATTTTTTTTACAAAATGACGAACAGGAGCACAAAACCGCATCTTTTTTTCGACCTACTGAGGGCCTGCTCTCTGCCCTCCTCTACATACCTGAGCTTTTCAGTTACATGTGATTGGCTGGAGAAGAGCATAGCCCCCCCCCCCCCCCCCCCCCCCCCCTTCAGTTAGCTGTGTCATCACCAGGTTTTTGGTGGTTTGGGCTTAACGATTCTTTAATAAGTATGTAGAGATTTGGGCTTGCATTTGTCTGTTGCATTGATCATGTTGCTTAAATGCAAAACTATTAAAGCATGTTGGACATTAGACATTTTAACATGCTGTAGCTGAGTGAATACTTTAGGCTTAGATGGAGGAAATGTGCACTTTGGGCTGTTTCTATTTATTTATATATCATTTTATTTATTTATTTTTTTTTGGGCCAAAACATTCCCCTTATGTTATCCGATTGGAAACTGAAAATGGTCCAGTGGATGAAGGCTGCAGCGGGACATGTCTGATCTTGTTTATTCACTGACCTGCATGTAGGCATGTGCCAAAAAACATACATATATTGTGAACAGTGTCCTCACTCCTCCATGCTTTACATTAATCAGCCAGTTTGGACCGCTTCTGAGATGAAGCCTGTCCCTTGTGTCGTATTTTGGGCAGATTGAAAGATAAATCTGTGATCTCTCCTTTAAAACTGAAAAGCGCATGTACAAATCAGTCTGCTACATATTGGTTCTTTTAATAGATTCCTGGTTGAGCTGTGCTTAATGGATAACACTACGCTCTGTTTAATGATAGCAGAGTGGTTCTACACTCCATAGACACCGTAGAAGCTTCACTAGAGCTTTGAACTTCAGCGCACACCTTTCTGAGTGTTGAAGTGGATCACATGGTGACGCTGCTAGCCGAGATTCAATACTGCACAGTTTGAAAGTAAACTTGTACACTAAAACCCAAACTGTCTGTTACATAAGAATATTAACAAGGCGAACGTACAAAACTGCTCCGTCCCCCCTAGTTCAGTGTGAGGGATCGGTTCTAAAATATTGCACGATGTTCAACATGCACAGTATCGTTTATTGTGTCGGTCACGGCACCGTGACTTTTACCGTGCGTTGCATAAGTATTCGCACCCCATTTGAACGTGTTTGCATTTAATAGTGTAATGAAATAGACTTGATTTCGGAGATCAAAGCCATGCGATTACACTTAACACTAATACTGATGTAGGGATTGCATAAGTATTCACCCTAAGACCTTTACAATACTCGTGAAACCATCAAAAGCCACGGCATTAGTTGAATAGCTCTGACCTGTGTGTGGTTATCGATCTTAATTCTAACAGACCTGCTCTGGCAAGACCCCACAGTGTTCATGGTACATTTACAATTACTAATTATACATTCATTTTTTATTTGTAACTCATTTTTGCAAACTGCATTGAATTTCTTGCCCAAGTGAATATTATACACTGTGTTCATTCATATCAAATGCCAATGATTTCAAGGTTTCAACACTACGAAATGTGTATGAAGGGTGCGCTTATACTTATTCAAGGCACTGAGATCAATTGTTATTTGAGAGATTAATATTGGCACATGCCTACTGCAAAATGGCTCGTTTTACTTTGGAAGTTTTGCTGGTCGGTTTCACAAGTCCTTTTTAATTCCTGCCGGTTTTGAATGCCTGGTATCGGTCAGCAAGTCATTAGACACTGCGACACTCCCCTCGATCTATGATCTACTCTGTAAGATAGTTGACAGCTCGGACTAACTGTCATGGTCTCACTCACGACTTTCTAAACTGTTGACTGGAGTGTACATAGTACTTTGTGTTTCCTTCATTGCGCCATTGTGAGAAGCCTAATGGACTCCAGTGGTTGGCTGTGCTGGGAGAGATCTTTTCACCAAAGCGTGAACATCAAATTAAAGAGAAAAAAAGGAATACTTCCTCTGGTCGGAGGAGTGTTCGTCTTCAGTGGCTTTCATGTGTTATAACCATTCTTACAAATGAAAATTGTCCTATTTAAATAAATCTCATTAAAAAATGTGAATCCTATTATTGTTATTAGTTATATATTTAAATTGTTTTAAGCTGTGTATGAATTAATATTTTTAACAATCTCTTAATTCAGTATATGTATTTATATATTGAGTGTCCTGAGTCGTAGTGGTTTTCTAAAACGTGGACTGTTGATTTATTGATTTATTTATTTTTTACAAGGAAAGCGTTTTTATTTTATGAATTAACTGTTGTATTCCAGAAGAATTTGCAAGGTATTTCTGCTACTTTGCACAAAAAAGTCCAAGAACTTCAGTGTCCTGCACAAAGCCCTGACCTCAACCCAACTGAACAACTTTTAGATGAACTGAGACAACAGCAACTCCAGGCCTCCTCCTCCAACGGCAGTGTCCGAGCTCACTAACGGTCGTATAATAACTGCAAAACTGGAATAAGTCTGGTGTGGGATGTTCAACAAGGACATATGGTTGATGTGATGATCAAGCGTGAAATAGTGAGGCATCTAAAGAAGTAGGCTCCTTTAGATAAACTTTGTGAATGGATTGGCACCTCAAATAATGAAGACTAAAGCAGGGCACAGAGCTTTCTCTTAGAAACCCAACAGTAATGGAACAGCCATTTAGTGTTGGGGTTCGTTTACATTTGTGAAGTCAAGCTTTTTGTCAGTAAGTTTTTTTAGGCAATGGAGCAGATCTGGAAGGATCATGGGTCTAGTGTTTTGGTGAACTGGGATTTTTGAATGCTCACTCAGGTTTGTTGCTCCATAAAGTTACTGAGCAACTCAAAAACGATGAGGATGGATTTGGACTAATATCAACAGTCTTCTACAGTGGCTTAGGGCCACAGTTTGCATTAACAGTTCTGCATTTAAGGGCCTATCACTGAACAGTACACCTCAACAATGATGAAGCTGTAATGAACGAATACTCTGTGCCACCCAGATGAGTCTGGTTCCTTTCAAGGTTTCTTCCTCATGCCATCTCAGGGAGTTTTTTCTTGCCACATCTTGCTCATTAGCGATAAACCTATAGGCACTAAACTTATACAAACCTCTTTATCGCTGTAAAGCAGCTTTGGGACAATATCTATTGTTAAAAGTGCTACACATATAAAGCTGAACTGAATTCTAAATGGAAGTGAGTGTTTCTTTGAGGCCTGGTGCTTATGTGACCATATTTTGTTTACTTGAGGTTGATCGAGATTTCATAGTCGAATTTGCGTAAAGGTGCAATAATTATGGTTTTTACTGATGTGAGGGGAAAAATAGAACCCTGAGAAATTTTGTGTGGAAAAAAAAACATCAAAAAACAATGGACATATATTAATAACAACATATGATAATAAACTATTGTGAATAATACATGAGGATGAACAAGAGGCTTGACTTCCGGCACTGCAGTGATGTCTCCGCCCACACACACACACACACACACACACACACACACAGCGCTCCAAATCGCAGTGAAGTGTCCTCGTACTCTGTGGACTGTGTTCCGGAAGTGGATCAGGGATCAGAGTGTGTAGCAGGTAAGATGATCAAAATAGGAAAAATTGTGTATGTTATAAGATAATGTAGGGTTTCAGGACCGATTAGATCAAACCTGTGTGTGTGTGTGTGTGTGTGTGTGTGTGTGTGGTTAAAGGATGTAGCATCTCAGCATATTGCAGTGGATCCAACTGATCTCCCAAAGTCTGAAATGGATCTTCAGCAGGTAAATTCCTTTTGAGGTTTATTAAGGCAGGATGGGTTCTGGATACTTCTGAGCCACCTCCATCCATCCATCCATCCATCCATCCATCCATCCTTCCATCCATCCCTCATGATCTTGGGTGGCTTTACCTCTTTACAGTCACATGGCTTTTTAAAAATGCCAAAGACAGTCAATGAATTTCACAAATAATAACACAATCCGGTATTTTAGGCAAACATGTTCCTCATTTTCAGTGTATAATCCTAAACCTCATTCACAGAGCCCAAAATGTTAAATAAGTGTTAAATAATATGTTAAATAATATACAATGATTTACAAAGTGTTTGTGCTTCAAACTCGGAATCAGTATCATGATACATCATGAAAACTGTCAGCATGCAGGTTGATTATCAATGACGAGTGGTGAGCGGAAAAAAAACAAACACCTTGTGTGTTTCTAATGAAATACAAATACACAGGGTTGTGCATACTTCGCAGTAACAGCACGCCCTAAATAGATTTTTTATTCCTCTTATTCAGTGGTGTAAAGTATTTAAGTAAATGTACCTCATTCATGTACTTAAGTAATATTTTCGGCAGCTTTCTAGTTTCAAGAGTAGAAGTGAGTTTTACTTTGATTCAGTAGATGTACATTATATTTAAATTGCCAATGACAGTTACTAGTTATATTTGGAACCTCTATTAAAGACCTCATTAAGGCTCAACACTCCCATAATCACAAGCAGCTCTGAATACATTTTATTTGTCCATTAAATACTAAAGTTTTTTCTATTTTGTGACATGATCCTGTTGGTTAAAGCATTGTTGAGGTGTACAATTAGATTTATATTTGAGGAAACCACCACCCCTCACAACTGTTTTTGGATTTTTGTGCCTTGGTGTTGAGGACTAGTGCATCTTTGAACCTATGTTCAATATGAGACAAATACTTAAGTTCTGTTTAAATCAGACACTTGAGGACGTTTGCTCAAGTCAAATTGGAATTTGTGATTTGTAATGCAAAGTTTTGCAGTAAGGTATCTATTTTTTACTCAAGTATGATTTTCAGCTACACTTTACACATCTGCTCTTATTACACTAATTTGACTTTACAGTAAAAATTTTTGAATGATGTCCATGTTTATAGTTTCATATAACGTTGCAGAACATCAATAAGATACTATTACAGTACAGCATCAATATACAGCTTGTTCTCCTCTACCCCCTCCCGAAAGTGACTTATTTTAAAAAAGGAAAGTGTGGAGTGTGTATTTCAGCGTATACTGCCAATATTTTGTTTTATTTATTAATGATGTGTATGCTGTACATTTTAATGGCTAATAGTTAATAATTAATGATGTGGAATGTCCAAGAAACAAGATAATTCCTGTTGTTATATACATTGAGCTGAGATAAACATTCCTTCACCAGCCTCTTTCTTTCTTTCTTTCTTTCTTTTTTTCTTTCTTTCTTTCTTTCTTTCTTTCTTTCTTTCTTTCTTTCTTTCTTTCTTTCTTTCTTTCTTTCTTTCTTTCTTTCTTTGCCTGATATTTAACGGAAAAAATAAATGAAAAGCCTTTATACAGATGTCAGAATCAGTAAACCTGGATAAAGTGTGATCTTGAGGCAGCAGCGCTGACTTTCTGCTTTACAGAACCTATGGCTGTGGGTAAACCTGAGGTCTGCATTATGGGAAATCAGAGCTTCCTTGGTCATCAACTGAACGCTTGACAACGAAAGAGCTCCTACAAAGCGTACAGAAAAAGAAATGTTGTACCTTCTAGTGGGACATAAACTAAATATGATCTTTTGTGGTGAAAAATTCAAAGGTTTCTTGTGTTAATGGTCTGTTCTAGGACGCCACAGAGAGCATGGCAGCTGCCAAACATCAGAAGCAGTGCAGCGGTAAGACAAAACTCAGACATGGAACATTGTAATAGCGATAGACGTTTGAATAAAAAAGTTGTCTGGATTTGTGTTGGATTTAACTGCAGTGCTGGGCGCTCTGAGAAGACACTACTTGTTCATATACAGCTTGCTTGAGTTCCTGGGCTTCTCCTGGACCTTCAGCCTCCTGACTGCCAATCTGATACTGTATGGCCAAGGTTAGGCTTCACCTGTAATGATCATCTTACATCATCAATCATGTAAATGAGTTGGACTGAATACTGTAACGGGAGTTCAAAAAGATTTATAATATGCTTATAACCAGTGGCGGACGAAGTACACAAAGCAGGATCTTGAGTAAAAGAGATACAGTAGGTGTACACTGTATCTGTAACTGCATATCTGACATATTTATTTGATCTCCAGCTGCTTTGTACAATGCGTTTAGCACCTGTGCTCCTGTGCTCTACGGCTGTCAGATGTTGGCCGTACTGGAGGTGATTAACGCCGCAGTTGGTCTTGTTAGGACTCCCGTCTTCCCCGCCATGATACAGGCAAGTCTCTCCAGCTGTTCCACATCATGCACATATACCATGCCTGATTTTCTATGTGTCTTTAAATCAATAAACTCTTCTCATTCACTGTTCAGTCTTCAGACTTTTACATTTGTCAAACTCATGTAGAAATCACAATCCGCGTTGCCTCATGCGATATTTCTGATTCTTCCTCTGGTGTGGTGCGTGAAGGTGATGGGGAGGAACGTCATCCTGTTTGTGGTTTTTGGCAGTCTGCCAGAGATGCAGGAGCGTAGTGTGGTCTTCTGGGTTTTTTATCTGTGGAGCATCTCCGAAGTCTTCAGGTGAGTCATTAGATCTGTATTAAGGTTTGTAGGTGTTCAGCAGAGGTCGACCGATTCATAATTTTTTTCCCATTCAATTGGCACCGATTGTTGATTGCTGGGACTATAAGCAAAAATCCATACTGATAGTTTTTCCGGGTTACATTATACCGTAGGAGAGCGGCCTCTAGAGGTGAATCACATTATCTGTGTAAAACTGTTTTGAGACAATGTCTATTGCTAAAAGCGGTATACAAATAAAAATTTATTTAATTTAATTTAATCATTGACACCACATGCTGTTTATTTTAAGTGTCTTTTATATTCATTTTGGATGTACCATAATTTCCAGACTACTAAGTGCACCTAAATATAAGCCGCACACACTGAATTAAATTGTTTTTTTATTTTGAACATAAATACGCCACACATGTCTATAAGCCGCAGGTGCCTACATTGAAACAAATGATTTTTACACAGGCTTTAACGAAAGACAGTGTCTGTAACACGGATTGCCATTCATTCATTAAGTTTTCCATTATCCATCCTTTCTTGTTGACTTTCACAACAATTTCTCTCGGGAGTTTTCTATTTTATAATATCTATCTATTTTTGTGTGTGTGTGTGTGTGTGTGTGTGTTTGTGGGCGCACAATAGGCTTGCGTTTCCGGTTCTGAAGCTCGATGCCAAGTTCAGGATGCTGATTTGTCTTCGCCATGCACTGCTGTATCCCCTCACCACTCTGACAGAAGGTGAGGAAGACCGTCTAGACTCTGATCTCTGATTGCAGCCATGCCCCCCTAGAACAGCTCTGGGCTGTGATTGGACACTGATTGCATTTTAATATGAAAGGGACATAAAAGAAATTGCGTTTAGACCAAAATCAGTGTTTAGTTCATTAAAAAAAAAAAAAAAAAAGCAAAGTCAGAGTATTGACAGTTTAGCTTTTTTTTTGTGTGAAATGTTTAGTGTTCCACTTATCAAATGCAGCAAAACCTGTGCTTTTATATTAACGCAATTTCTCTGAAATGCGATGCAGCAGTATGGAATGCTGTGAATGCTGCATAATAATGTTTTATTCTCAGAAATCAATCCCATTTGTTTTTTACTAAAGTGTTTATGTTAAAGAGAAACCCAGGGAAGGTTTTCATACTCACTGGTGCTTTGCAAAAGAAACCAATATGTTTTTTACTTATTTATTTATTTATTTATTTTATACCATATTATGCTATTATTTGTATATGGTTCTGTAGTTGTCTGGTTTGTCTTTGTAAATTTTTCAGCCTGCATAAGAGTCTCAGGGGCGAAGCCAAGGGGACAGGGCAGGTTGGGGAACATTAAAAACAAGGCTTGTGTTTACTGCAGTAGCTTTAAACCTGACTTAGTGCTTATTTACGGACTAAGAGCGATTCTGTTCCAGCTGTCGCTGTGCTCCAGTCTCTTCCTCTCTTCGATCAGAGCAGACTCTTTAGTGTTCCACTCCCCGAGGCAGTGGGGTTTTCTATCAGCTTCTCCTTCTCGCTTCGACTCTACCTCCTACTCATGTTTTTTGGTGAGACCAATAATATTCTTGACTTCGTATCCTGCATGTGCTCGGCTTCATCCGTTTTGTCATCCTAGTGTAAAACAATTTTATTTAATGTTTATTTACAAACCCGATTCCAAAAAAGTTGGGACACTGTACAAATTGTGAATAAAAAAGGAATGCAATAATTCACAAATCTCATAAACTTATATTTTATTCACAATAGAATATAGATAAAATATCAAATGTTGAAAGTGTGACACTTGTCATTTCATGACAAATATTGGCTTATTTTGGCTTATATTTTGGCTTATTCATGAGAGCTACACATTCCAAAAAAGTTGGGACAGGTAGCAATAAGAGGCCGGAAAAGTTACATGTACATTTAAGGAACAGGTGGAGGACCAATTTGCAACTTATTAGGTCAATTGGCAACATGATTGGGTATAAAAAAAGCCTCTCAGAGTGGCAGTGTCTCAGAAGTCAAGATGGGCAGAGGATCACCAATTCCCCCAATGTTGTCCATGTTGTATTCTGAATAAAATATTGAAATTTGAAACTTCCACATGATTGCATTCTGTTTTTATTCACAATTTGTACAGTTTCACAACTTTTTTGGAATCGGGTTTGTAATTAAGTTGACTAGTCAATTCGATGTTGATAGGTTCCTTCTAAAAGTTATGGGGGACATTTTAATAATTTTTGTTTTCTTATAGGATTTTTCATAAACATCAGACATCTGGTGATCCCAAGCAGAAGATCCTTTCGACTGAAATCACACACAGACTGATGTTTACATGATTACTCTTGACATATATTTAAATGACAAAAACTACACTCTCTGGCTTACTGCAAGTATTTCCTGTAAAGGTGATCTGCTTTACATTTTGTAATACAATACATTGCTTTTTACGTTTTGTAAGTTATATTAATAATTGGATAAGTCATGTATTCTATACAGAATTGGTATTATAACCTTATAGCAGCTAGCAGAGATGAGACGATTAATGCAGTAGCTGTTTTATTATTATTATTATTGTTTGCTGTGTGCTCTCAGTATCTGTGTTTTTTTTTATTTTTACAATTGGTGCTTCCTTAAACAGTGTAATATTTTATACAGGATGGTCGATTTATGTACTTGTATAATTAAAAAGTATTGCAAAAAAGGCACTGATGCTAAAAATTTCACTTGCAGGTTCAGAATGGCTGTAATTGAAGTTCCGTTTTTGACTAATTTACAAAAGTACTGGTTAATAATAAACTGTTGATCAGGTCCTTATCCGTGTGTCTTGTAAGCTGGATGTGGGAGTCAGAACGAGCTTGTACGGGACGAGTTAGATCATTACGATGTGTCGCACGTTGTCGAATGCTTTTTTTTTTTTTTTTTAAACATTTAAAAATCGCTAAGTGAAAACCTTTGTTTTGCAAAAGTTCCCCTGGAGGCTATAGCAAAAACGCCTTTTCCTGGGCACCCAGGCTGTGATTTGTGACTTATAATAAAATATTCTTTAAAGAATAGAGAAAAGGATGTTTCTGAGCTAAAAACAACAATAAGGCTTTCCTTGCAGTTTATCAAGTCATTTTTTGCAGCACAATCTTTGCCATCGCTGTGACTTAATCTCAGGTGAATTTATTCAGCTCTTTTATGAAACTGTATTCCGTGTGCATGAATCAGTTCTTTTTTCTTTTTTTTTGTTTCAATTGTACAACCAATTTATACAACATTCGTATTATATGCACTGGTGTTCATTAATCTCAGACAGTTTTAACACCTTAATAATGATTATACATTTTACTAATAGAATACAATGCTGGTGTGTGTATTTATTACAAGATATAAAAGATAAATTACAATATATAAGATCATTTATTTGTAAAACACAAGTTATTGCAGCTTTAATGTGGAAAAATAAAATGAGTTCTGTTTGGACATTAACCCTTTACTTCGTATTTTTTTCCACGTACTCAAACTCTCACACATTTCTGGCACTAAAAAACAATTTTTCAATGGAAGGAGGTAAATCGTTTTGAAATTCACTATATATTTCCACTGATTCAAAAAAAAAATATCTTTTTCATACTCTATTGACACAAGCACTATTTCTTACTTAAAGCTTTTACTTTTTTATTTTTTAATTGTAATATAAATCTAAAAAATAATAAATATATAAAATACTTTCCATACTCTGTTGATACAAGCATTATTTATTCACTTAAAGCTTTTACATTTTCATTTCTGAACGTAACTAGAAAAAAAAGGTCTGGCCAACAGTTGAAATGGTCAAAAACCTACTTTAATGTCTTTAGCTGAGTCCAGCACACAGTTTTTTGTCTGGTAGTGAGACAGCAGGCGTCCCCACAGCGCACTGCAATTTAATAGGTGACGGTTACCTGAAAAAAAGAACAAAAAATGATCATTACCTGGTGTATAAATTATGAGCAGTGAATTATGATTATATGATTACTAGCCGTAGAGAAGAATCTCTTTCTAAATACACATCCTCGAACTTCCTCTATTGACTTTTGCCAGATGAGATGAAGCTTGTGATTTTGGTCTTTGGGTAAGATATTCAACCCCGATGAATTTGAATGCACTGTCCTACAAATATAACATGTAGATCATTTGAAGCTGACTAAGCACTTATCTGCTACACACTCAGGGGAACTTGAAGTTGGCTTCAAAGGTTCATTCCTAAGATGATGTAGTCAATGTAACCATTACAGATTATCTACCTTATTTATTAGAGTGCAAATAACTGAAACATGGTTAAAATGAATTTTACAATAAAACTCAAACCAATAATAAATGCCAGAACCAAGCGATAATAAAAAATATATATATAAAACTTTGCCTGACTAAAGATTGTCATGTAAAACACTCCACTGCATAAATTCTGAGCCAACTTTTTAGCATGCATTAATACTTCTAAACTTGCAATTAGTTTAATGTACAAACTTGTGAATAATTGAATATATTGAATAATTGAGTGCTTAATGTCTGATAGACTGGTATCCTGCCCAGATAACTAAAGTTGCACCTGGCTGTCAGTATTATTGTAAAACAATGGTTATTTCTGGTGGATATTTTCTTTGATGTTTTGTACCTAGAATGCAGAGTCCATCCTGAGCACGTGTGATAGCAACGTTGACCTGGTTCGGGTCTGTGATGAAGCCAAGTTTCTTTCCCAACCAACCTTTGCTGATGTTTTTGCTTCGCCACTCTTTTTCGATCTCAGCAAGTGTACAGGAACGGACTGTAGAGATGATCACGTAACGCCACTCGCTCCCTACACACACACACACACACCATACACTTTCATGCATATATTTACAATTTGATAACCGTGTAATTTGATATTATGGGTTCAGTATACCGGCTTAGCCCGGTGCAATCGGTCAGAAAACGCATTTTTACGTTTCAAAAAATATAAAAACAATAGATTGATCAGAAACACAGTCTAGACATTGTTCTTGTAATTAAACGTTAAGGCTGGAAACATCTGATATTTCATAACATTTTTATAAACCGTTACTCTGGTGTTCCATTGGCATTTAGCACACTGGCAATTGGCACACATTGGCACACTGAAATCTTAAGCAATCGTGTTACAAGGTGATTCATCAGTTGCACTTGTACGATACATTGAAGATACACGTGAAGCAGCTACCGTTGCTATACAGTTCACCCTTAATACGATGCAGTGTGATCCAATTTCGATTTGATTCCACAAAGATGCAATGGAGAAAATATGATGCTATGCAATTCAATATGGTACAGATAGTTCGTGTTTATTTCTTTGGTCCAGACAAACAGCAAATCATACATTGAAGTACCGTCTGGCTTCCAGCACATGGCCTTTTCTCAAACAGGCCTTTGTAGTACAGACATATCAAATAAAACCAGATGTCTTAAAGAAGTCGCAGCTCGACCGCTGCCATGGTAATCTATATTCTATGTGACTTTCAGGACACGCCTCGGTCTCCGTAGTCATATTCACGTAGCAGCGTTGGTGTTGAGAGAACATGCTTGAGAAACAAACAGTTTAGCGAGGAGAAATCAATTTACATATCAAATATTGTTCACAAATTATTGGCCAATTTTTTTAATAATAAAAAGTAAAGCACATTTACTAATAATTATACATAAATCATTTTTTGCAGATGGAAATATGGTTAAAAGTGTCAAATTGTATACGTCCATCCCGAGTAAGGAATTGAATAAAACACTCCCGTGGCCACTGGTTCCTTAAAATGGCCAAAAAAAGATTTCTTTTGAGATTTTTTAGACTTGTTTAGAATTGTTTTGAGAAATGTGAGAAATTGAAAATGAAAATTCTCATCAAATCTGTAAGGGGTGTTTCAGAAATTAAGGCAAATGCCACAATACCTACATAATTTCTAACCATGCCATGTTTTCTTTACTTTACTCATTCAGTTAATCAAAGTGTGAGGTTTTAGGAAATATTTGCTGAGAGATTCCAAACTTTTGAACGGTAGTCTATTTGGTGTGCAGCAGTGATTTACCTTGGCTCTTCATAATTGTACAAACATTGACATTCTGAAGGGCTTGATTTTTGTTGCTTGATAAAATCTCCTTGATTTTTGACATCTGTGCATTGTAGGGGGTGAGAATGGCAACGTCCACTGCTTCCACACCAGACCTGTTAATTAACCGGCTTGCAACCTGAACCTGATTAGTGTCACAGCAAAAGAGAGATTGGTGATGAGCGAGTATGTTGTAATAAATGCTTCTTTTAAAGATATTTGCATTGACTAGAGATTATTTCAATCCTTTGACTAATGTCGAACATCAGTCTTACCGCTTGCATTGCTTCCATTTCATTGGCTGCTGAATATTCATTTCCAGCTGTTGTAGAAATTGATAAACTGAACTCTTCTCCTTCAACATGACCAAATAGGATAGCAGTGGGCCTGTTATTTCTGTTTAGCAAAAGACACTTTCTTTGCTTTGCTCCGGTCTGCAGTTTCCCCTGATAAAATTCGTTCGAGGGGAAATTACAGATATGTTCATGCTGCAAGAGACAAAAGTTGAATGTGAATTTTGTGCAAGATTATGTTTTTTTTTTTAAAGGGGTCAGAAATGGACTGTATTTATAGTTGTCTCTCCATTTACCATTCTGTACTGTGTGTCCAGCATCAATGCCCTGTCCATGTATCGTTCAAAGAGGGACTTTCCCATGCCGAGCTCCTTAACACGGTGACATGTTACAATTGGACGAATCTGTTTGTGGTCACCCAGAAGCACAATCTACAAAAGAAATAGTTATATATTATAAACCTTTTAAATTCGCAATTATAAATTCAAACACAAAATTAAGCCTCATGAGGGCAGCTCCAATAAATCCAATCAATTATTTGTTCTCTATTATTCGTGCACAACATAATGCATTATTCCAAATGATGTGAGTAGGGTCAGACATGATCTAAGATCTGTGTGGAAAACATTGGACATATTCCAAAATTACCGTTTTACATCACTATCTTTAACTTCTGGTATCCTCACCTGCTCTGGATTATGTGAGACTAAAGGAATGAAGGCTTCTGGTTCTGTGGCCATGGCACATTCATCAATTAGGATCTGTCTGAAGTCCATGGTCTTCTTTAGGATCGGTTTTAGAGCAGTCGAGCAGGTGCACAAGATCACGTCATGCTTTAGAAGTTCTTCTCTCTGAGCCATCTTCAACACTTTCTTGTACCTGTAAATATAATTTTTATTGTTCTTTTACACTCCTTCTTTAATTTTAGTTGTCACAATTGGATTTAGGGATCTTCTACTATTCTTTTTGCAAAACCTCTTAACCTGTATTAGGTTCCATAAGGAGGAACACCATTGGTTTTTTACTTTATATTATACAGTAAAAGAACACATTGGCACTCATGTTCACCAACTTTAGAGTTATTTTGCTTGACAACCCCTGTGCTGACTCTGGGGAAGTAAAATTTTTTTTAACACTTTAAACCTAGGAAGGATGTTTGAGAAAGGATGTGCATGCTATGTAAGCAAATCACTGCTGACTTATAACTGACTAACATTTTACCATCTTGCTGCAGAAAACGCATAGAAGTAGTCAGTTTGGGAGGAAATGATAAGGAAAAAGTAAAAAATGTGATGCTGGACTAGCGTGCAGAGATAATATTCAGTTGTAGCTCATTGAAAAAGTTTCATGAATACAAATTCCCTAAATAGTTCATTGTTCTAAGTTCTCACTGACTAACACCCAAACTTCCAAATGTCCTGAAAAGCGTGAGCTAATCTCCTGAAGCCAAACCTGCTACCATAATATCATAATCTTTTTGCCCTGGTCCCTCTATGCACAAACAAAGTCCTTAAATCCTGAGTAAACTATCCCTAAAAAATCTGCCATACGCATCCATCTCCTTCTGTGCAATTCATATATATATATATATATATATATATATACAGTGAGGGAAATAAGTATTTGAACACCCTGCTATTTTGCAAGTTCTCCCACTTAGAAATCATGAAGGGGTCTGAAATTATCATCGTAGGTGCATGTCCACTGTGAGAGACATAATCTAAAAAAAAAAAAATCCAGAAATCACAATGTATGATTTTTTAACTATTTATTTGTATGATACAGCTGCAAATAAGTATTTGAACACCTGAGAAAGTCAATGTTAATATTTGGTACAGTAGCTTTTGTTTGCAATTACAGAGGTCAAACGTTTCCTGTAGTTTTTCACCAGGTTTGCACACACTGCAGGAGGGATTTTGGCCCACTCCTCCACACAGATCTTCTCTAGATCAGTCAAATTTCTGGCCTGTCGCTGAGAAACACAGAGTTTGAGCTCCCTCCAAAGATTTTCTATTGGGTTTAGGTCTGGAGACTGGCTAGGCCACGCCAGAATCTTGATATGCTTCTTACAGAGCCACTCCTTGGTTATCCTGGCTGTGTGCTTCGGGTCATTGTCATGTTGGAAGACCCAGCCTCGACCCATCTTCAATGCTCTAACTGAGGGAAGGCGGTTGTTCCCCAAAATCTCGCAATACATGGCCCCGGTCATCCTCTCCTTAATACAGTGCAGTCGCCCTGTCCCATGTGCAGAAAAACACCCCCAAAGCATGATGCTACCACCCCCATGCTTCACAGTAGGGATGGTGTTCCTGGGATTGTACTCATCATTCTTCTTCCTTCAAACACGTTTAGTGGAATTATGACCCAAAAGTTCTATTTTGGTCTCATCTGACCACATGACTTTCTCCCATGACTCCTCTGGATCATCCAAATGGTCATTGGCAAACTTAAGACGTGCCTGGACATGTGCTGGTTTAAGCAGGGGAACCTTCCGTGCCATGCATGATTTCAAACCATGACGTCTTAGTGTATTACCAACAGTAACCTTGAAAACGGTGGTCCCAGCTCTTTTCAGGTCATTGACCAGCTTCTCCTGTGTAGTTCTGGGCTGATTTCTCACCTTCCTTAGGATCATTGAGACCCCACGAGGTAAGATCTTGCATGGAGCCCCAGTCCGAGGGAGATTGACAGTCATGTTTAGCTTCTTCCATTTTCTAATGATTGCTCCAACAGTGGACCTTTTTTCACCAAGCTGCTTGGCAATTTCCCCGTAGCCCTTTCCAGCCTTGTGGGGGTGTACAATTTTGTCTCTAGTGTCTTTGGACAGCTCTTTGGTCTTGGCCATGTTAGTAGTTGGATTCTTACTGATTGTATGGGGTGGACAGGTGTCTTTATGCAGCTAACGACCTCAAACAGGTGCATCTAATTTAGGATATTAAATGTAGTGTAGGTGTACATTTTAAAGGCAGACTAACAGGTCTTTGAGGGTCAGAATTCTAGCTGATAGACAGGTGTTCAAATACTTATTTGCAGCTGTATCATACAAATAAATAGTTTAAAAATCATATATTGTGATTTCTGGATTTTTTTTTTTTAGATTATGTCTCTCACAGTGGACATGCACCTACGATGACAATTTCAGACCCCTCCATTATTTCTAAGTGGGAGAACTTGCAAAATAGCAGGGTGTTCAAATACTTATTTTCCTCACTGTATATACAGTTTTCTTATACTTTTTTACTTTTAATTTTTTTACATTTTATAATGTTTAAATGTTGGACAGTCGTAAAAAGCATTTCACTGCATGTTGTACTCTGTATGAATGTGTATGTGACAAATAAAATTAGAATTTGATGTAGTCTTTAGAAGCTTGTTGATCTATTTGTGCACTACTGACTACCTGAATTTTGTAAATATATAACTTTAGCAGTCAAAATACAAGATGACACCCAGATTAGACAAAATAAAAAAATAGCCATACAACACATGGATACTATGGATATATACTATTAAGCATATTTAGCATAATGGAAAGTTGAATGGTTGAAAAACAAAAGTGAAAATAACTTTTTAACATAATTATTATAAAGACAGTAATCTATTAAGTCCACTTTCTGATTTCTTTGCTTATCTTCTAAATGTTTTGTAACATAATGTTACCTTATACCCACAGTTTCCTTTACCTTTCACTGTCAAACTCCACAGTGCCTTTTTCAAAACTGTTGATCTCCACTGAATAGCTATTTTCAGGTTGTCGCACCAAATACATCAGAGAGATGTGTCTGTAAAACAGCAGAAGATAGTGTTCACTTGCAGTTTTAGCCACAACGTTTTTTGTAGTGTGGATTTCCTAAAGGTTCTACTGGATACCCACTTAATACTTCTCTAATATTTCTAATATGGCTTAAATATTAATAATAATAATTATTGGCATATGTATTGGTTATGTATACTGAAAAGTAGGAGCTAATGCGGATTGTGCTTGTGTTACGGTTTACCCACTGATACTTGGGAGTAACTACCCAAGTGGGCGTAATGATTTTCTGTTCATGGTACCTGGATTTAGCACCATCAAATCTTAGGCACCATACAAAAGAGTGTTATGAGCCAGGGTCACGGTCAAAATACAGACAAAAGTCAAAACTAGAACAACCGTATACCAAGTAACCCAAGCACAAACTCCAGCACCAAACCCCACTACAACAACCCTCTCCAGCTGCTTCTATTCATCTTCCTTAAATAGGAGCACCAGTCATGATGTCATCAATGTGGCGGCGGGATCAAGGCAGGCTAAGGCAGGCTGGAAACTCTGGTTGGGAATGGGACCCTCACACAACGCAACATACAACGAACACAACAGAATACAGACACGGAATACTAAGGGTTGTAACAAGAGCCACTGGGATTTAGCTTAAGGGATAAGATCCTCTCATCTGATGTAGCTCAGCCACCTCAGCCAGAAGTCACTTCTGGCTAACAGTGGCAAAGATTTTGTGGGTGGTGTAGAGGTTGTTTAGTCTCTTTTCCTGTCTAATACAGGATGTCCTGATGTAGAGGAGTGTGCATTGTTCTTTTGTATGTACATTCTGTTCTTCTGCTCATATAAGCGCAAACCATTACAGGGAATTTCACCTGAGCAATGATGCATCTGATGCCAAATACCAAAATGCCTGCTATTTGACAGTCCATCTCACTATGTGTAATTTCAAGCAAATCTTTTTTTTTTGTATATTTTTACCTGAGTTCTTCCTTTAGTTTCTCATCACGATGAGATCTGCGACAGAGCTGTAGATCACTTCCAGGATAGGGGTGCTCTCGCATTTCCATCTGATCACAGTAGATCCGAAGAGGCTTAATGACTTTGCTTAACTGTTCTGTAATACAGTAACATACCTGTAAATATTATTTATTTTATTACCAGATTATCATATACTGAGAGTATTTACTACTAGATATAGCAGAAAAATGTATTTCTACCATACAATTAGGAAAAGTTGAACAGCGGATCATCCGTTTCCATATTACTGTGTCCTCTACATCTGCCTTTTTCAAACCAACTTCCCTCACCACATACATAAACCTCCTCCTTGGCCATCCTCCTTCCTGACGACTCCATCCTCAGCATTTTTCTACCGATATACCCCATGTCCCTCTTCTGCACATTTCCAAACCACCTCAATTGTGCCTCTCTCACTGTGTCCCCAAGACGTCCTACATGTGCAGTCCCTCTAATAAACTCATAAACTCATAAAGCTGCACATTTAATGACTATTTATTCCAAAAGTGTAAAGCAGAAAGACACTTCAGCCAGGTCTGGAAGTCTGGAGAGTTAAAATATTTCTTTATTATTCTGCTCAAAATTATTGTTAATTAACAGAAAATGAAAGGTCTGTGCTGCAGTAAATGTACTGTGTGTCAGAGATCCCTGCTGCCCCAATTCACCTGCCACAATATCCACAGACTTGTTGGAGGGGCCGCAATACAGAATGGCAAGCTTCTTTTTTTTTTTCTCTTTTGCAGATGCACCTTGTCCCTGTGTTGGTTTGTGGTTTGGACATGCTGCTTCAAAAGCCTTGTTCTTCAAGTAGAAGTGATATGTAATATGAACCCCAACCACAGTTTTACCAGTACCTGTTGAATAGATAGATGAAAAAAGGCACCAATACTCAGATGTTTTAATACTGACAACAAATAAAATGATCTTTTATACAACCCTAATTCCAAAAAAGTCTGGTTGCTGTGTAAAATTTAAATAAAAACAAAATGCAATAATTTGCAAACTCTCATATGTCCAACTGGGAGTGTGTGCGTGTAAATGGAGAACTAATGAAAGTTTTCTGTTGCATTGAGTGATAAAAAAAAGGGGTTGGGTGACGTCAGCTCAGTCTTCAGGGTTTCCAGTCAGAGAACAAGACCTGGAGTGACGTCACGTCAGTAAGGTCGAGATGAATCTAAATTAAAATTATGGATGACAACAAAAAAAGGTCTACAATTTAAAATGACCTTAATTTTTTCCTTAATATGGTGAATTGTTTCAGTTTCAAATATATAATATCTGTTCTATGTTCTATTGTAAAAGAAATCTGGTCTCATGAGATCTGCAAATCATTGCATCCTGTTTTTTTGCACAACGTTTTTTGGAATTGCGGTTGTATTATATTTTGTCGAACTGCTCTTTTTAACAAAGTGTACCTGGTGGTCCTTGGATCACAGTAAAATGATTTTTAAAAGCCTCCTGCACTGCCCTTTTCTGGCTTTCATTCAATGGTGGTAGGTTTGGAGCGTTGTCCATGTACTCGTCGACTGAATGTAGCTCATCAAGTCCAACTAGTAAAAAAAAAAAATGCATGAATGTATTGCTTGAAGTGATTTCAAGTGCATGAAGTGGTGGTATATAAAATATATCGATATAGGCCATCCGAACATAACATTTTTTTATTAAAGTGAGTTAATATCAAGCTTACTAGAAGCATTTAAAACTTTCCCAGTTGCAATCTTCTTCACCAGGTCATTAGCTTCATGTATGTTGTCAATAGCATGCTCATATTGTCTGAAAATGTATCATAAAAATCAATACTTAAGCAACGTGTAACATTCACATTTGTATTTACATGATGAATTCCAGCTCTATAAATGTATATACAGCTATAATTCCAGGTACACATTGTGCGCAAGATCATAACATTTGTTAGAATTTGAAATGGTACATAACTTACACGTATGGAATTTTCTTTGGAATGAGTTCAACAGTGAACTGAGTTTCCTTTTTTTTAACTTCAGGTGGTACATGTGTCGTATTTCTGTGGTTTATTTGAAACTGTATTTTGGTGGTTTGTGAGTTTTTATTCGTCTTCTTTTCCTTTCTTTGCTTTTTTGTTTCGGTAGGAATACCATGTGCAACCCATGTAAAGGGGAGTGTGTTCTGCAAATCGGAAAGGCTAGAGCCATTGCACATAGTTGTTTTTGCCTTTTCAGCACATTGATTCCTCAATCTGATGCACAGGTAACAGTTTGTCAGGTCAAATTCAAGAGACCAGTCTTTCACCTGAGTAGGTGTTATTTCGAAGAAACCTTCGAGAGATTTTTCGGTGGTTTCCCTCCATGTTATTCTTACACCCTCAAGAATCACACTATTATTTTCCTCCACAGCATTGTAGGCAGTGTCCATTGAACAGAGCTTCCCCCAAATGTTCATGTATTCCTTATAATCTTGGTATTCTGTTTGTGATTTACGGCACGCTGTGTCATTTGTGAAACACTTGATTGGATTTCTTGCGTGCTCCAGACAAACATCGAAGAATTCGTTGACAGTAAGGAGATTTACTACAGGCATTCTTTCCCCATTAATTACATCGGTGCCAAGCTGCACTTGTAGCACTTCTTTTAACTCGAGTTTCTTTTTCCACTCTTTGAAATGATTCGGCATATTCGAAGAAGCGTGTGAATTTACCAAAGGTTTTACATTATATTCTCGTTCAACTTGAAGGCACTCTGTGACCTTGACCCAGTCTTCATCTTTAACTGCAGATATAATTGCAGTCCATTTTGTAACAGAGATCGGAATTACAAGGTTAATATCTGAATGCAGCTGTGGAATGAACTTCTCAGAAAATGAATACACTCTTCTTTTCCAGTAGAGAGTGCAGGAATTGGCGTGATGGTTATACTCAGGCTGCTCAACTACCTTTAGGTTTCTGTACTGAATTTTTATTTGTGACATACTGTCAAGAGGAACTGAGATAAGAAACGCATGTTCTTTTGGAGAAAACCGGTCCACCACTGCCAGTTTGGTCACATCTCCAGAACTATTTTTAGTGTGACTTACGAATCTTGATGACTCTGAGTCAACATCCTCAGTATAATCGCATTCGTCGCAGAACCGTTCGATTTCAGCCATCATGTAATCCATGTCCAATTGTTTTTTTTTAAAGAGCACGCTATGGAGAAGCCTCTGAAGAATCAGGTCTAGATACTGTCTCATAGGCGAGGAAGCACTTGTGTATGCATTGAGTTGCAAAGCGTAATGTCCTAGTTTTGAGTTCAAGCTGGAGCATGACCTCAGGGTCACAGATTTCTTTTGAATTTCCTTGAATTCCTTCGCCATGTGAAGTAGCGTAGGGTGGATTTCGTCCGATATAATAAGATGAACCAGCCTGTGGTAATCACCTTCTTGCGCCAAAGCTTTCATTTGCTCGAAAACAGGTGTCAAGACATGAATGAAAGTCACATTGTCTTCGGTTTCTTCAAATCCTGCTCTTGCAACTTCACAGATTTGTGAAAGATAAGGAGAGAAAGGCAGCAAGGCAGAGTATCTTGTTTTAAACTGGTCAAGCAGTACAGGATCTGGCTTAGAGTGGCATCTTAGTGGGGTGAGATCTCTTGTTTGTTCATTGGAGATGAGTGTTTCAGCCACTGCATTGTTATAGAAATTCATTAGCTCTTCTACCATGCAATGGGCTCGACTGTTTCCTTTTCTTTGTCCAATGCTCCAGGTCCCTTCCAAGCGGAATCTTCTAAGCACCTTGGTAAAGCAATAGGCCACAGCAACACACTCTTCTTCAGTGGAAAATTTAAGGGGTGCTTCTTTTTTATCCAAACAACAATCTTGTATGATTTTGTCTGCCTCTTCATATGAAAACCTTCTGTTAGAACGGACATGGGAAAGAGTAAAAGAGATGGACTCTATCATACTGGTGACCTTGTTAATCATCATTACCAAGGATATGGCCTTCCGTTTCTTACCCGGGAGTAAGCTTAAGTATTCAGTGCTCGCTTCTCTTGAAAACATGAAAGCTGGTTTTGCACGCACTTCAGGAGGAGGGTAAAATGTTTGACCTTGGGCCTTTGCAAATCTATCCTCCTTACTGTCTTTCTTTATGTAACTTGCTACATCAGTAATGTGAATTGCAATCATATATTGTTCTCCCCTGTCACCCAGACTAAAGGCATCATCCAAGTCTTCTGCAGTACTGGGATCGATGGTAAATGTTTTGTCTTCGATAAAGCTCTGTCTTTTTTCATATGCATCTCTGTCACATTTTGGTTGGAACTTCGGAGGAGCGTCTTTGATGCCACATTCTACTTTCAGAAATTCGTTAAAATGCTCCTCTTCTGAGATCACTTTTGTTACAACTCCAAGAGGAAACATATAATCCTTTTCCCATTTTATCACTCTGACAACTAACAGTTGATTCTCAAATATACTCTTCTCAGGGAGTTTTTGAAGGATGCGTATCATGGTCATGTTATTCTTGACAGGCGTAACTAGTTGTCTGCTTCCTTTCATCCTACAGATAACGGTGCAACATTCTTCAGATCTATTCAGCAATCCTACTATTTTCCCCGTCAACGGATCGTCGCTTAAGATCTGAACGCACACCTCATCACCAGGAAAGGATCTGGCCACATAATCTTTTCCACTGATGCAGATGGCAAAGGTCGGATCGTTGAAAGGTTTTGCATATGCCAGATCATGTCGCTCCATTTTAAGTTTACAGTGTTTGAACTCATGAGGTCTGGTAGCCAGCAATTCGTGCAGTTTCTCCTGACTGTGTTCTTGGTAAAACAGATAAAACTCCCAGGGGAACCGTTTGTTCGAGTGGTAAAAAAGGACACTGTGTAACTCTGTGGTACTAGAAGATACCAGTTTTGATCGTGATTTTGAGCGTTTCATTTTACTCTTGCCCGCAGTTTATCCTGAATATACAAATATATAAAATTATCATTAAAAAAAAAAAGTGTATATTCACAAAATCTTATTTCATTGTATTGTACGATGTAAGAGAAAGGGAGTTAAATCTAGCAGTGAAATAGTAGGTGATGGTTTTTGTTAATAAAAAAAAAAGAAAAATTGTTCTCATAATAAACAACAACAAACAAACAGGAAAACCGAACACGAAGATAACCAAGGCAAAGCATTTGTGTCAACTGTAAAGTCAATATACATTTATTTGCAAAACATTTCTATAAACCCTCACTGATTGGCAAATAAATAATCACCTCTGCAATAGGAATAATTAAGTAAAGACTCAAATCACAACCAATTACAGCGTACAGGGCGTTCCAGTCCGAAATACACAACAGAGCAAAAATGCAAGATACCAAATGCAAATATTGTCAACAACAAAAAGCTAATTTCTCAACCACTCTCAAGGACAGATTGTTAAAAGGTGTTTGCAAAAGACAGAAATACAGAGTGATATGTAGCTGAGCTAATTACTGTAATGTAATAAGTCTTCAATTGCTAGCATGTTATCTAGTTTTCATGAAAATTAAAACAAACAAACCAAAAGAAAAAAGAAAAAAGATTCATTCACTACAGCAAATGAAAAATAAACAGGAAAGCTTTACTTACCTCACTGATTGTCAAGAAAGGGCAACTCCTTTGGGCTAAAAGATTTATATCATAATGCTCCTCCTTCATGAGGTTTCCATGACTGGTGACTTCATTTCATAGCTATGACAAAATTTACATAAAGGTAGACTACACAGCTGCTGACCTTGATTTCCTGAATGGCCTGTCTGAATGTAGATCTACATATATCACAACTATGAAGATGTAGATTGTTATTGAGTCGATTATTTTTTTATTGAATTATTCATTTTGACAATTAAAAAAAACCTAATAAGTGTTCTTTTTCTGATTTCATTTCAATAATGAATGGTTCAGTGAAATGATGACAGGATGTTCGATCAGCTGATTATGCAGATCAATTACGATCTGGAATTTCAGATCTTTTCTTAAATAACTCTCGTGTGAAATATTACACAAAACTTTATGCAATTCCCAACTGTAGAATATTAGATGTTCTGAAAAAAAAATATTCTTTTAAAATTGAAATGGAAAATGGTTTATAAATTTCACACATCACACTGCAGTGTGTTCATGAATTCACTGTAATCACTGAAATTCTTTTCAGGCAAGGAGAGATAACACTGTAGGAAGCATATTTTTATTTGAAATCATGAATCTGAAACTATCAATGCTAAAAGGTATATATAATTTTTTATTTTTTTTTGTTTTAGAGCAACATATGCTTCTATCCAGAATTGTGTTTTTCATTATGCCTATGTAGTATGCCTGCCTCAACAGTCCAGAGCTTTCACCAATTGGCGCATCAAGAAACAAAACAAAAGGCAAAGAAGACCCAAAAATGATAAGCAGTGGGAATCCTGTATCTGACATGAATGGGAAAACATTCATATCCCTAAACTCTCGCAACTGGTTTCTAATGGGAATGTATGTGTGACACCGCTGTGTGTATATATGTATTCACCATAATCACTGAAATTCTTGTCATCATTTTTTTTGTGGAAAATGAGAGATAACGAGGTGTTTTTACACTGCAGGAAGTGGTAAAGCCAGAAATTCCCGTCACATTGAGTAATGATGCATTGGCAATTAGAGAGAGGAGGCTAGTCATCTTTAAGTTTCATATTTGAACTACATAATAGTTACAGTTGTCATAAGACCTGATCTCTGCATAGGAAAAAGAAAGTTATTGTGTTTAGTGGCCACACCTTAAAAAAACCTGTCATGGACAATTATTCCTATGAATCTGGCCAGCAGGTCTTCTTTTTTTAATGCACTACAATGTATTTTATTTTTGATTTACAATCGAACATAGAAAACATATCAAATGTTTAAACCGGGTTGAATGTGCCATTTTAAGGTGAAAAATGTCTCAAAACATTTCTGATTTTGGGATCAAAAGTTTGAAAAAGTCAATTATAGGATCATTTTGCAACTAATTAGGTTAATTGGCAACAGATCAGTGACACGATTGGGTATCCAAATAGTATCTTAGACAGGCAGAATCTCTAAGAGGTTAAGATTCACCTGTTTGTGATTTTCGGGCCCTCTGATAGCACTGCATTAAAAACAAGAATGACTTTATAACGAGAATACGTTTTTTCGACATTTGACATTTTATATAATCGCATGGGTTTAGGAACACCTCCAGAAACGGTTGTCTGTAAACACAAGTTACCGTGTCATCCACGAATGCAGAATAAAGCTCTATCATCAACACTGAAACCATTATTGCTCAAAGGTACAGTATTTACAAGTTTTAGAGCAGCATATGCTTCCATTCAAATGATGTCTTTTTAAGGCATGGCCTTGCAAAGTTCAGCTAAACAATTCTAATCTTATGCTTGGGTGCTGAAGTGGCCTGCCTTTTACCAATTGGAAACATTTGGGCCATCATGAAATAAAAAATAAGACAAAGAAGTCGCAGGACT
The DNA here is from genome assembly GCF_946808225.1 of Silurus aristotelis. NCBI lineage: Eukaryota > Metazoa > Chordata > Actinopteri > Siluriformes > Siluridae > Silurus > Silurus aristotelis. The sequence goes on from NC_139586.1 coordinate 7,609,445, forward strand.
GTTAAACAGGAACAATAACACAAATTGGACACATCGTTCCTCACCCAAAACTGCAGCAACTGGTCTCCTTATTTCCCAGATGTATACAGATGTTTGTTAAAAGGAGAGAAAATGCTACACAGTAACAATCATTGCCCTGTCCCTACTTTTTTTAAGATGTGTTGCAGTCGTCAAATTTTAAATGACCTCGTTTCTTCTTTAAATGATACATTTCCTCGGTTAAATAATAGAATATGTTTTTTTTTATGTACTATTGGAAGTAAAATATGTTTATAAGACTTTTTTTTAGAATTAGGGTTATATTTGCCTTCACTGAATTTGGTTTTTAATGGGATTGTATGTATCACACCACTGTGTATTCATGTATTTAATGACATCACAAAAAATGTAAAAAAATTTTTAAGGAAATTAGATTTCTTTTTACACTGTAGGAAGTGGAAGAGCCAGAAAAACTAGTCACACTGAGCACTGATGGAAATGAGGGTATTTGTTTTTACATTTACAATCATTTCAATATACACAAATCTGTTTCTTATTTTTACTTTTTAGAACTTGAACTTTTTTTTATGTCTAAAAATAGCAGTAGTAACATGAGGTTTTGCGTTTTCATTAAATGCTTTTATACAAATGATACAGAATCCAATCGAAACATAGAGTGGTTAAATGAGCTTACAGTGCTACACACCTTTCTATTTGTGCATTCTTTTATGCTCCACACCTTTCTATTTGTAACTTTAGTCAAATGAATATATGTAATTATAAAGTGTCTGTCATTAGACCGGATACCTGCCTACCGCTTAATTTTCATGGCCACACCTTAAAAACATGCCCCGGACAATGTGGCATTTTTAGGAAGGACAAAGTAGCACAAAAATAGTAACTTCCAGTTTCTCCATATCATCAGCCACCGCCCAGTCTGCTCTCTTCTATTACATCACAGCTACCAAAAAGGGAGGTCAGAAGAGGTACGTGCTTCCTCTAAGACACGAGAAGCCGGAGAAATCCATCTTCAGTTCAGTCTATAGGTTTAGGCACTTTAGTAAGATGATTGAACATTTTCAGCTTTCTCTCTGCCTGAAACTGTAACATTAAAATGTACTTATTACTTAATTGCTCATTTTAAGAATTAGTGCTCAAAATTTTTTCTAAAAAGTGGTGGGAAAAGTGTTTTACATCCTTCCACACATTATTCTCTTATACGCAGCATTTCCAGTTTAGGCTGCATACAAGCCTCTCTCTTGATCTCCTAATCTCAGTAATCTAAAAAAAAAACTTTAATTAAATTTAATTAAATTAAATTTTAATATAAATGTGTTCATGTTGGTTTCAAGCACTTTCACATTTCTGTCTCTAATGCCTCCCTACATTTAGCTATACATCAAGGAACATGTGTGTGTGTGTGTGTGTGTGTGTGTGTGTGTGTGTGTGTGTGTGTGTGTGTGTGTGTGTGTGTGTGTGTGTGTGTGTGTGTGTGTTAACAGGAATTAACTAAAGCTGTCTTATTTATCAGTCGAACATCTCATTCTAATGACGTATATAATACCGTACCCAGATACTTCACTTGTCTCCATTACATTTAGTTTTATTATACTGCATTTCCCTTTTGCTTTCACTTTCTTTGTTCTCGTTGTTGCCCCAGTATGCTAATAATTTCAGGAAAAAACTTTAAAGTTTCATTTTATACAAAAAATTTTTAATATTCACTCAAGATAGACTTAGCACTCAAGCTTGTATGTATAGATATTGTACATATAATGGCTTTGAAACCCTTGACTTTAATTCATTCTAAAATTATTGTTGGATTAATCAGAAAAGATTCTGCATTCGAAGTCACCTTAATTTAATTTTTTCATCTTCAGATGTCATATGCAAGCAAGACACAATCAGGATGGCCAGGCTTTGAACTGGTTGTAGGTTTTACGAAATTAAAGCTGTGCTCATATTCAGTAAAAAAGCATGACTGTGATGTTTTAGACAGAGTAGGATTAAATACTTTACAGCATAAATAATTGCATTGCATGCTATAATGGCAATTTGGCAGTCCATATTAGGTTTCGGTGCAATGATCTATTGCTATTGAATAAAACATAGTAAACTAATATTACACCACTTTTATGCTGAATATCAGCTCTCATGGAACACCAGTCAAAATAGTAAATCTGAGCTAGAATTTGTGTGGTGATAATGACTGATGGGATAATTACCTGGATGTACAGGTGTATCGGTTGGTGACACTGAGTGTATGTTAGACTAATGACTGCAGAAGTTCAATTCAGTTTTATTTGTATACCACCTTTTATGATACACATTGTCCCAAAGCAGCTATACAGAAATAAAGAGGTTACAAAGTTGGAATGTATAGGTTTATCTCTAATGACATTTGCAGCATTTGACAGACACTCTTATCTTACTTATACAACTGAGCAGTTAAGGTTTAAGGGCCTTGCTCAGGGGCCCAGTAGTGGCAGTTTGGTTGGGATTTGAACTTACAACCTTCTAATTAGAAGTCTAAAGTTTTAACCACTGACCTACCACTTCCTCACATGAGCGAGCCAAAAAAGAAACTTCCTGAGACGTATGCGGAAAGAACCTTGAGAAGAACCAGAATCGAAAGGGAACTTTATGGATCTTCAGGCTGTTCATGTGGAATCATCCTCAGCTGCACAGAATGAGTGGTCTTTCGTACTGAAGAGAACTCCATCTAGAAAGGCGCAGGGATGAATTGAGCAGGCTAGAAGTAGGAAGTATTTAAAACTAATTAAGATTAAGTAAACTAATTAAGATTAAGTAAAGAGCACAATTGCCTGCATCTATATTGCAAAATCTTATTCATTCATTCATTCATTCATTCGTTCATTCAATAATTAATGTGCATTTCTCTGGGATTGGTTAGAAATATTTGGCAACCTTGCTTTCAGTCCCAACAGTATGCCTGCATAGGTTTTAAAAGGGTTCATGTTTAATAGTATCGAAGGTAAGCAATGTGTAAATATTTAATATCCTAAACTTTCAGGATAATTTATTATTGTTTGACTTTGCAATAGTTTGTTTTAAATGGTTACGTAAAAAAAAAAAAAAAAAAAACGCCTGCTGGAAAGAGAGCCGGTTAGCTGCTACTCGGTTGCAGGCCCGGAACACGACCCCGGTCTTTCTTGATGCGCTACACCGGACTCAGCGCTTCATACAGCGGGCTCATGTCTAGTTATCTAGCGGACATCTTATTTTAGTTTTCATTTTACTTAAAAACAAGTTAAATTAAATTTTGGTAACATTTATAAATTGCTGTAATTTACCCTGATAGAAACAAACAAGATTTTAATTTTGTAGGTTTGTTTTTCATGTCTTTACTGTTACTGAGTTATTTTACATAAACTCGATGACGCAGTAACTTGTGTTACTTAATATATATAAACTTTAAATATATAGTATATGCTATAAACGTGCCAATATTGCATTAAATTAATAGTATAAGAAATAGTTGAGCTTTTGTTTATGTCACCAGACATAAATATGATGTGATGTATTATGCAGCATTCGTTCAGCTCAAGGGGTTTATTAGGATCAGGAACTCCATCAGAATCAATGACTTACATTTTATTATATATTTCTTTTACATGAATATGCATTTAATTCTTTTCAATCGTCTATTATCTTCATGTTTTAGCTTTTCTCTCGTTTACACTGCTTCCAGTAGTGTGTGTGTGTGTGTGTGTGTGTGTGTGTGTTTACGTCGCAGTTGCTGTTATGGCCATCACGTGTTGCCAGGTTCAATGAGATCTGTCTTGAGGCCTTCGGAATCAACAGTGTGTTTTCCTGTGGCTTACAGCGTATAAGAATAAAATTGTTGCTTTTATTGAGTTGGCGAAACTGGTGCCGTCTAGCAGGCATACAATAACGTCAGCATTTTCACGCCTTTTGATTGGGCGATTGGAGAGCGCATTAGTCGGAGCTCGCATACCGCAACTGTAGCAAATTGCACAATCTCAAATATATTCGTTTATACTAAATGTTTTTTTGTAAATTCCACAATGGCTGACAGAGGAGAAGAAATTGATGTGGGCAAAAATCTATTTACAACGACGTCAACAAAACAGACTTTTTAAGATAAGATGGGCATCATGAGGAAAGGTCAGCCAAATCAAAACAGTTATGCTTTTTCAGGAACTCTTTATACTTTTATGCTTTCTTTTCTGTAGTATTTACCCCAAAACACACAAATGCCTTAATTGAATATCCCCAGGAAAACTCTAATGTACAGAAAACATGTTGAATTTCTCATTTCATTAATGGCACTCATTCTTGCTGTACAGTATACCTGTCTGTGATGCAGCACTCTGTTATACTGTGTTTCTGTATAATATTGGTGGTTTCTATAGTCGTGGTGCCATAATGATGGTATTAAGAGGTGGATTGATTTAGATCGGGCGGATATGTGGTTGCTTTCTGACCAAGTGTATCCTTTTTTCTTTTCCCTGTAGGTTTAGAGGATGAGCAGGGGACGTGGCACAAAAAAAACAGTGCTTACAGAAATGCCAGATGCTCTTGAGTCTTTTGATGGGGTGATTCTGGAGGAGGTAAAGCAGCTTTTTAGTAAAGTGAGGCAGTACAGCGCTCCACCTGGTACCGAATGGTGTTTACCAGACCCCAGTGTCGTGCTCTGTGACCGACCATGGAGTCATCCACCTCTGCAGGCTCTGAAAGACTCCCTGAACGAGGTGAAAAATCAGCTCAGTGACAAAGATTTGCCGGTGTGGCACCAACACACTTGCTCCACCAACCGAGCGGGCATCGTTACATCCCACCTCCGTGAGACTGCCAATGCTGAACTTTGCACACAGGCCTGGGCCAAATTCTACGAGATCCAAGGAACCTTCAAACTCTTACCAGACACTGCACTGCAGAACTGTGAATTGAACTCGGTTCATTTGTGCGAAGCTCCTGGAGCATTTATTTCCGCACTAAACCATTTCCTCCAGACCAGCAGGCTGCACTGTGACTGGACCTGGGCTGCTAACACGCTGAATCCGTATCACGAAGCTAATGCACGGAGCTGCACGATTGCAGACGACAGACTCATTGCTCATACTCTTCCTTGGTGGTTTTTTGGTTCGGACAACACCGGCGACATCATGCTTCAGAAGCATATGCTGGAGCTGCAAGTATTTGTTAGTAACATGCGCAGTGTGGATTTGGTCACCGCAGACGGAAGCTTTGACTGCCAGGGTGATCCTGGTGAGCAGGAGAATTTAGTGGCTCCCCTGCAGTACTGTGAAACTGTGTGCGCTTTACTCTTGCTTGCCCCAGGAGGCTCGTTTGTCCTGAAGATGTTCACACTTTTTGAGCATTCGTCCATTTGCCTGCTTTACCTCCTCGTGTGCTGCTTTCGCTTGGTTCACGTTTTCAAACCTGCAACCAGTAAAGCCGGGAATTCTGAGGTCTACATTGTGTGTTTGAACTTTAAATCTAAAGACGTTGTCCGGCCGCTGCTCTCAAAGCTAATCCGTAACTACGGTCCAGATATGCTTTCCACGGCAGCGCTGTTTCCAAAAAGCTGCATTTCCAACTCTTTCCTCAAGCAGCATGAAGAAATCTGCACGTTTTTCCAGGGGCTACAGATCAACACCATCCAGGAGAACCTGCACCTCTTTACCAGTATGACTGCTGAGCAACGCAAGCATCTAGATCAGGTCAGAGCATGTGCGGTGCAGTTCTACGTGCAGCGCTTTCAGGTACAGCCTTTATCACGCAGACGCTGGGTGTGCCGAGGTGGATCGATGGCTTGGGGGAAGCCGTGTCAGAGGAAACCAATGGGATCTTTTAACCAGCGCAAGGAGATGCAGTATAAGGAGTGGAAGCAGCGTCTTGCACATGGACCTTACCAAGCATTAATAAAGGAACATTTTCATGCTGAGGAAGGATATCATTTTGCGCTCACTGGTCCTGTGGCTGAGTGTGACTTAAACGCATGGTTTGGTCTTGTGGGAGCGACACTGCAAAAAGTACGCAGCTCTGCTTTCTGTGAACTGGAAATATTGGACCTGCTTAATGAAGCTTTAGAAGAGTTCACACTGGTCATGAAGGAAGAACCACTGGCCACACCAGCTTGCAGATCTTGCTTCACCAGGACCTCATCTCCTGCATTCACATTAAATAAACTCTGCTCGTATCCACTTGTCTCTTCTTGCATGGTGATGGTTGGAAATTCATCATGGCGGGATATCGAACTTCCAGAAAATAAGCTGCAGTTCTGTCCAGGGCCTTCCTACCCAGAACTGTGCGTTTCTGTTTTGCATGATGGAGACCCACTTCATCAACGCGAATTGCTCAGCAGTGTGTTTTCAGCTCTGTGTCGACTGTCTGAGGGATCATCTCTGGTGGTTCCATTGAGCACAGCTTTGACCCGTTTCACTGCATCTCTAGTCCTCGCACTCCACCTGTGCTTCCAGTCTATCACTTTCCATTGCCTTGTTGGCGGTCCACCTGTTGTGCTGTTGTGTGTGGGATTCACCTCAGTACCTCAGATCAAGACCGTCCTCCAGGAGGTCCTGGACCAAATGAGAACAGTAGAGCCAGGCAGGCAGATTCTACAATTTGCTCCGATGGCAGAACTGACCAGAGGTTCACTGCCTCAATTTCTGTCCAGCCTCAATAACACTGTTTTGAGGCAGCAGCTCCATTTACTTCTAGCATTGCAGAAGAAAAGATAACAGGCTTCAGGGTGTCCTGAAAATCCTCTATAGATACGGGACTACGTTTCCCAGGACCACATTGTACGTTACTCCGTTAGTAGATGTACACACATTCACTATTCCGTCAGTCCACTTCCACCCTTTCAGCCTTTTTCTTAAGCGTGGCACAAATTCCATGCATCAAATCCATCGCAATCCTGTGACAGATTCCCGATCAATCATGAGATTGAAGTATGTTACATATTTGAAGACGTTTAAAAGCCTAAAGAGTTTATTTCCCTGTTTTGTATAGAGACTTTGGTGACACCCTCTATGTCTCCGTCCCACTGAAACTCAATCCCAGTCCTCAAGGATCCGTAATCACCATTTTTTTATATGCCCCTTATTAAAAGGTGACTGACTTGGCATATGACAGCAAATTCCGGCTTTTGACAATTAGGGAATTGATTAAAAATTATTCTACAAGTATCCTGTCTATCACATCCATCATTCTTAATCCACAGGGCTTTGTTTCATTTTTCTGACTGAGATTGAACAGTATTCCAGTACTGAGCTGGGAGAAATGACTCGGGAGTGTAATTCACACCATCCTTAAAGCTCAACTCTTATTTTATTATTATTATTTTTAATCCAAGTGCAGTAATAGTGTATAAGGTTCATGTAACGCTCTCACAGATTGTACTTTGGGACCCAAATCTTTATAGTTTGAGAAAATACACAGAACTTCTGATTGTCTTATGCAGTGTGCTTTGTTTTATGCTTTCGAATGATTCATTTGCTTTATCTGTAAATAATTTGAAGTAATTGAACAAGCACATTAAGTCGCTACTATTTTTCGGTCAGCGGGTTTGTTTATTTATTTATTTTATTAAAAATGCTTTATTTTTGGATATATGGTGGTGTTAAATATGTTTCTAGAGTCTTCCACTGAATAAAAATATGTTTTGTATTAGGAAGAAATTATATATATTTGTGTGTGTGTGTGTATGTGTATATGTATGTATGTATGTATGTGATATATATATATATATATATAATACACACACATTTTTTAAACCAACATTGTTTTGATGCCACATGTAATTAGATTTTTAATTACTTTCCAATTATTATTATTACTATTATTACAAAACCCTGTAATAACATGAAATGAGAAACATGTATGAGACGTTTGCCGGATATTTTATGGAGTGGAAAATTAATCATCTTATTTTGGATGTAGATTAACCAGATGATTGATGGACATTTAGAAAACCACACACTGTGCTGTTCATAATAACAGACTTATTTTAACGTCTTGTCTTAAAGTTCAGTTTGCATTTGTACGTGACATTTACGTCAATTATTATTCATATGACTGAGCAGATGACAGTTGAAGGCTACAGTGGCATGGTGGTGCTGGGATTTGAACTCATAACCTTCCAATCCTAAGCCTAACATCTAAACCACTAAGCTACTACTTGAAGAGCAGTATTTTTTTTTTATGTCTCTCATTTTCATGTTTTACTTCTGTTGGTTTCCCAGTTGAGTGATTGGCGCTTAAAGGCAGAACTGCATGGGAACTGCAGTCCTAAACCAGTTTGTCTCCCTTCTTGTGTTCTGTCAGTAAGTCGTATGTAGTCGGCTTCATCGCTTTCAATTTGAGTTGATTACTTTGATCTTGTCTAGTTTGACATATTTATCTGATTGAATGATCTAATTAAATGTTAGACGATATGCCATGTCATTTAGAAAATCATAATTGCTTATGTACATGACTTTGCTTATTGTCAGAATTGATTCCTCACATACTAAGAAATGTACCAGGGCCTTTTTAGAACTGTTACTCATTAGCAAATTATTATGTCTTTGTGTAATTAAAAATGACACATCGTGCACATCAACATATCAGCGTGTTACGCAAATCAAACTAAACACATTGGATGTGTTTAGTGAGCTGTTGACTGTGAAGACACTAATTAGACTTCTTGCATCTTTTTGGTACATCACTCTAATAAGAAATAAAATAGCTAATGGCACAAAGATTCATCATTACAAAGCAAAACCCAGTGGTGTAAATGTTCACACACACATTGACTGTTTCATTGCCTGTTATTGCTCGACTATTACCTTAAAGTTCCAAAAATGCAATGACACCAATAAAAAAAACATTTTATATGTTTATGAAGAATTAGTAGTAACTCTCAAAGTGGCCCTACATGATCATTTCAGTTACTTGTAGGTATTGTAGAATTTGCCACGTCACTTAAACTGCAGAAGCTCCAGAGTGCTATAGAAAAGAATGAATTAACTCTCCATAGCAGTAGAGGGCAGTAGTGTTTATGGAATTGAAAATGGTAAACTGGACGATTCTGTACTGGTTAAGAAGCACCCAAATTAGTACATTGAGCACATGCTCCATGATGATGCTTTATTAAAATAAAAAATTTAAAAAAAAGCAAATATTTTCCTCAAGCCGTCAGGCTCCTCAACACAGAACTGAACTGAAACTCATGCACACACACAACTGTGATGCTGAGCTTTACAACCTGGACTCAAACACACACTCGTACTCATTTTACACATCCTTATCTTCAGCACCACCCATATTTTATTACTTCATTATTACAAACTGTTTACATGCTGCATGTCCTTTTGCTTGCTGCTATTGTTGCTACATAAACCCTTTTGTTTACATTTTGTTTACTTACAAGTACACGCCTGTACTCAGTTCTCTCTTACACACCGCACTGTATAATATACAGTAGGTTTTACTGGTGGCACTATTTGGTGTTTGGTGTATATGTCCTACACTGTTTTGTGTTGTCTTTGCAATGTCTGTCTTGCACTGTTTGCACCAGGTTGGACACGATGCACTTTATGTGGCGAGGACACTCACTAGTCCTCAGCTCTGTGTTTTCTGTTATGTAGCTTTATGCTGTTTTATGTAGTACCAGGGTTATGGAGGAACGTCTCATTTCACTGTGTACTGCATCAGCTATATATGGCTGAAATGGTAATAAAAGCTTTTTGACTTGACTTGAAATAAGGTAAATTGCCTGAGCTATCATCTTCACACCACTGGGAATCTGTTTAAACACCAGAACTGTAAAAAAATTAAATCTGGAATTTGATTGCAAAGATAAAAAAAAAAAAACATTAAATATAGAAGAAGAAAACTTCACCCCACATTCTCAGCCTGGTGGCTCAGTATCTGGTCATGCAGTGTCCTTAATATTAATCTGCACTATTTCTATCACTGTTGAGGCCACACCTTCAACTGAGTGAAAGATGTTGGGGCCACACCAGATGTTGAGGCCAGACATCCAACTGAATGAAAAATGCAGAGGCCAGGCCTCCAGTTCATTGAAAGATGTGGAGGCCACGCCTCCACTTGAGTGAAAGATATTGAGGCCATGCCTCCACCTGAGTGGACAGTGTAGGCCATGCCTCCACCTGAGTGGACAGTGTAGGCCATGCCTTCACCTGAGTGAAAGATGTTGAGGCCATGCTTCCACCTGTGTGAAATATGTTCAGGCCATGCCTCCGCCTGAGTGAAAGATGTTGAGGCCATGCCTCTGCCTGAGTGAAAGATGTTGAGGCCATGCCTCCACCTGAGTGGACAGTGTATGCCATGCCTCCACCTGAGTGAAAGATGTTGAGGCCATGCTTCCACCTGAGTGAAATATGTTCAGGCCATGTCTCCACCTGAGTGAAAGATGTTGAGGCCACGCCTCCACCTGAGTGAAAGATGTAGAGGCCATGCCTCCACCTGAGTGAAAGATGTTGAGGCCATGCCTCCACCTGAGAGAAAGATGTTGAGGCCACACCTCCACCTGAGTTGAAAATGTAGAGTCCACACCTCTGAAAGATGTTGGGGCCATGCCTCCACCTGAGTAAAAGATGTAGAGGGCATGCCTCCACCTGAGCGAAAGATGTTGAGGCCATGCCTCCACCTGAGTGAAAGATGTTGAGGCCATGCCTCCACCTGAGTGAAAGATGTAGAGGCCACGCTTTCACCTGAGTGAAAGATGTTGAGGCCACGCCTACACCTGAGTGAAAGATGTTGAGGCCACGCCTCCACCTGAGTGAAAGATGTAGAGGCCACGCCTCCACTTGAATGAAAGATGTTGAGACCATGCCTTCACCTGAGTGAAAGATGTTGAGGCCATGCTTCCACCTGTGTGAAATATGTTCAGGCCATGCCTCCGCCTGAGTGAAAGATGTTGAGGCCATGCCTCTGCCTGAGTGAAAGATGTTGAGGCCATGCCTCCACCTGAGTGGACAGTGTATGCCATGCCTCCACCTGAGTGAAAGATGTTGAGGCCATGCTTCCACCTGAGTGAAATATGTTCAGGCCATGTCTCCACCTGAGTGAAAGATGTTGAGGCCACGCCTCCACCTGAGTGAAAGATGTAGAGGCCATGCCTCCACCTGAGTGAAAGATGTTGAGGCCATGCCTCCACCTGAGAGAAAGATGTTGAGGCCACACCTCCACCTGAGTTGAAAATGTAGAGTCCACACCTCTGAAAGATGTTGGGGCCATGCCTCCACCCGAGTAAAAGATGTAGAGGGCATGCCTCCACGTGAGCGAAAGATGTTGAGGCCATGCCTCCACCTGAGTGAAAGATGTTGAGGCCATGCCTCCACCTGAGTGAAAGATGTTGAGGCCATGCCTCCACCTGAGTGAAAGATGTAGAGGCCACGCTTTCACCTGAGTGAAAGATGTTGAGGCCACGCCTCCACCTGAGTGAAAGATGTTGAGGCCACGCCTCCACCTGAGTGAAAGATGTAGAGGCCACGCCTCCACTTGAATGAAAGATGTTAAGGCCACGCATCTACCTGAGTGAAAGATGTAGAGGCCATACCTCCACCTGAGTGAAAGATGTTGAGACCATGCCTCCACCTGAGTGAAAGATGTTGAGGCCATGCCTCCACCTGTGTGAAATATGTTGAGGCCACACCTCCACCTGAGTGAAAGATGTAGAGGCCACACCTCTACCTGAGTGAAAGATGTTGAGGCCACACCTCTACCTCAGTGAAAAAATGTTGAGGCCACGCCTCCGCCTGAGTGAAAGATGTTGAGGCCACACCTCTACCTGAGTGAAAGATGTTGAGGCCACACCTCTACCTGAGTGAAAAAATGTTGAGGCCACGCCTCCGCCTGAGTGAAAGATGTTGAGGCCATGCCTCCACCTGAGTAAAAGATGTTGAGGCCATGCCTCCACCTGAGTGAAAGATGTTGAGGCCACACCTCCACCTAAATGAGAGATGTTGAGGCCACGCCTCCACCTGAGTGAAAGATGTTGAGGCCATGCCTCCACCTGAGTGAAAGATGTTGAGGCCATGCCTCCACCTGAGTGAAAGATGTTGAGGCCACGCCTCCACGTGAGTGAAAAATGTTGAGGCCATGCCTCCACCTGAGTGAAAGATGTTGAGGCCATGCCTCCACCTGTGTGAAATATGTAGAGGCCAAACCTCTACCTGAGTGAAAGATGTTGAGGCCACACCTCTACCTGAGTGAAAGATGTTGAGGCCATACCTCCGCCTGAGTGAAAGATGTAGAGGCCACACCTCTACCTGAGTGAAAGATGTTGAGGCCACACCTCTACCTCAGTGAAAAAATGTTGAGGCCACGCCTCCGCCTGAGTGAAAGATGTAGAGGCCATGCCTCCACCTGAGTGAAAGATGTTGAGGCCATGCCTCCACCTGAGTGGAAGATGTAGAGGCCACACCTCTGAATGATGTTGAGGCCACACCTCCACCTGAGTGAAAGATGTAGAGGCCATGCCTCCACCTGAGTGAAAGATGTTGAGGCCATGCCTCCACCTGAGTGAAAGATGTTGAGGCCATGCCTCCACCTGAGTGAAAGATGTTGAGGCCATGCCTCTGAAAGATGTTGAGGCCACACCTCCACCTGAGTGAAAGATGTAGAGGCCATGCCTCCACCTGAGTGAAAGATGTAGAGGCCATGCCTCCACCTGAGTGAAAGATGTTGAGGCCATGCCTCTGAAAGATGTTGAGGCCACACCTCCACCTGAGTCAAAGATGTTGAGGCCATGCCTCCACCTGAGTGAAAGATGTTGAGGCCATGCCTCCACCTGAGTAAAAGATGTTGAGGCCACACCTCCACCTGAGTGGAAGATGTAGAGGCCACACCTCTAAAAGATGTTGAGGCCACGCCTCCACCTGAGTGGAAGATGTAGAGGCCACACCTCTGAAAGATGTTGAGGCCACGCCTCCACCTGAGTGAAAGATGTAGCGGCCACACCTCTACATTACATCTTTATTTATGATTAACACTGGTGATTTGCACAGATAGTGAGAGATGAAGAGTAACACACTGGGGTTTTAAGACAGAGATAATAATCAAAATCAAAATTGATGTTTAGCAGTCGCTGTAGAGCCGCTATCCAGCTCAGAAAAGATCGCTCTTCTTAATCTATTTGATCATCTCGTATTTTTACTTAACTGCTTCTATTGATAGAGACAGAGTACTTATACATGTTTTATTCAAATTAAAATACATTATACATATTTGAAAAAAGATGGGGGGTGTTCCCACTGCGAGGGCATCAGGAGGAGGAGGAGGTGGGGGTGTTATAAGCTGCTGTCCCAGTCGTGGTGGTACACACACACACACACAGCACAGTCCTTTAGAGTGACTTGAGAGACGGAAGAAACGGTCTCATCCAGAGGGAGAAGAGAAAGTTACATTGATGGCTGTTAACCCGCAGCACCTTCACCTGGCCGAAGTCACCGCAGCACACTTCATGACCGTGTGGAAACACTTCGACCGCCATGGTGAGTCAAACGGCCCTAAGGGGTCTCACATAAATCTATACATTAAGCAGCTAAAGCACTGAAAATATGTTAATCTTTCAATTCTGTAATGCTGTACATGTAACAGAAATAGGATTAATGTATAAAAAAAATTTACAGGAAACAAACAAATAAATAAACAACTAGAAAAAAAAAAGTTTTCAGCAATTAACCATCATAAAAAAGATGCAATTTTAATTAAATCCACTTAGAATGGAATAAAGGTGAATCTCTTACAGTTTGGAAGATTTTTTTTAGCCCATTATCTTACAGGATGCTGATTTTGCACTGCTCTGCAAAAAAATTCTTATCTTCCATGGACATGCCTGAGGGTCTGCAAATGGAAGATTAAATATTCATTCATGTTGAATCTGCTCACATGCCTGTGATTAAGAGCACGTCACTCCCGACTGGTACAAAAAAAAAAATTAATTAGTGTTAGAGTATTTTATTCTACAGGTCATGCTCAAATATAATGAAATGAATAGCATGAATCATCTTACTGATGGAAACCTGTAAACCACTTCCATATGAATTCCATATTTTTCAGATGCTGATTTATTTTCCTTATGAAATAAAATAATTTTCCTATTTAGAGTTTCATAAAAATGTGCATATTTATACCATTGATGAAATGTTTCCCTCTTGGGTGGACATTCTAAACCCTGAACCCACTGCATGTAAAGGAGGAGATCCTCTCAAAAATCAATAAAACTATATGAGAATCAGAATCAGAAAGAGCTTTAATGCGAGGTATGTGTGCACTTACAAAGAACTTGTTTCAATGGCAGAAGCTTCCAGTTGCACTTAAAAAAAAGAAGTAACATAGAAAGAATAATAATAATCAATAACAAAGGGAGCACAAATAATCCTTTCAGCCGTTCAAACCGTCCCCTGTAGTCTTCTGATGTTGTTGCTGAGCCGAACAAAAGATTATGTATTAGTACTTAGCCTGAGCTTGTACGGTGATCAAGTCTAAATAATATGCTCTCAATTTCTGCTGTTTCCTAGGAAATGGCTATATTGAAGGAAAAGAGCTGGAGAGTTTTTTCACGGAGTTGGAGGCAGTGCTCCGAGGAACCAGCACAGTGAGCATTAACCCAAACACACCACTTACTCGAATCTCTGTTTATCAGACAAGACACAATCAGAGTCGGAGGGTTCTGAATTATCTGGAGGTGCAAGCCTTGTGTCAGTGTTGAGACGTTCAATACCCTGCTTACATGGTTTTGTTATCATTCAAATGAACGAAGCAGGACTTTAAACTGTAGTAGCAGTTATCATAGAGTTATGAAATGACTAATGTTTGGGAGGAAAACCACTCTGAATTCATTCCATCTTCTCATTATCTCTATATAGTTTACGTTTCTGCTCTAAAGTTCTTTTGAAGAGTTTAATCCATTTAGAGTTCCACAATCCCTCCTAAAATTAAAAGCATCAGCAAACATTTTTGTCATCTTGATGTTACTCTATGTGAAATTACACTATAGTTGTAATTTGTCTAAATATCCTTTATTTGAACTTTTCCCTGATATTTTATGAAATAGTTATATATATGAAATATAGTTGGTGTTACTGAACCAAATACTGTTTTTTGAGGTGAGTGTGTGATAACATAAGCATGCAGGCTGCATGTTTACAATGTTAGACTGGTCACCTGGTCCCTTCTTCTTATATATTTGACCTGAATATGATACAATATTCAGTATGATACAAAATAATATGATAATTGTATTCGTAAGCACATACAATGTCTTAAATGATTCACGTAAAAACATTTGTGAAATCATCCAGTCTTATGATAGACGTAATGTTTTTGACTGCTACCTACATGATTTTATGTATTGTCCCACATGACTGAGTAAGAAGACAACAGCATGAATAAAGAATAATCATGCGGTTGTCTAATATGTCATGTGGCACATCCAACACAATGCAGCACAGTACATAAAATCATGTAGGTAGCAGTCAAGAGCTCAGTTCATGTTCACATCTCTCATAAGACTGGATGACTTGAGTATTTAAATATACTACAAGCAGTTACTGCTGATCCCCTGCTATAATGTTTTACACATAACAGTCTCTTCAGAAAAGTAGAATAAGAAAAAAAAAGCATGTGAGCAGAGGGTCTGCAGTCTGAAACACCATGTTGATAAAAAAGACCAGAAGAGTCTGACCAGACTGAACAATACACCAACAATAGCAGCAGATCACATCAAGTTCCTCTCCTGTCAGCCAGGATCAAGTGTCTAAGAGACACATTCAAGCTGGACAATGCTAAGAAATTTCTTGATTGATTTCTTTTAACTGTCCAATTTGCATGAGTCTCTAACCATAATAATAATACAATAATAATAATAATAATAAATAATCCTGTTGATGGCCATCCTGTCAGCTCCTATGCAGTCTATCCACCTCAGCAGTTGACATGTTGTACATGCAGAGACTGTTCTGCTCACCACGGTTGTAAAAAGTAATTATTTGGGTTTATATATCCTTTAATATATTTTGGCACCTCAAACTATAACAAGGCATTTATACCCACAAAACCATCATTTTCCCAATGTTTTTTTGCTCTTTGTACCATTCTAGAGACTGTAAATTGTTATGTAATGTAAAAAAAAATACCAACAGATTTAAGAAACACCAACCTGTTTGGTACCCACAACTATGAAACTATTAAAGTCACAAAGATCACATCTTTTCTTCCTTTAGATTTTTGATGTGATCATTAATTGCACCTCTTGAGCTCTGTATACCGAGTAAAATTATAGATGCCTTACTGCAAAAATTACTTCAAGTTAAAGGTTACCAATTCCAATATGACTTGTAAATGTAAATGTGTAAATGGTTAAAGTATGTGATTTGAACAGTACTTGAGTATTTGACTCATATTGAATGTAGGCTCAAAGATGCTCTAGTCCTCACTTGAATAAATATTCATTGTGACTTGATGCACCTCTCATTCTCAGAAAGAGGCTGAAATTTACTTGACCAGCAAATGCTGGTCGCTCAAAGACAGCAGATCTTCAGCAGATGAGCAAAATGTAATTGGTAACGGTGACTGTCATTTAAAACATTGTTGCATAGAAGGTTCACATACTGACTCATAAATGTAGTTGAGCAAAAAATAAAAGTTGTTTATTTCTTTGATACTCAGTAAAACTAGAAAGTAAACAAAAATATATGCCACATGATATACGCCACATGAGTGATTGATTGGACAACTGCATAAATGTGGAGGTGTACAGGTGTTTCTATTGAAGTGGGCAGTAATTGTGCCTCGATTGAATTATAGCCTTGTTTCATCACTTATTGTGTGAGTCCTAAAATGGCCAGTAAATGTACATAAGCCCTTACCATTTTTTTGCAGTCAATAAAATTGGTGTTTATGGGACCTGTTTATTTTATCATGCTTAGTCCACTGCATGTGTACTATTAAGGTATGGATTTGTATTGTAATGTTTATTGATGTGACAGACTGGTATTAATTCAGCATATAATGTATGTTGCACTGCACAATGCATCTTCCAGCCAGCCATTGATTCCAGGCTAATGCTCCATATTTGTGTTTTGGGATTTAAGGATTCTGCAAATGGCGCTTTAAAAGAGAAGATGCAAGAGTTCATGAAGAAAGTGGAGAAAAATGCAGATGGGAAGATTGAGATGTCAGAGGTACATCATTCTCACTTTTTACATTTCCTGAGTAAGAATCTAAATCTTGTAAAAAAAAAAAAAAAAAAAAAAAGGAAAAAAAAGACAAAAGCAAGCCCATATTTTTAACACTGCATGAATAAAACATTAGTTGAAACATTTGCAATAACACATGACTTGCTTAGGCTTATGAAGCTTCATCAGACACTTGTGATAGTATTGACTGGGTTTTATATTGTCAGCATTGATTTTCTTTAGAAAGTATGTGTATAGATCAGGCTACCCCTGTATATAAAACAGAATATAAAGAAGCAAATAAATCACCAGTGAACATTAGATGAATGTCAAATGGCATTAGTGTCACGATGTAGAGCGGTATTCATTTACAGATGAACTGAACATAATGAAAGAGAACAAGCTACATTTACATGATCATTTCTGTGAACTTGATCTACACCAGGGGTCACCAACCTTTTTGAAACTGACAGCTACTTCTTGGGTAACGATTAATGTGAAGGGCTACCAGTTTGATACACACAATTTTCAGTTTGATCCGAAATAACAAATTTGGTCAATTTACTTTTTATTATATGTTATTATTATTAATTAATGATATTCATCTTTGTGAATACACTGATCATGTTAATGATTTCTCACAATAATTATGAACAATGATTCAACAGCTATTTTTTGAAAAGGCCCGTGGGCTACTCATGCAGTCCTTGCGGGCACCATGTTGGTGACCCCTGATCTACACCAATATGACCACTGATATACAGAGACATTTATACTGTCCAGACCAATCTTTGGCTTACAAACTCAAATTCTAGAGTTGTTTAGTTCTGTACTACTTAAATACATAAAAAATACATAAAAGTACATAAAAGTATATAATTAGTGAATATGAGTAAATTATTAGAGTAAATGTCAATTTGATGGGTATACTACTGTATGCTAGGCTTAAGAATTCGACAAGAATGTATTCACATCTTTCTGAGCATAATAATGGAGAGAAATTGAAAGCTTTAGGTCTCCTGATGCTTAAAACTTTGCTTGTGGACACAGTTTAGGTTATGTTCTTACAGTTATGAGATTGTGTATGTTGTGGCACAGAAAGCTTTGCCACCAAACATATGCTTTTGAAAAGCTGAAAAAAGTTTAAGTTCCTTAAACATGTCCATTATTCATCTCCTTCAGCAAGATTTGTGACTTGTTAATCTCATGTTAGCAAACTAGCTTCTAACTAGCAAGCTAAGCCTGCTAAATTTTTAGTTAGCAATCTGACATGATTAGTTGCTGTTTAGCTGAGATACAATAGTTGGTACAAAGACAGAGCTTCTCCTCCCATTTGTGGTTTGAGATGTGGTTAAACCGTTGTAAAACACTAAAGTATCTAACTGTGATAATGCACACAAGCAATAATCAGGCACACAAGCATTAAACTAGCATTTAATTTTGGAGAATGTGGAAATGTAAATGGTTGGGTGGAGAACACTTTATTGCTTTAAAGCAAAAAGTAAGATGATAATTCTAAAAATAAATGCTTGTATCGAAACAGGAACTCGCCGAGAATATCACTATCGCTGTTGGAATAAATCGAACTAGAAAACACAGGATATTCAATGATAAGTCTCTTTAAAGAGTGTTTCCTTGTTTGCCACTGTGCCTGGATTAGCAGCTTTTTATTCTAGTATGGAAATTAGGGTCACTGGTTAAAGCTCACTGAGATGTCACATAGACAGATGAGGTTGCTGACGCTCGAAAACAAAACCCACTAATCCAGAAAGAGATTGCATATCTCGCTCGACTTCTCTGTTTTTCCCTCCATCTCCCAAGTTCCGCATGGATGCGTTTCTTCGTGAACCTTTTCGACTCTGCCAGCACATTGCATACATTCCATTATTTATTTGTAGTGTGTATTTTTACAGAGTGCCTTATAAGTGATTTCAGGTTATAGAATTCAGGCTAAGCTTGAAAGTGCTAAATACTGACAGGGAAAAAAGACATGCAAGACTAAATGTACACAATTTTACCAGATAAAGACAGAGAAAAAAAAGACAGCAAAACCAGTTATAACAAAACAGCAATTAAAAATATAGACCTACAAGCTAGCATTATGCATGTACAAGGTGGAGGTGGTATCCAAAGGTTTCGAGACTAATGGTGCTGACCTATAATGTCAAAACCATTCGGCAACTTGTGCATGATGATCATCGGAGAAAGATCTGCACAATCTCAGATTTGCCTCCTGCTGACTTCACCCTCTGCCTGAAGATAAGGATCCAGCATGAATCACAGAAGGTGCTTGACACACTTCTAAAATAAGTCTTCTAAAACACATTCCAGAAGTGGCAGGAACGATAGGAGCACTGTATTGCCTATTGTGAAGGAGACGGTTTGTAAATGTTAATAAATGAAATACTTTCTTGTAACAGAGCTAAGTTTTGAAACGTTTTTGATACCACCTCGTACATTATTATACTATAATTTTATTATATTCATTACCCGATTCTTGCACATTGCTACATCGCATTCATATCAAATGGGATAACATGGAAGGAATTTATACTGGCTAATACAGAATAGGCTTTTAGATTAATTTGGAGGATTTCAATTCATTCGCTGAGCCAGTACATTTCACAAGATAAGAATCCACGATGAACTGTGACTATTTTACACCTCTAAATAAGTTATTATTCTAAATACAAACAAGTGACAGATGAACGCTAAACAATAAGCCATTTTAATGGCACATTAATCCTTATGGCTTATCGAATCATGTAGGACGTAAGACAATTTTAACAAGCTTAAGAGACAGATTAAAGAAAGAGGGATGTGCTGAAGGAAAAGGCAAAACAGGAAAAGGGATAAGACCAGAGAAAAAGTACAATATTATTAAAAAGGTGGTAAAAGAGATAATAAAGATCATGCAGAGAATAGAAAGGGAGATGGGTAGTAGACGAAGCAAAATAGAGCAAGGGTACACTGAGTAATAGAGAACTGTAGGGCAGAATGAGGCGAGGAAAAATAATAAATGAGAAAGAGGGAAAGATAGCCAGAAGAGAAAAGGCTAAGATAAAAAAAAGAAAGGATGGCGGTGGGGAAACTGAATTAAAACGGAGATATTAAGATAGGGAGAGATGAACAAAGATGAAGGAGCATGGGTGGAAGAAGGGGGTGAGATAAAGGGCAAAGGAGGAGAAAAAAATAAGGCAATATAGTGGCAAGAGGGGAAGAATAGAAATACGTCTTCTTTGTATTATTATGTACGATATCCTGGAAAGACTGTTAGCATACTAACATATTTCACTAAGCACTGTAAAATCTCTTTAAAACATTTAGGGATTAGTCTACTCGGGCGGACATCAGCCCTGATTTCCAGGCCACTGGACCTCCTGGTGTGCGAGTAACATGGCGGAAACAGCGAACAAAAACTAAAGTGATGTGTTTGAAATGCGATGAAGGCTCAAGTGCTGAAGGTTTTCAAGACTTCACTTGTTTAGCTGAAGTGAGTTTAGGCATCTTGGCTTGTGTTAAAATCATATCCCACAGTTATGAAATAGATGAACCCATTGCAAACCTCATTGCTATGGTGTTGAATTATCATGTTTGGTAGGAGGTCAGTCAGAAACGCGATAACATCAAACATGTAAGAACAAATAGTATATTGAGAAGCAGCCTGTGTGACAAATGGGTTTTGCTTCAGATTTTAGCAAAGATTATACTGTACCTTATTTAGGATTAATACTGTGACTGTGCAGAGGATTATAGGGGCTGTAGTTGAAGGTGTGACCTTTTCACGTGATCCTGATATCACTGCTTTATCGGTGCAAGGAAGTTTAATACACGTGTAAACCTGTCTCTTAGCGCAAATGTCTGTAAGATGATGCTTCCACTAAATCTGACATATACAGTCTGCTTTTCTCTTGCATGGTGCTCTGTCTTCGCTCTAGTTCACTGAAAGCTAATTGTGTATTCCCAGAGCCCTGGAGATGCACAATAGACTGAGCAAACATGTTTGCTTTAAAGCACCAATGGAAAATTTGAATTTAAGGGACAGATATAGAGTGACAACAGCATGGGAGTCACCTTAGAGAACGTTGGGAAGTTATATAATCAAGTGAGCAGCGTTATACCGAATGCTCTGTAAGAAAGATATAGCACATGAAGTGCTTTCTGCAGTCCAAAAATGTATTTTCCTGAGCTGAACGAGAACCCTGAGCGTTAATGGCTGTATGAGAAACCATTTCTGCTCTGAATACAATGATGTAGTGTACCCAAATAAGACAACCGCGTGTGCGTTGATAGCTTCCATTACTTCAAGTTACAAATGTGTAAATACTGAGAGGATTAGATCAACAGTTTTGAATACAATACAGACAAGTGATTTAGATTCATGAACAGCCTGATGAAGCCTGGAAATGAATAATATATATATACAAACTAAGCAATGTCATGGAGCTTTGACCTCAAATACTATCAGTATCAGTACATGAGTGATTCTCTTCCTCAACAGAGTACAGTATTTTGCAATTCTTATAATCAATATGTGATGACCAACAGCAAAACGAATCACCATCTTTAGGAAACCACCCTGATGTCCCTCCATCTGATTTCATCATTGCAGTTCCATATAAAATGTAAGGTTCCAGTCACATTTACCTGAATTTAAGATTCCTATTAATGTTGGAAAAAAGATATACATTCATTAAAACATGCATACATAGAAAACATAGTTAAATGCAGTAGTTTGGGAATCTGTAGAAAACATTGAAAAGTGAATTGAACTAAACTGAACAGAAAGTTAAGTAGACAGATGGCTAGAGAGCTTTGGTGTCCAGAGTATGAAGAGTTTTTCTCTTAGCATGGTTGGCTTTTCGGTACGAGAGGAAGAGATAACAGAGAGCATGAAATGGGTTTCTGTCAATCACGTCAAGAAATCACAGGCCTTACAGATTCACTGTATGGACTGTGAGCTGTGGAGTCTGTGTGTGAAGGATGGTCAGGGTTGAGAAGTTACATTTGGGGATGTAAAATAATTAAAGGCTTATGTGTTTATGTGTGTGTGTGTGTGTGTGTGTGTGTGTGTGTGTGTGTGTGTGTGTGTGTGTGTGTCTGCAGGTGATTTGTTTTTTAATATAGAAAGTCAGTTTTCCTTACATTTGCCTGACCCAAAATATCCGATCCTAGACCTAAAAGTAAATCCAAACATCTTGATGGATTTTCAAGTTTTATTCACTCCCTGTGTTCTTTCAGCTGGCTCAGGTTCTACCTACAGAAGAGAACTTTCTGCTGTGTTTCAGACAATTTTTGGGATCCAGCATTGAATTCATGACGGTATTAAACACACACACACACACACACACACACACACACACACACACACACACACACACACACACACACACACACACACACACAGAGAGTATTTCACAGCGTTATTTCACGTTAATGGGCTGCAGGATACAGAAACTCTGTGTTTGTGTGTGTGTGTGTGTGTGTGTGTGTGTGTGTGTGTGTGTGTGTGTGTGTGTGCGTGTGTGTGCGCGTGCGTGCGTGTGTGTGTGTGTGTGCGCACGCAAGGTGAAATAAGGTGACATGATGCAGCAAAATGTGTGCACAATGAGGGCTATGGGGAAAAAAAAGAGGACTATATGATTTATGTCTAATATTTTTGTCCAGTATTACATTCATAAATTGTATTAAAATGTAATTACCAAAGTAACGAGGTAATTTATTAATGTCAATAAAATGTTTTTTACTTCATAGGCATGGAGGAAATACGACACGGACCGCAGTGGATTTATTGAGGCTAATGAATTAAAGGTAATAATAAAAAATAAACAAGTATAATAAACAAATAAATAAACCAACATTATGCACTAATTACAACTGCTTTGTTTTTTAAGAGTTTCCTGTGTGACCTCTTGAAAAAAGCGAACAGACACTATGATGACAAAAAGCTGAATGAGTACACACAAACTATTGTAAGTAGTGTGACACACACACACACACACACACACACACACACACACACACACACACACACACACACACACACACACTATGTTAATAGTACAAGCAAAGTTCTGTATTATTGTATTTATTGGTGCATACTGATAATATTTACTTTAAATATTGTATTTAAAATTATTGGCACGTTTGGTAAAGGTGAACAGACATTTTGATGCAAAACTATTTTTACTTTTCGCACATATACCAGGGTAAAACTGATACAATGAAAAGGATACAATTAGTAGTTCCAAAATTATTGACCCCCAAAGAAATACTTGCAATTGTGCATTGTTGAACCAAACACACTTTTCAATCAACAAAGAAATTATTAAATCAGCACAACAGCAATGTTTTAAAGAGACATTCCTAGTTTCTAACTTAATGGCCTACTTTAAATAGGAAATCAATACAATATGAGAGAATTTAATAAACACTAAAGCAAGAATCACATCAGTGTCAAATTCTAAAACCTCAGGTGCATTTCTTCGAAGAAGAAATTTGGACCTGTCTTTTTCTAACATGAAAAGTGAAGACTGATCCTTAGGCTGGAATTTGATCACATGTATATAATCTTGAGATATGTAAACTTGAGATATGAAACAATTTCTGTGTGAACCAACTCAAAACATGACAAACATACAAACTATCATGTTTATGAAGCACATTTATAATTGGTATGAAATCAGAGTCTTGAACAATAGTATTGAATCAAGAAAACCCACAATAGCACTCCAGTAGATGATTAGCTTTGCTGAGACAACTGTCCAATATCCAGTCAATTCATAAAAAAGCAAGGTGGTGTTGTCAGCATATATGCAAAACCTTTACAAATGCTCATACATACAATATGCTCATAGGGTAATGCATAAATGATTTGCAAAACAGCTAGCGAAGGGGGATGAAACATTAAATGGTGCAGGAGAACCATTTTTTGCATTTCCATACTCAATACCTCAACCATTAGCACTAAAAAAACCAAGATCTGGAAATTGATGCCTAAAGCTTCATCCAAGAGCAACCACTTATATACATGTAAAGATGCCACACTTTGGGTCAGTAGATTTCTTTTTTTATTCTGCTTCCGCAGAATGTCTTCAAAGTATACCATGTCAAGAGCAGTAGAACAAGCCACATGTATTTAACTGGATCTATTCTTATTGTAGAGCTTTAACTCATACACTACATGGGCAAAGGTTTGCAAACACTTGAATGTAGTAATCATACTGTATATGGTTTTGAATATTATTGCAGATTTATTTCTTCTTCTCTTTTGCAGTTAGCTCCACTCATCATGGAAAATCTCTAGATTTTTGCAGTTGGCTGTGAAATCTTTATTTATTCAGCTACATGAGCATTAGTATGATCTGGCATGATGTTGGTTAAAAGGAGGCCTGGGGTGCAGTCAGTGATCCAGTTTATCCCAAAGGTGTTCAAAGGTCAGGGATCTGTGCAGGACACTCAAGTTCTTCCACTCAGACTTAGCAAATTGTGTGTTAATAGAGGTTGTTTTATTCCTGCTGGAACATGTTTGAGCTATGTTATTCTAGTAAAAGGAAATCTAAATCTTAGGACTACCCATCCAATTGTGTACGGTTAGGTGTCCAAAAACTTTAGGCCATAGAGTGTACCATGCCAGACTAACCTGAGAATACCAGCATTTGGCACATTTCTGGGACCAGGTAAACTGGGAACACATATAAAAAAAATTCCTGTAATACAAAACAGCTGTTTGGAAACAGCTATAAAATCCTTGAGAACAGAAATTTCCATCCAGTTGGTGGTCAAACAAAATAAGGGGCTCCTAATACAAGTTATATTAACCACAGCATAGTGCTAATGCTCACATATTACTGACTCCATGACAAAACAGCTGAAAAGCCAGGCAGGGTTTACAAGAGGTTCAATACAAACATGCTTATATTCCTGGTCCGTGCATAGACACACAAAACATTAAACAGTCTGCCAACTGTCGCAGTGCAAAAAAAAAAGAAACACTAACTAGGAACCTGTTGCTGATCCGATCCTACAGAAACTCATTGGTACATTGTAAACAACAAGCTTGCCATACAATGATGCCAATCACTGTGAATGGAATAATAAATATTACATTTATTCACCTATAGTTTCCTTTATACCCATGCAAGTTCTATATTTCCGGTTCTTCCAGGAAACAATAGAAACCTGTAGAAATAAGAGACACCTCTGGGATATTTGAGAAACCCAAATACCTCTTTCCAGCAAAGTGAATCCCCAGTGAAATAGACACCAACAACGAACATAAAAAAAAGTCTTCTTTTTGCTCTTTATGGAATGTAGGATTTTTGTTAGAGCATAATTGACATGCTTTGGATTCTAATTAAGTGTTTGTAAATACTTACAGATTGTAAATGATTTACTGTTCTGTTTCATATTACAGCTGAAGATGTTTGACCTGAACGGCGATGGAAAACTTGGACTGTCCGAGATGGCCAGGTGAGAATCTGAAATGTATGTGTGTGCCCTGTTCAAACCAGGGCCAGTTCTAGCCAATTATATTAGGGTGGTAGTAGCCCTGAAACCTAACCCAGTTCTCCAAATAACTAATATTTACAAAATTCAATACAAAATGATAACATTTTTATTATTTATTATTATTATTTTTTTTTTTTAAAGATTAGATTTTTTTTCTCAATTCATCACTTAACCAAAGACAGTATCAGAACATTATATAACCACTTTTCTTAATTGGCATTAAAAAATTACAAACTAACAAAAAAGTCTAACTTTAACTGTAACTTTGTTTGAGTGGGCATGATTTAAATGGGCTAAGGGTGGGCTAAGCGTACCCCCTGCCCACTGCAGCTTGCCCTGGTTCAGATCTAATTGACTGTTTGGTAGCTGGTCTACACAAAACAGGGAAGTAAGCATTTTCGTTTCGTGGCCCTGCATGAGCAGGAAACAATGCTTTGACTTCATATATCACTGGAAGAAAACACAACTCTGGACATG
Source organism: Silurus aristotelis (assembly GCF_946808225.1). Taxonomy (NCBI): domain Eukaryota; kingdom Metazoa; phylum Chordata; class Actinopteri; order Siluriformes; family Siluridae; genus Silurus; species Silurus aristotelis. The sequence goes on from NC_139586.1 coordinate 7,635,592, forward strand.
AGTTTTTATGAGACACAGTAGACTAAGCTTCAGACTGGGAGACATTGGGAAGATTGTAGAAGCTTTAGCAAAAAGATGTTTTTTTTTCTGTATCTATCTGAACATTTTCTCAGAAATATGACTGTGTGTCTCCAGGCTGCTTCCAGTACAAGAGAACTTCCTGCTTAAGTTCCAGGTAAACTTTATTTTTGTGAAGGACTTCAGTATTACTGTTTACAGTACTGAGTGTCTCTCAGGCAGACTTGTGTGACGCCAGATTAGTTTTTTTGTCCATTTGCATGTCATCAAATAAAGAAATTTGGCATAACATTTTTTCCTTTTCTTCCATCATTTATTCCTCTCAAAATGTTCTGCTTGCTGTTGAACTGACGCTGATCTCTATGTTCATGCTAAGAAGATACCACCAAGCGCCAATCGCAACAAGTTCAAACCAGAGCGTGCGCACCACCCTGATTGGTGCTTTGCTGTGTGATTGACCAGTTACGTTTTTATCCACTCATAAATAAAAAGCGACAACTGATTTTGCAAAATAAAATACTTCAGTAAAGTACACATACATAGAATAGTTTTGGACAAACAGAACTGTTTTTTTTTTACCACAGTTTGGGATAATTTTGCTCCTAAGGCCAAAGTTTGAAGGCAAAGCAGTAGCAGAATCTGCATGCAATTTTAAAGGCTTTCGGCGGATTGGCACATCTGAATCTACATCAAAACCTGACCTGAAAAGCTTTTTGCTTTCTATATTTTATACAGCTTTCTACCATTCAATGAAATATTAAACAGTCAAAGAGAGCGGAGACGTTGCGGCGACTGCTGCTTCTAAATACATCTGTAGCACTTACTAGAACCGTGCACAGATTAAGATAAACCTTAAATTCAGTTGTTCACACAGATAAATGTACTGTTTTTTAGTATCAGCTTTGCTTCTGAATAATTAAGTCTGTACAAAAAAGAGTTTATATTTCCAGGGATTACAATGTAATGTCAATATGCAAAATGTCAAAATGCACCAAGTGCACGTGTGAATACTCATGCATTGTTCAGTTCATCTTCTTAATACAGAATATCCTCTTCTTTATTAGAGCTTCAAGCTATCCTCTGATGAGTTTGATGACATTTTCACTTTCTATGATAAGGTGAGAAATATTCTGTACTTCTGCTGTTGGGCGTCATTTGGGAAAGTGTCGCTTCAGCAGTCTTCTAGACTGTAATCGCAATACTCCATCATATTAATACAATACTGAAACTCGGAGACTGAATAATGTGTTTTCTCCCGCTTGTTTAAATCTTCACAAATCCTTTTTCTGAAGGTCTTCTCACTCAGCGTGTTTTATTGTTTCAGGATGGAAACGGATACATCGATGAACAGGAGTTGGATGCGCTGCTGAAGGATTTATACCAGAAACACAAAATGGTATTATTATTATAATATATATATATATATATATATATATATAAAAAGTCTGGTTTTAATTATGAGGTGTTCATTCCAACCGGCTAACAAATACTGGCATGATGTAGACAAGAGAAGAGAAAAACCTCTAAAGAAGCTAAACTTAGTAGGTAGATGATGCGTTATAATTTAGAAGCACTCCACATATGAAATATTAATGACATCAGTGTGTTTAACTGAATTCATACAACTTTTAAGTTTGAATTTAAAGCACAAGTCTAAACTTTACAGTTATAAATAAAATCTGACATTTAGACATGTCCAAAGAAGTACTTGTTGATGTGACCTCCCTTTTCACTGCACTGACTTTATCTGTGTGTGTGTGTGTGTGTGTGTGTGTGTGTGCGTGTGTGTGTGTGTGTGTGTTTATAAGCAGGAGGCTGATACAGATAGCCTGGCCAGTTCAAAGAAGAGCATCATGGCCCTGTCTGATGGAGGAAAGCTATTCCGTACTGAGCTGGAGATCGTTCTGTGCAAGGAGCCCACTGTCTGAGCTCTGAACTTTGACCCTGTCATTCCATTCCACTCAGCCTAGATGCATGTGCTTGTTCCCTTATTGAGCTTATCCAAACAAATGTATTTCATGTCACACTGAACTCTGTGACTCATTTAATATCTATATATATCTATATATCACTTTACATTTGAAAATTCTGAACTACAGTGATATGATTAGCCACTGTTTAATTTCTCTGCTCTCACTCCATTTTGAGATTTCTATTTCTCTTTATCTCCTTCCATCTCCCCCCCTCCCTCTCCCCCCCTCCCTCTCCCCCCCTCCCTCTCCCCCCCTCCCTCTCTCTCTCTCTCTCTCTCTCTCTCTCTCTGTATCTATCTATATCTATCCATCTTCGCTGAAATAAATATCCGAGGACAAACACTGCTCCTTTTCCTTTCCTTCTTTTCTATGATCCACCCACGTTAAGCATCACTACTGAGAACCTTCTTCTAACGCCAGTCTTTTTCAGTTATCTGTCCGTCTCTACAGCACCATGATGCTGCCACCACTATGCTTTACCATGAGTTTGGTGATACACTGTTAGTATTCTAACACCCACTTTGCTTTGCTACAAGAAAAGAAAATGGCCAGAGAGGCTTTTTATCCACATTTATAAATTTATTTATAAATTTATACTATATGGGATTTGGGTATTTATTAATTTTTTTTATATATATCAGACAAAATCTGTCTGCCAATCGGAAACCTAGTAGCTTTTCTGATACCACAGTAATACCACAGTAATTTCTACTAGTCTACAGATCTACCATTTCCCTCATTCTCCAAAATCACCACAGAGAACAGTGATGTATTTCCAACACTGTTTTCAGCAAAAATATAACCAGCATTTAGCATCAGCTTATGTCACCTATAACAGGTGTCTATGATATAATAGTTGCTGGCCGTAGCTAGTGATAAAAAATAGTGAATTATTGTAATAAGCGTGAAATCCTCCATAATCAACTTGATTTTAAAATGGAGAGTAAGAAGGCACACGTGTGCTGGTTGATGAATGTATTAATCCATGCACTCTGAGGACTTGTGAGATAAGAGTTTTGCTGACGGCACACTCTAACGGAAGGAACTGATCTCTATTAACAACTAATCACGGGCGAAGCATGGCCCATTTTTCACAGAGATAACTCCAAAGACAACTTCTATAGGACAAGGACGAGTTTTGTGTTGGGAAACAGCGAAGTGCATGCACACACACACACACACACACACACACACACACACACACACACACACACACACACACACACACACACACACACACACACACACACACACACACACACACACAGATGTTATCATCTTTCCAGCTCTGGTACTCATAGAGAGAAAACAATGAACTGGAGCTGAAGCTGGAGGAGCTGTTTTTACAACCTACTTACATTAGGCTTTTGATATTGACTTTTTTGTGGGCCAAAAATTACCCTCGGTTCACTGCTGTGACTTTGGAGCAAAGGACAACTTTAGATAAGTTGGCGAAGAAGATGAAAAGGGGCGGGGCTCTGTTTCTGGACCGAGAGTCATTTAATCTTAAGGCTGTCTTTAAAAATGAAGTTGTTTTTCTATTTTTATTTTTTTTCCAATAGAATCCTTCAAGGCATTTAAACCTTTCAATCAGTAAAATAGAGTACAGTTACAGTATGTAGTGTGGTGAATTTGACATTTTCAGTCTAAGTAGAGGGAAATAAACAAGTATGTACATGTACGTACATTATGTTCTTGCAAACATAATGACTCGAGCATGAAATAAATATTTTACATCAGGCTCTTACTTTTATATAACAATCACAGTAAACTTACATTTACTTAAATACAGTACATACTGACTGACAAGAAATATCAGCATCTATAGTGCAAAGTTAGATAACACCTAGCCTTTGCATGTTCCTCTTGTTTATATGCAACAAACAGGTCATTTAAAACTTTAAATATTTAATTTAAATATACAAACAAATAAATAGGTTTTATTTTCATTCAAAAATCCTCCCTTGGCATGAATAATAGCTTTACACACTCTTGGCATCCGGACAGTTCATTTCTCCAAACATTCAGCTAAAATGCTTTGCCATGCCAAATATGTTATTTATCAGTTGGAGATTTCTTTCTGACCTTGTGATCCAGTTCATCCGAGAACAGTTCGTAAGGATTTAGGGGCAGTGACTGGTCCATGATGGACAACACTATAGCTGACTGTGTGCTCTCTAAATAACATGTACAGAGCTTGGATTTATGCTTCAGGTCATTGTATTGAAGAATTGCTTCCAATTAGCCGCAGTCCATAATTGCATGGTGTTGAATAGTGTTTATGTTAGTTTTAACCCAGAATGAGTCTTTTACTGTTCCAAAACAACCACACACCATTCATTGTGTTCTCTTCGACTGGAGGCCACTCTGTGCAGCTCGGGACGGTTTCTCATCAACACCTTGGGTGGTTCCATGAAATTCCGGAGTAAGAACAGGAGCTTTGAGGATGGACTGGACTGTAGTTAATGTCAACAGTCTGCTACACTGACTCAGGATACAGTTCGCTTCTGATCATCAACACTGTACCCCGCAACATTGTATATCTGCTTCAAATGGACATTCGGTGCAACCCAGATGAGGATGGATTCCCTCTTGAGTCTGGTTCCTCTCAAGGTTTCTTCCCTATGCCATCTCGGGGAGTTTTTCCTTGCCACAGTTGCTCATCAGGGACAAACTTACTTACAAAGAACATATTTACTTTTAATCACCACATTATCTGTGTAAAGCTGCTTTGAGACAATGTTCATTGTTAAAAGCGCTATACAAATAAAAATGAATTGAATTGAATCTCCTGCTCTCCGTTGCACACAAGTTCTTTTGTTAGAGCCAAAAATGTCAGTTTTGGACTCATTTGACAGCATCTAAATATCACAGTTCACCAAAACACTCTATATCCACGATCAACCCCCAGGTCTGCTTCTTTACCTAAGTAACACCTAGATTAAACAAATGTGTTTTCAGCATAGACTTGAACACGGAGACTGTGCTCTACGCTAATTGGGAGGCTGATCCAATCCATTCCCCCTTCTGTAGTCTACATTATTTAAGGTAGCAACAAATAGCCTGCATCTTTTGATCGAAGTAGGCATGCATGGCATAGTAATTAACAATATAATACATGTAATGAGTATTCTAAAGAACATTGTAAGGAATACAGGTTTACTTCCTGTACCTTTACATTTGTGGCATTTAGCAGAAGCCCTTGTCCAGAGCGGAGTACAAAAGTGCTAGAATGAATAAATCTACACTGGTACACTAGGCTACAACTTAAGATAAATCAGGATACTGCTTGTGTGGACAGAAATGGTCAAATCCTTCGGATGTTGTAGAGAAGAAATCGACAAGAAGGTGCCACATTAGCAACATGAGAAGGAGAGTCAGTGGTCACCCCAAGGTTGTGAGCAGAGGCTGAAGTGGAGAGCAGAGAGTTGTGGAGTTATTCAGAGATCTTGACCTGTAGATGTATCACCTGGGATGACCAGCAGTTCTGTTTAGCTGGGGTTTTAGTTGATATGCACTCATCCATGAAGTACATATGCACACACACACACAAACAAAAAGATACACAACCAGCAAGGGTGTTGAGATATCAGTATTCAACTGCTGTTATTTTTCAAAATCCAGCTTTAAAATCATATTTGATTGAGGTTGTGTTCAGGTCTCTGCATCCCTCTTAGACTGTATAATGTAATTTTTTTTCAGTGCATTGCAGATCTGATCTTTAACTTACAATTAAATGAATGATTAATGGTTGATCCCAGAGACAGTCAATGCAAATCACATACAGGAAAGAGAAAATATCCGTTCTAGGTATTCATTCCATTTCTCACACACAGATTAAGATGAGCCCAGTTGATGTATACCAGAAGGTAACACAGAAATGAGGGATCTCTGGGATAAAGGAAAATCCACCACACCACCATCAACAAACCTGAGAGTGAGGGGACAACAGTAAACAAATATCCCAGTTCACCAAACACTCTGTGTCCATGATCCCTCCAGATACGCTCCTTTACCTAAGACAAATCTACTGATAAAAGACTTGACTAAATAAATACATTTTCAACCTTGACTTGAGTCCCAAACACTGATTGGAAGGCTGTACCATAACTGTGGGGCTTTATAAGAGAAAGATCTGCCCTCTGCTGTAGTCTTCATTATTTGGGGTACCAACAAATAGCCTGCACCTTTTGATCTAAGTAGGCATGGAGGATCATATTGGTACATAAGTTCACTCAGATACTGCGCCGCAAGACCGTTAAGTGCTTTATGCGTCAGTAGTAGTATTTTATAATCAATGCGAGATTTCATTGTGAGCCAGTGTAGACTGATTAAAACAGGGGTGATGTGGTCATATTTTCTAGATCTAGTGAGGACTCTTGCTGCTGCATTCTGAACTAACTGAAGCTTATTTATGCACTTACTCAAACACCCAGACAGTAAAGCGTTACCGTAGTCTAATCTAGATGTAACAAAAGCATAAACTAGTTTTTCTGCATCCTGTAACGACAACATATTTCTAATTTTAGCAATATTTCTAAGGTGAAAGAAGGCGATCCTGGTAATATTATTCACGTGAGCCTCAAAGGAAAGACTAGGGTCAATAATTACACCAAGGTTTTTGACTGCTGTACACACTGAGAGAGAAACACCATCCAGAGATGCTACGGAATCGGAAAGTTTGCTTCTAGCTGCATGTGGTCCTAGAAAAAAGTTATCAAGCATCCACTGTCTAATGTCCTTTACACACTCCTCAACATTGTTAAGCTGATCTCTCTCAACTGGCTTTGCTAAAATATACAGCTGTGTATCATCAGCATAGCAATGGAAGCGAATACCATGTTTATGTATAATTTCACCCAGAGGCAGCATATATAAAGAGAAAAGCAGTTGGCCTAAGGCAGATCCTTGTGGAACACCAAACTTTACCTCAGAGAGTGTGGAGAAGTCACCATTTACATAAACAAACTGATAGCGAACAGTCAAATAAGACCTAAGCCAGGAGAGAGCTGTTCCCTTTATTCCAACCACGTTCTCAAGTCTAGCAAGCAGTATAGTGTGATCAATGGTGTCAAAAGCTGCACTAAGGCCTGATTAGAGGCCAATAACAGGTAATTTACCACCTTAACTAGTGCCGTCTCTGTGCTATGATGAGGCCTAAATCCTGACTGATACATTTAAAAAAATGTTATTCCTAAGTAGATGTGAGCATAGCTGCTGTGCTACAACCTTTTCTAAAATTTTCGATATAAAGGGGAGATTTGATATTGGCCTGTAGTTGGACAGCTGACATGGGTCAAGGTCAGGTTTCTTAATTAGAGGGTTGATAACTGCCAGTTCAAAGGATTTTGGTACATAACTAGTGCTAATGGAAGAGTTTATAAATTTTAAAACAGGTTCAATTACCTCTGGAATTATCTGTATTAAATGTGGTTCTTATTTTCCAAAATGACTGCCCCCAGAAGTACCACAAAGCAAACACAAACACAATAAGGTAAATTTTTCTATAAAACAGAAAGCTTTGTTTTCCACCACAATCCTTATGGCATTGTACTATTGGCGTGAAAAAAATCCATACCGATTTTTTTCCGGGTTCCAGTCGGTCATCACGAGAGCGGCCTTTAGACGTGAATCACTGACACCACATGTTGTTTGTTTTTACAGGTGAGACTGAATGCTGCTATATTATATTTATTATTTATCTTCTTCTTCTTCTTCCGGCTACTCCCATTAGGGGGTTGCCATGGCGGATTATCCATCTCCATACCCCCCTGTCCTCTACATTTGCCTCTTTCAAAAAAACTACCTGCATGTCTTCCCTCACCACATCCATAAACCTCCTCCTTGGCCTTGCTCTTTTCATCCTTCCTTACATGTGCTGTCCCTCTAATAAACTCATTTCTAAACCTGTCCATCGTCGTCACTCCTAACGAAAACCTCAACATCTTCAGCTCTGCTACCTCAGCTCTACCTCCTGTCTTTTACTCAATGCCACTGTCTCTAAACCATACAACATCGCAGGTCTCACCACAGTCCTATAAACTTTACCTTTCACTCTTGCAGATACTCTTCTATCACAATCACTCCTGCCACTCTTCTCCACCCACTCCACCCTGCCTTTCACTCTTTTTTTTTCACTTCTCCAACACACTCTCCATTACTTTGCACTGTTGACCCCAGGTACCTGAACTCCTCCACCTCCACTATTTATTTATAACAAATTATAATATTAGATTTATTAATAAATATATTTATTTTATTTAAAACTTTCATGAGTCAGAATTATAATTTTCTGTTCGTAATAAAGTTCAGTGCTATTTTACATGGAAAAATTTTTTTATCCAGTATTCATACTATCGGTTGAATTATATTGGTAAAAGAATGCTGAGGATGGAGCCACCAGGTAGGAGGAAAAGAGGAAGGCCAAGGAGGAGTTTTATGGATGTGGTGAGGGAAGACATGAAGGTAGTTGGTGTAAAAAAAAAGGCAGATGTAGAGGACAGGGTGGTATGGAGACAGATGATCCGCTGTGGCGACCCCTAATGGGAGCAGCCGAAAGAAGAAGAAAGAAGAAGAAGATTTATACTATCGGTTGATTAATCGATTATCGGCAAGTACGAGTCAACATAGCTACCGATATCGGTCAAATCGACTATTAGTCGACCTCTATTGTCTTTCCTGAACAGCTGGATGTGGTGTGTATTTACAGGTAAGACTTTGTGTTTTTTCCATTACTCGTTAGCTAAAAACATTGCTGTTGCTAATCAGCTATGACTGGGATATGTTTATTTAGTACATCTATATCCTCTGTGAGGTAAATAATGCATAATCAATACATTAAATCAAACACTTGATTCCTTTTATTGAGTTTAAAAAAATACAATTTGTGCATGAGGCATGTGAAAAATGAAAGAAAGACAAAAAGATGCTACATCAAAATTGTGCAACACGAAAAGGAAGACAACAAATTTACAAACCACTGAGAACATTGAGGAAAAATTACCCTGAATGATTATTTGTCTGCTGCACTGGTAGTGTTTATTTCACAGCCTCATGCATCGAATAGACAAATCTGTAAACTGCAGCCATGCTAAAACAGAACTATTCCCAAAACTGTGTCAAAACAAACATTAAAACAAAATCGACAGAGTTTAAAGAAGCTGTGCATTACTTCTGTCATATTACCATTTCTTCACTTATAAAAAAAAATTATTTAAATACTAGTAACTGATAACCAACGACACTGATGATTATGTGCGTGTATGTTGCTAGCCAGCTAGCTGTATTTAATGCCAAATTTCATAGCGGTATCTTGGAGGTATTACATGGAGCCTAGCTAGCTACTACCTACTAACCCCCTGTGAACACCACCCTTAAAACAATTCTTATAATAACCCTAATTTTTGGAATAAACCCATCTGTAAACATTTGTAAGCAACACAGAATGTGCACAGCTTCTCCAAACTTCAATCCTTTTTTTTTATTTAATATTTTAAAACATTAATTTTATTACATTCTCCCAGAACTGACCGATGCAGATATTGGTCAAAGAAAAATTTTTTTACAAAAATCACATAGATCAAAGGAACATTGTTAGGAGTTTTAAAGCGCTTTTGAAATTGGTTATTCTACTTAGAATTTTTTTTTTAATTATAATAATGTCAATCTCTAGTATTAATGGCTCAAATGATAAAAGAATATATATGAGTGATGATTAAAATAAGAAAAAAAGCAGACATTTGTCAAAATCACAATATCTGCCTGGTTGTTTTGCTGAAACATGTTTAGTGTTTAAAGCTTGAATTTTTTCTTTCACTATTACAGAGCAATTGAACTTGGTGATGTCATCCGGTCCATTACTATAGAGAACAGTGCTTCGAGGCAGTTTGCACATTGCACAAGTGGTGGTCATAAGTTTTCAATACTTTGTAGCTACATGAGCCTTGAAGCCAGCTTCAGATGCTACGCATGTTTTACAGTTTAGATTTTTTTTTTTTAGCAACTAGTGACAAAGTCTGTTGAAGTTAATGGTAATAAAGAAAAAATGAATTGCTGATGATTGGATAACTGTTAAACCACAATTATATGTGTAGTGTGTAACTGGAGCATATAGTCGGAGGCTTCATGCTGCATGCTGAACAGAGCCTAATAAGTTAACAAAAGATCTAACCGTTTGTTCCTTTTATACGAGTTTTTGTTCCAGGATTAAAGCTGAGGTTGCTGTAGGTGTAGGTATCTAAGCAGCTCCATCACAGTCCCCGTGTCCCTGCTGTCTTAGTGGTTGATGACTACTCTGTAGATGGCGTTGGTGGTTGTCTGGCCAAAGATGAAAGTGCCGACTGTGACCATGAGGATTCCGTAAAGCACCAGTGCATGCCAGCTACAGAGAGTTCAACAACTTGACCCGGTTAAATCGTGCACACAAATAAATTAATAATAAATACAGTAAAGTGATTTACCTGACTGATCTGGCATCGTGCTCTGAGATTTTGGCCTCAATCAAACACAAACCTGCAGATAAGATCACACACACACACACACACACACACACACACACACACACACACACACACACACCCTTTATCACCACAAAGGACTCGAAACTCAGTATTCAGATGTTCACGTAATAAAATTAATTTTGTACATTTTTATACTAGATTAGATCACTTTCTGTGCTAACAAACTATTGCATACTGCAGGTTGTAATATAAAAGGTCTGGTTATTTGTGGTGTGTCTCCTTGCCCTTGCTTGTAGCACAGGGCGACAGTTTGGTCACGCTAAAGCTGGCAGAGAATTCCAGATTTGTTTTGTATTTTCTTCTCGACCTTTTAGCATTTCCGCTTGAACAATAACAGCTGTGTTAGCCCGCCCTCTTCCACCTTTTCCTCGTCCTCATCTGCTAGTACATACGTAAGTCCCTAGTTTCTCCACAATGGTCATGGTTCACTCCGTGTGCATATCTGGACGATGTATTCGCTGTCTGTCCTTTGGCTATTCTGCATGCTTGAATGAGGTCATTTCTGCCTGTCGAGGTCTGGATGCCATCACTTCATGACCCGTTGTAATGACGATTACCCTGTTGGTCGTTCTCCACTGATAATTTCTGGAGTGCAGAGCGGTATTTGCTGGCTGTCTTTGCTGTTCTTGTATCTGCACCATTTCAGCGCAGTCAGATTCTTCGTCACTTTTTTAAAAGCTCCGGCAGCAATGTGGCCGAGTTGGCTCACCATTTTAATAAATCATGTTGACCAGTTCTATTACAACTGTCCGACGAGTCCAGTAGGGACACTTTGTCTGTTGTGTGCAGAGTTTCAAGACCCACACATGGCCTGAAGTTGCCTCCTGAACCAGGCAGGTGGCTTAATTTGGACTAATAAATGACCCCCATGATAATGTAAGACTTAATTTAATAGCCCTGTTGAGGAACCATGCCACAGGGTCACGTCCAATGTCCATAAAACTGGTGTTTGACCCTGAGCTGCTTTTGAAAGTGTCCTTCAGAAGAACTTTTCCATTACAGTCCCTTTCACCCATCAAATATACCCGTGTGATTTTGGTGTATGAGTACATCCAGATCAGGTTGAAATTAGAAAGGGCAAAAAAGAAAAAGAAACAATTCCTGAACTATACTTGGAGGTTTTACTTCATGGACATCTTTTCTGTAGTTTCCCTTGAGTCAAACATGCTCCTGAGGCTCCAGTGACCACTGTTCCTGCCCCTCTCCCCTCCGTGGATCTTCCCACTTCGTCCAGGCCTGCCTCTGGATTGTTTTCTTTTCGACTGGAGGCCACGCTGTGCAGCTCCGGACGGTTTCTCATCAAAGCCTTGGGTGGTTCCATGAAATTCCGGAGTAAGAACGGGCGCTTTGAGGATGGATTGGACTGTAGTTAATGTCAACAGTCTGCTACACTGACTCAGAAATACAGTTCGCTTCTGATCATCATCACTGTACCCGCAACATTGTATATCTGCTTCAAATTGACATTCGGTGCAACCCAGATGAGGATGGGTTTCCTCTTGAGTCTGGTTCCTCTCAAGGTTTCTTCCTTATGCCATCTCGGGGGGGGGGTTTCCTTGCCACAGTTGCTCATCAGGGACAAACGAACTTACAAAGAACATATTTACTTTTAATCACCACATTATCTGTGTAAAGCTGCTTTGAGTGTGTTTTAACAATGTTCATTGTTAAAAGCGCTATACAAATAAAAATGAATTGAACTGTTCTGAGCGTAAAAAAACAGATGAGATCTGTTGTTCTTCTATCTAGGAAGCTATCAGAACATTGTCTAGTTAGCCTATTATGACTGATGACTTTTCTCCTGTCGTTCCGAAGATGTTTCAGAGTGCCATGTGGTAGACTGTGCAGCTGTTAATTTCATCCAGGCTTATTATCTCCATCCACAGTGAATATGAGAAACTTCTTTAGCTAGTGGGGCAGACCAGAAACTGGCCAGGATGACACAGGAAACCTGTTTCTGACTTAAGAATGTTGGAAATGATTGAAGCATCCAGCACTAATAATGTTTGTTCATCCACATGTAAGTGACCCAAAACCTGACTGTTAAAACTGGTCAAATAATTTGTTGGACTACGCATATTGACTGGAAAACCAGAGAGGTTTGCTTTCGGGAGAACGTGATTAATTCCATGTTTCGATTCCTACAATTATCTTTGTTTTGAGACCAGAATGAAGGTTACATTCACACTTGAGCTTCACAGCTTCCAGGTGACTTTCCTTTCTTTGTATACTTTGGTTTCTGCCACGTTACCCACCCATGTTCTTTTTTTTTTTAAGCTATTATGGAGGTCAGCCCAAATGCCAGTGTCATGAATTGCTTTATTTCTCCAAGGTGAAATTTGGGCTCATCCTCTTCTTCCAATTGTGCCATTGAGATTGACACTAAAAATTGCTGAGGCATGACATCCATTTACTTGTATACATCATCGGCTCCTTCCTTATTATTCTGCCTGTTGCTTTTATTCTTCAGTGGCTCTCTTTTTGGCAATCCCCTTTTTTTAATGGCCAAATTTTCAACCAGGAACTGCTGCTCTTCTTAAAATCCCATTTCATTCTCTTCTTTATGTCATTTCTATGATTACTCCTTCCTAGAGAAAAAAGCGTAGCTGGGTTGGGGGGGATATTTGTACGTGTCATTTGCGGAACATGTAAGTCATTGCGGTCAATGATGCTGGAAATGGAAACGATTCATCGTTTCCATTGATCTGAACATGTCTTGTGATTTGCCTCTCAGATACCAGACTTCGGTTCTCCAGGTTCTCTTCATCCACATTCATTGCTTTTTCCTTACTGCTTGATCTACAACTCTTTTCAGGTTGAGCGAACTCAACTTCATCATCTAAATGTTGGCTAAAAATATACCAAATATCGAATCGAATTTGACAATGCTTTGGAGATTTTATCCTCTTCTCTGGCCTGTGTCCTGATTTTAACAAGCTTAGGTTTCACTACAAGTGTGATATTTATGTTACATCCCATAGCAGAGTTCGCTTTTTAACATATCCTTTAATTAAAGTGAAATAATGGGTCTGTACTGAGGGCTGAATTTAAACATTTGTGGTATTTCTTCAAATTCTCCATCAGATGGCAGTGTGCTCAGTTTGTGTCTTAGCTTATTTCACCTGTTTTCTACTTTTTCCTGTCCTGCTCTCTTTCTTTTTCTTTCTCTCTCTCCCTCACACATACTTGCTCTCCCCTTCCCCTTTCTGTCCTGTCTCTCTCTCTTTCACCGCAAATTGCCTTTGATGTCTTCATGCATTCAATCCATTCCTGCTTTCTTTTCGTTCGTCTGTTACTACATGCATGTAGTCAAAGCCACTGTATTTCTGTACAGACATTATTCCCCTAATCGAATTTTCACCACCCCCATCTTTACACTCGAGCTTGCTGTTTCTGTACATCAGTTTGCCTAAAAGATAACCATGGCAACGTTGTCATTAAACTTCTTTCTGTACTGTTCCATGCCAGAGCATTGGATAGTGTGATTCCTGTTTCAATGGGCCTCTATTAGCACTTGTTGCAGTTCTTATTTCAGACTGATGGAAGTAGGAACACTAAAAAAAATTTCAGATTGCTCACAAGCTAAATTGTAACTCGTAAAAGAGAGACATAACATATACACTGCCTGACAAATTTTGGAAACAAAGTGCACATCTTTGGCTCAAACAGAAGAACTTATGTAAGACGGAGAACAGGAGAGAAGATATAAGCAGACTGCCTCACGGCTACAGTCAAACATGCAGGTGGAAGCTAAATGGTTGTTTTGGAGCAGGGAAGGTTAAAGATTTATTCTAGGCAAAAGCAATACTAAAGCAACATGGCTACTGTTCTATATTCTAACACTGTGCAATTCTGTCTGGACTGCAGCTAATTGAATCCAAATTTACTGCACAAGACAGTAAAACAAAGCATATGCAAAGCTCTGTAATTTGAAAGAGCAAACAGTCACTGGAGTGTTATCTATCATGGAATGGTCTATCCAGTCAATGCACCTAAATCCTACTGAACTGCTCTGGGATGAACTGGATCGCAAGGTCAGAAGGAAATCACCAACTAGAGTGACTTCTAAGAGTGAAAAGCTGTTATTCATGCAAAGGGAGAATTTTTCAGTAAAACCAAAGTGCAACATCTGTACATTTATATATTTGTTTGGTCAAAGTAAATATTCATACTGTTAAATAACCTAGTTTGTTGCATAAAGTATAAAGCAAAAGAACATGCATGGTGCATTTAAAAAATAAAAAAAACACGGCATTTCCAGTGTTTCCAAGACACTGTAACTATAACACGATTTTAGACTATAATACAAAACCAGACGATATCAGACAATATCTCCCCCATTCAAGAATTTGGGGAGATTCACAAGGAGTGGACTGCAGCTGGAGTCAGTGCTTCAAGAGCCACCATGCACAGACTTTTCCAGGACATGGGCTACACCTGTCTCACTCCTTGTGTCAAGCCACTCTTGAAGCAGAGACAACGTCAGGTGTGTCTTACCTGGGCTAAGGACAAAAAGGACTGGGCTGTTGCTCAGTGGGCCAAAGTCGTCTTTTCAGATGAAAGTGAATTTTGTGTTTCATTTGGAAATTAAGGTTCCAGAGTCTGGAAGAAGAGAGAGAGGAGAGGCACAGATTCCAAGTTGCTGAAGGTCCAGTGTAAAGTTAGTGGTGTCACAGTCAGTGGTGGTTTGGGGAGTCAGGTCATCTGCTGGTGTTGGTCCACTGTGTTTTATCAGGTCCAAGGTCAGCACAGTCGTCTACCAGGACGTTTTAGAGCACCTCATGCTTCCCTCTGCTGACCAGCTTTATGGAGATGCTGATTTAATTTTCCAGCAGGACTTGGCACCTGCCCACACTGGCAAAATTACTAATACCTTGGTATCCATGTGCTCAACTGGCCAGCAAACTCGCCCGGCCTAAACCCCATGGAGAATTTATGGGGTATTGTAAAGAGGAACATGCGAGACACCAAACACAAAAACGCATAATAGTTGAAGGCGGCTATCAGAGCAACCTGCGCTTCCATAACACCTCAGCAGTGCCCTAGACCTCCATGCCACGCCGCATTGCCGCACTAATCATGCAAAAGGAGCCCCGACCAAGTATTGAGTGTTCTACATGTACATACTGTCTTAAGGAACTTTCAGATTTTCTGATACTGAAATTTGAGTTTTCATAAGCTGCAAGCCATAATCACCAAAGTTAAAAGTACTAAACACTTGAAATATATCAGTCTGTGTGTAATGAATCTATATGAGTTTTTATATTGAATTACTAAAATAAATTAACTTTTCAATGATGTTCTATTTTATTGAGATGCATGTATAAATACATCAATAAATACAATATCATCGAAATGTTGATATCCTAAAACATACCTGGGAAGATAAAAATGAAGCAGGCTGCGAGGCCGCCGATGAGTGCGATGACACGCCCGATGTCGGGGATGGTGAGAGCAAGGACTAGTGTGAGACAGAACCAGACGAGTGTGCACAGAACACGACGCCTTCGCTCTCTCACCACGTCCGTGTCCACGTCTGTCCCTTTGAAACGCAGCCACAGTCCCTCAAGCACGGCTCTGAAAAACATAGTACCGTTAGATACATACAGAAGTACATACAGTACCATGAAGATCTGTCCGTCCATCACTCCGTTCCTTATTTCGTACGTCTTGCTATTTTTTTCCATCTGTAGAAAGTGTCCATCATTCTCTTCCTCTATCTGTTCATTGTTCTGACAATGAGGAAATCTCAAAATATTTGCGACATTTAGCTTTATTAGTCCATCCACCATTCCTTTGTTCTGTCTATCATTGTATCCATTTCTAACTCTGTTTGTCCATCATTCTCACCTTTTACTTCTCCATCTGTCGTTTTCTCCCTCTATTAAACGATCCATTTACTCTCCTGCCTCTGCCTCCATTTATCCATGTATTTATATAAATTTCTATCGTTCACTTTTCATCTCTCTTATCTGTTTGCTCCATTTATTGATTGATCCGTGTCCATTACCTGCCACAGAAGTGCAGTATGGGATACGAAGTGACCACACTGATGATGATGAAGGCTCTGGCAATCGCCACAGCGATATCTTTAGATGGGTATGACATCAGCACATCCTGACTCACCGTGGAGCCAAACGACAGAAAACCACACACACCTGCGTGCGAGAGAGAGAGAGAAAGAGAGAGAGAGAGAGCGAGCGAGCGAGAGAAAGAGAGAGCGCTACATGATCTTGACCTCATTATGTAATATCATCATGTACTCAGGTTTATAAATCTTACACACACCCGTTCCTGTGTAGACGAACAGGCAGATGATCATGCCGATTGTTACTACGCCCCCCCATGGCCGAAGTGTTGCATTCCTCATACTGTTAAACACTGGTACACTGCTCACATGACACTTAAAGATAGAAAGAAAAAAAAAAAAAAAGACATCAGTTATTTTCCAAACCCTCAGATTCACACTGTGGGCTGTACATTATGCAGTATGCGTTAGACTCAAACGGAACGATTTTCACTTCAGTTTAATTGTATTTATGTGCCCCTTTCAGCAATAGACATTGTCCCATAGCAGTTTTTGAGAGATAGAGGTTTTAAAATATGGATTTATATTTTTAAATGATAAAACTCCATAAGATTTACACTTCAACGATATTATACATTAAAAGATACATATAAGAGAAAACACGCTAGAGAAAAAGTATCGCACGTCTGCTAATAATTATATATAAATAAATTATTTTTAAAAACAATGCATGGCGATACAAATGTTAACTTGCACACTTTCTAGAAACTTTTATGCCGATTCACTTCGGCGAATCTTACCATCCCTAATATCTATATAAAAATCACACACATACATACCTGGAATCCGAAGCAGATAGTCGGCATGGCGTTGAACACGTCGGTCCAGGATGCAGGACTTGAGAGGGTTAAAACACAAACGCACACAGGCACACCAGCATATACATGTCATTACTGTCATTACTCGATTAAGACGTCTTTGCTATTTTCATTATTCAGAAGTGGGAGCGGGAAGTACAAACCTGGAAGGAATGATTCCAGGTGAAACTTCTTGGTCAGGCCAGATGTATTTGATAATGATTATGACGGTCACATACCAGGTACCGATCACACTAAATGTGCTAAAGTTCACAAGGTCAAAATTACATTAGGACACAACAAAGCAGACAGGCACGCACACAAGAGAAATACACATAAGACAGACAGACCTGGCATATTTCTGGAAGCCGATCTCTTTAGGGATGGACAGAGGGAGGATGATGAGCACAGAGGTGACGGTGATGGTAAATTTACGGTCTGTATACCAGTGAGAGCCGATAGAACCGTCAGACTCATGGGCCATCGCGTTGATCACTGAACACACAGCCAAGAGGAAAAACTCACATCACATCATACCAATAAAAGGTTCTATCTGTAAATGAAAGTTCTATCTATCTATCTATCTGTCTGTCTGTCTGTCTGTCTGTCTGTCTGTCTGTCTGTCTGTCTGTCTGTCTGTCTGTCTGGCTGGCTGGCTGGCTGGCTGGCTGGCTGGCTGGCGATATATAAAAATTGCAATATCGATTAATCAAAAAAATTAAATAAAAATAAAAATAAAAATACATTTATTCAAGATTCATGGCAGTTGTTTCGTTTTGAGTTTATATCCTGACCGCTAGATAGACAGCAGTCTTCTTATCTCTGAACTTAAACATAGGAAGTACAAGCATAATTATGAGCATATGGTTAAAACAATGATGTGAAATTATCGTGTTAGGTACAATGATATCGCAAAACACTCGATGCCATGTGACATGCCGTATCGCAACTCCTGTATCGTGATATGTATCGTATCGCCTGATTTGTGCCAATACATGGCCGATTATTCTGTACAACAAGACACTGAAAAAAAGGAATTTCAGTTAGCCCTGATGCACGTGACTCACGCTTGTCCAGCTGGTCGCCGATAATGATGAGGAAGGCTATGCATGTGCCGAAGGTGTAGACGGCGATGCCGACCTCGCATATGATCCCCAGAACTTTTCCGCACACGGCTCGGACCACTTCCTGATACGTGCTCTCGTTGCTCACCTACAGAACGAAAAGGCTTTCAGTACAGACGGTTTCCAGCACAGGCGATAGATACATAACGGCTGAAACATATCTGTATTTCTGCTGATTGCTGTCACAAGTTTCCCCAAAAATATAAACCAAAGGTATTGCTTCATTTGTCTTTCTACAGATCCAAGTTCTCATTTTGCTCTCTTTCTTTCATTTTTATTTGTATTGCGCTTTAGCAATGGGCATTGTCTTAAAGCAGCTTCACGGAGATAAAGAGGTTATGAAGTTGTATAAAACAATATATAAAGTTTGGTGTCTATAAGTTTGTTCCTTATAACTTTAAGTTTCTCTCTAATGAGCGAGCCAGTGGCCACTATGGCAAAGAAAAACTCCCTGAGATGGCATGAGGAAGGAACCTTGAGAGGAACCAGACTCAAAAGGGAACTGAATGTCCATTCATTACAATATCATTAATGTTGAGGTGCGGTCCTGAGCCATTGTAGTAGACTGTTATTAATTACAGTCCACTCCTATTTTATTATTAAAAATAAACCTTTCGTTTTCCAGCCCTACAAACAAGGAACTTTAAACACCCTGGGTAACGGGTTTTCAATGCAGTGTGTATTTTGTATGCATGTTGTGCAGCTGCTCACCTGAGAACAATAAGCGAGGATCACCAAGCCAGTGATGATGAAGATCAATAAACACTGCAGTAGAAAAAATAAATTATTTTTAATTTAATTATAACTGTGTCGATGTCATTAAGAAGGAAGGAGGCATAGCCTTCTTTATCTACACACTCACCATCTGCAGCACTACTCCAGCCACCACTCCTCCGGCCATGTAGAAAGCAGCGGGGAAATTCAGAAGCCCCGCCCCCAGTGCGGCATTAACCACGATAAACACTGCTCCGTACGGCGAGGTCTTGCCCCGGCTCTCCTTCGAATGGTCATGAGGTGCCACCAGGAGAGGTGCTTTCTCTTCGTCTGTTTCATTGTATCCCCAATCACTTGGCTCAGAGTTCACGGCCATGTCTCACACAGTTTTTACACAACAACGGTAGTCACACACGCCCAACACACACAAGATCAGAGCTCCAGACGTGGTGTTATTAAAGCTGTATTGATACGTGGCTAAAATACTGCCATGCAGGTCTTCACTTAGATTGACACCATATGCCCTGGTTAATGAACGAGTCACAAACTCTGTTGAGGGATTGGAATCAAGTCCTGTGAAAAACAGAAAAAAAGATTTCTTTCGAGAGGTTGATTCATCAGTTTTGCAGATTAGCTTTCAGAAAAAAAGCTATACCAATAGTTTTTCCGGGTTGCATGACACAGTGCAAGAGCGGCATCTAGGGGCGAATCACTTTTTTCATTGATTTTGAATGAAACTTCATTTGGAGTGTTAGTTTTGTTCCTGTTTGAATGCATTTCTTTTATTTTCCTCAACATTTAATAAAGATTATGTGTTGTTTTTTTGTTATAAAGCTCAGTACTATTTTACATGGAGTGGTACGTTTTTTTTTTATTTAGGATTACTTTAAAAAACTATCGCTTGTTTAATCGGTTATCGGCAAGTACGATCAAACCATTAACCGGTTATCGGTAAATTCCACTACCGGTCGACCTCTATTCCACAAAAAATAAGATGAATTGAAGAATTTAAATTTAAATTTCAGTTGAGTAACATTACTGGATTGCAATCACAGGTTGGATCATATGGCCAGCAACTTTGCTTTTCACTTCTTCTGCTCCACATGGACATGGAAAATAAAAAGATCTGCCGGTCTCATCATAAAGATAAAGGAAGTGAAATGTGCATTGACGCTCTGCACTGTTCTGCTTGCGTCTAACTTGCTGAAAGAGGAAAAAAAAAGAGGTTCTCCGATCAACAGCCTTAAAAACAGCTGCTCCAGCTGTTTTTAGCTCTGCAGTGCACATTTCTACAGATCAATGCCTCAGAATTTGTTCCTTTTTACACCACAATGAGATAAGAAAACAAGTTGCAGAGCTTGTAAGAGTCCAGGAAGATTCCTATAACCTTGTCCAAGCTGAACGAATGTCGCTTAGCGTCAGGAGGCATGTAGGCAGGTCAGTGCGAGATTCACGCTCACTTTTGAAAATAGTCTGAATTTTACACGATATGGCCAAGGGAATGGGCACCCCTGACCATCACATCCTAATTTAAACTCACACAAAGGTCTAGTTTCAAAACCATGGTCAAGAAGACAATTTTTTTCTTGTAATGGCTCAGTGGTTAAGGTTTTGGACTTTGGCAAGTCAAATCACAGCACCACCAATCTGCCACTGCTGGGCCCCTGAGCAAGGCCCTTAAGTCCATATGGATATGGGCATCTCCCAAATGCTGTAAAGGAAATTGTAATGTAAAAGCTTTAATAAACGCCTATTTTCCATGAAGGCTTTCCACCAGAGTTAGGAGCGTGGCTGATGTTGGCCATGTCCAACACCATCTAAACTACAAAGGTGGGGGGGGGGGGGGGGGTTGTGTAAATATCAAATAAAAGACCAAGAACTGAAGTGGTGCAGCTTAATAATGAATCAGTGAGGTTTCATCTGGCCAGTAGAGTTTAAACAAAATGAACTGGATGATCTCCATGTGACTGAGTCCATCACTGAGGCTAATCAATAACAGACATCCTGAAGCATGAGGTCGTCACCCGCAAACAGAGAACAATCAAATCCAAGACAAACAAACAAACAAGCAAGCAAGCAAGCAAACAAACAAACAAACAAACAAACAAACAAACAAACAACCACAGGGTGTCCCGTGAACATATATCTTCTCACTCAATCCAGGTAGCTAAAAAGGAAGCTCTAATGAGAAATAGACACCCAACCACAAAACACTGCTTATACAAACGCTCCACTGTCCCACCTGCCTCAGCTGTCTCACGTGTCTCACTCTCACCTGGACGCCGGAGTGTGTCGATCGCTCTGTTTCTCTCTCCCACCTTTCGCTTCAGTCCATAAGCTTGCGCCTGAGCCCAGCACCAGTGTCATGTGCGAGGTCACGTGTGGCGTCACGTCCATCTACAGTAACGCACGCCGGATCTCGTAGTTCTTCGCTGAGCTGCTGTAGTCCACTTCTGGTTTGTACTTCCGGTTCACGCACCGCGGGGTTACGGAAAAATGATGGCGACCGGGTTGAAGAGCGGTCAGGGATTACTTCGAGCATGCCGGAGACTCGCCTGTCATACAAAACAAACACGTGAGTTGAAACATAATAAACACTTTAACTTTTGCGAGAGGTTTATTTTATTATTGTTATTGATCATTTTCTGCTAGAATAAGGAGAATGAATTGCACAGCTGAGTGGCTCACTGGGGGTCCCGTTTATTTCACCTGCTTCCAGGTGCTGCTGATGTTTATTTGTTGTTGTTTACTGTTTATTTTTTTGCTATTACCCAAGTTTTTAATCAACGCTGACTTGAGTTAATATGGGACAAAGACACAAAATTACTGGCACCCCAATAGAGACGTGACAACAACTTGAGTATTGCTTTAATGTTTAGTACTTGTACTGTGTGTGTGTGTGTGTGTGTGTGTGTGTGTGTGTGTGTGTGTGTGTGTGTTTTCTAAATACCATGCAAACAAATCAGAACAAAAGAGAATTTTATTTGTTTTTTTAATAATGTGAATAAATACATTTACTGAACTATGTATATATATATATATATATATATATATATATATATATATATATATATATATATATATAATATAGTATAATATAAATATTGTTTTTTTCCCCCGCACTTATTTAATGTGTGTGTGTGTGTGTGTGTGTGTGTGTGTGTGTGAGAGTGATACAGCATAAATGAGAGATCATCAGGCTTTCTTACAGCAGACAGACAGACAGGCTTTATTTGTGCTATGGAGCCAGATCCATTCGTATTTCCGTAATGACTGTAGGTAACTTGATGAGTGTGAGTGATCTGTTTCTCTTATAGGATGTACAGTTCCTCACATCACACACTGTCAAAAGGAGAAGAGCACTGCAGTTCCCAAGAGGTAAAAAAAAACAACAAAAATCGTTCTTGACCTCACCCATGATTATTGTTTAAATATATTCTTCATCCTTCCTTTGGTTAGATGTGATCATATCATAGCTGTAAATTACTAATGTTAGTATGGACTTTTTCTGGCTGTGATTAGGATTAGAACAGTTAACAACATGCCACTACACAAGAATGTCCCAGACACTTTCAGTCTTTTTTAAAATGAGACTTGATCAAATAGTGGTCACTAGATATCCTATAGGCCATTTCAGAATCCTCAGTCTTCAGTTTTTTTAGATTGTCGTGCTTTTATGGATTAAGGACTTGTATTGATCAAGATGTCACCAGAAAAGGACGTCAAATACTTTATTCTCTTTTGTTTGATTTCCCTTTTGGTTGTTTTGTTGTGACTCTTCTACTTTTGTAAAACCTTTGTAAAATCTCTACTACTGTTATTTCTACTATCACTATTAAGAATGTCTCAGATACAAGAACGAATCCTTGTGTGTAGGTTGAAGATAAGCAGTGTAAAAAAGATAAACAGGTGCGAAAGTAAATGTATTGTATTTAAGTAGCTTTTTTGAGTATCTGTACTTTACTGAAGCATTTCCAGGAGACTTTAACCAAAGTCAAACTCTTACTTTTTTCTCAACTCCATTATGCAAAATCGGTCGTTTGTTTTTTATATACGAGCGGATAAAAACTTAACCAGTCAGTCAGGCAGCAAGCCACCCATCGGTGTAGAGCACACAAAACACTGGTTTGAACTTGTTTCGATTGGCACTTGGTGGTTTCTACTTATCACCAACATGCAGTTCAGCGTCAGTTCAACAGCAAGCAGAACATTCAGAGAGGAATAAATGATGGAAGAAACTCCTGAGTCGATTGTTTTGCAAGATTTTGCAAGAATAGTTTTGGACTCATGATAATTTTAATAGATATCAATTAGTGTTTGACTCATTAATATCATTCTATAAATAGATCGGTGTGTTAAGAGTCACATTGGGGTCTTTTCACATAACAGAGTTGATTAAGCAGGACATTATATAAATATAAAGCCTTAATAAATCACAGTCATTTGGAAATTACATTTGAAGGCAAATAGTTTTGTACTTTGACTCAAGTGATTTTTACAGTAGTTCTTTTACTGGAGTAATATTTTATCTACTGTATTACTACTTTATCTCAAGTACATGGTTTGTGTACTTGTGGACATCATTCTGATTTAATGTCTAATCAAATGTCTTTTTTTTTCTTCCCCTCCACAGCTACGTTCCCGAGACGTCGCTATCCAGACCGCCTTGGCCTGAATTAGCACCATATATCAAAGAGGACGAAGAACAGAAACATCAAGGCACGCTAAGATCTTTTCACAATCTTTTATAAATTATTTTCCCTTTACATGCCTGCTAAATACTGAAAGCTGATCATTTTACCATTTTGCCTTTTTGAACTGATTTTATAATTTAATATGTGCAGAACAGATTTAATATAAACCACAGAACACTAACAAAATGCAGACAGTCCCAGTGACGTGGCCTCTGTGCGTCAGTGCTCGTTCATGGCCTCCTGATCCTCAATATCTTTGCTTTGTTTCCTTGCGAGTAAAAACCCAAAACGCCACTGAAAGGTGAAATTTCCACAGCGGACGTGCCCTTCTGTCTCACATCTGTTTTTTTTTTGCACGTCAGCTTGAACGACCAACACACACGGACTGAATCCTTTCAGTAGATGAAGTCAAAAGTGATGACAGGCTGCGAGTTGGGATGCTGCCGCTTCGTTGACGTGTGGCTCCTGGTGCGTGTCTTCTCACAAGAGTGAATAAAAACCAGCATCAGGAAATGACCAGCATTAGCCATAAGAGAGAGATCTGTCGGAAACTCGTGCATGAGAGCTGCTGGTGCTCAGACGTCTGTTTGATTCGAATCTGATGCCAATTTGAAGAAATAAAAGGCAGATCTGGGTTTCATTGGAACAGGACTCTGCTTGCCTTTAATTGTATTAATAAGCAAGATTGTGTGTGTGTGTGTGTGTGTGTGTCACTGTGATGTTTTGTTTCATTTCCTCACAGTCTTCACATACTTCGTGCTAATGATCTTGAACTTGCTCCTGTACTGCTAAAGAATATTTGAAATATTGTGAAAAGAATATATATATATATATATATATAAATATAAATATAAATAAAAGTATATAATAAAAATGTATATTTTGCGTGAGGTCTCACACAGGTGGTGTAGGTGCAGTTTGTGTACACCGGATGATTGACATGTAGAAAAAGGCAGTCACTCTGTAACAGTAGCAATGCTCTGATTGTACCGTGTTTCCTGCAGCAGTCGTAGAGAAGGTGAACAGTCTGCTGGAGAAGCGAGAGTACGGACGCCTGTTCGCCGTCGTTCACTTCGCCAGCCGTCAGTGGAAAGTGACGAACGAAGATCTGATACAGATTGAGAACCACATCGAGGCAGAGTGTGGAGACCGCATACTGCTGGAGAAGGTCAGATGTTTTAGCCTCTTTTTCTTTTCAAACCCTCTCTGTCTTTTGCTCTTCTTTCTCTCTCTGGATATAATGTTCTCTCTCACCCTGTCTCTGTGTGTGTGTGTGTGTGTGTGTGTGTGTGTGTGTGTGTGTGTGTGTGTGTGTGTGTGTACGTACAGGTGCTGCTGGTGGGAGGAGAAGATTTCACACTCATCGGAAAGCCTCTTCTCAGGTAACGTTTTCTGTTCGAGTCCTGTGTGAGTGAAAGGTCTCAAACCGAGTGTGTTAAAGCGTCAAGCAGGTGTGTTCTCCATCGCGGACAAGAGAAGGTTCGAGGAAATGGCAGCGTCTTACCATCTAAAGACTATTAAAGGGTGCAGCTTGGAGCAGGAAACAAGCAATCAGGGGAAAGACTGATCAAAAGAAAGGGGAAGATATTTAGACGCGCCATTACGCCAGTACAAATATTTATTAATATACAACAATAATAAACCAGCACTAATATTTCTCTCACCCGAGACATTCGATTCTGCTTCACATGCTCTGTGCACACGGACCGAACCGTCCTTTATTTATACACCACTGGTTCTTCAAAATATTCGCACGATACGTTGGGAGGTTGCCAGGATGTGCGCATGTCCCGCCTTGTCTCGCTGTTAGAACCGTGTTTTTTCTGTGCTTTCGGTGTTTCAATTTGTTTAATCAGCAATTTGTGGAAAAGTTTAGAGACCTGTTGCAACACTACGACTATCTGTAATGAGTTTTATGTGTGTTCATTTGTGGCTTTGTGTCGACTCGCAGTAAAATGAAATGATTGGTTTACATTAAATGTTCCGCATGGTGCATTTTTTAAATACCTGAGCTAGTGAACTAGCAGCCATTAAAGAATGGAGACACTGAAGATCCTCTGTAAGTTACTCTGGATACGGGCAACGCTAAACCTAATAAAAAAATAAGCTTTAATTAAACTGGACAGCGTTTTCTGGTTATAAAAGTGCAGCAACTCATCACAGATGATGGGATTTGAGGTGAAATCATTTAGGAGCTCAGATATACGGTTTTCGTATAGGATTTTTATCTGTTTTTCTCGTGTAAACGCTCATGAACGCTTATATCCAGCTTGATCCAAATGAGGCTCGGCGTTTGTTAATCATCACGTGCAAAAGAATTATAAATTCAGACAATCTTATTTAATCACCGGCCGCTGAAAGAATATAAGAAACGTCATGATCGATATCTTTTGGAGTCACTGTGTAATGTGCCATTTGTTCTCCCAGTGTAGGATAATCAGGAGTGTGTGTGTGTGTGTGTGTGTGTGTGTGTGTGTGTGTGATCAGAACGACTAATAAACTCTAGCGCAGTAAAAGCAAATCGTTCGTTTTACCTGAACAGATGAAGGGTCTCTGTTTGAAATATCGTGCACTGCGTAACTGCATGAATATTTTAGCGTGAGCTTCAGTGTGCTGCAAAAAAAAGCCTCTGTTCCCTCCATTTTCACACCGTGTGTGTGTGTGTGTGTGTGTGTGTGTTTACTGTTCTCACACCCAGGCGTGATCTAGTCCGAGTTGAGGCCACCGTCGTAGAGAAGACCGAGTCCTGGCCGATGGTGCACATGGTGTTCTGGAAGAGACACCGGTTCCAGAAGAAGAGAAGTGAGTCAGGTTTAAGATTGATTTATCGTGTCGTTCGTCCTACAGGTTTAAACCGGGCCTTAATGGATGGAGCTCATAACGACTCGCTCGCAGCCGCATGCATATTTTATAACCGCGCTCGTAATGGGGTGATGCGAGAGCTGGAGCCGAACGTGCAGGTTTTAGGCGTTTTAGCTGATGACCCTGTGCGAGTTCGCCCACAAAACAAACCCCTCTTGTGCGCTGTACTGTTTCTCACAAAGCCTAATTGAAATACGAACGTTTTCTTTCCTTAAATTCTTTCTTATTAAAGTAAAGGTTCGGTAGTTACATGATTCTACACTAATGCAGATACATTTGAAATCTAAAAACTCTCCAAACTTTCATTTTTTCAGTCGTTTCCCAAAAGTTGCTCATTCACACTGAAACGACAGAAAAACACTTACGTCCCTGTACTGCGCTTGAGCAGAACCTGAGATGTTTCGACCTGCTTCGTTTTCCCTGCCGTTTATTTGCTTTCCGTGTAACTATGCGTCATTTTAATTTTAGTAATTAAAGTATTTGCTTTTTTTGCAAGCCTCCAGTCAATTGGTTGTTTTTTACTGGGGGCGGGACTTAAAACAGAGCCCTGCAATGGTTCATCTCGCCCATGAAGATGCCTAATCAGAGGGAACTCTTGTTCTATATGCAATCAAATCTCCGCAGCGATCGACCCAACATTGTGTATAACCCGTTACGGGCACGTGCCTGGGTGTTTCATTATTACGCAGGAGGCTTTGTAGACTCGGAGAGACTGCACGGCTTTGTTTTCTAGACTCGGCTCTTATCGTGGCTCCTGGTCCCATCTCGAGGAATAGCGCGAATTCCTCAGCACTCCAGCGACGGGTCTAAAATTAGTTTGCTGATTAGTTGAAAGTAAACAGGAAAACGAT